>NC_088792.1:39893129-40199450 GCF_011386835.1 Chrysemys picta bellii | reverse complement strand
TATTTGTGTTTGTATAGAGCTTCATTTTGCTGACTAGAAATGGCATAAATCAGTGGTCAAGGTTCTTAAATGTAACATTTGGGCATGTGTGTGTTTTAAGATAATCACACTGAATATGAAGTAAGTTCAGTGAACTGAAACAAATGTACTTTGGGAAGCTAGCTGAACAATTACAGCTTCTGGTTGTCTAAGTGAGGGCTTATTAATTGTTGAAGTATTCCCACAAGAAGCCTTGAAAGTGTTACTTTTCTGAAAACACAATCAGTCAGAATTAGGAGGCTTTTATTGTAATTTTGTTCCATCAAAGTATGTTCCAGTGTTTTGGTATAACTTACATTCATTGACAAACAACCATTTCCAAATATTGCTATTTAGAGGGGGTTATTGTTCAATTTGTTCAATTTTTATTATTCTCCTCCAGAGAACAGAGGACAAAAGATAAATTGATGAGCCCATTTCGGAAAGTGTATGCATTCCGTTTTTCACACAATTATTTGAGTCACTCAAGCAGGTGTAGACACAAATAGCTAATTCTGTTGCAGATGTAATTTTCATAACTGTATACATGATTAGGCTTATGCGTGTGCATTTTATATGCACAATTGCATGCCTATACTCTTTCAGAATTATTGCCCTATTAAGATGTTACCCCATCCAAAGGTAAGATATCTTCCTATCACAAAGGCCACTGACAGTCAGTCACCAGCTCAACGATGTCTTCTTCTAGAGAAATTAGAAACTCAGCTGTGCCTGTAAGTCTTTATGGGTGGAGCAATGATGAACCCTGCCTTCAGCTTGGATGATGTAATGATACAACCACAATAAGATTCAGTTTTCAAACCCTCACACATCTTGGCCCCAAATCTTAACCCCAAGTATATTTACCTATATGTATAGACCTGGAAATCACTTAGGTTAATAGAAACTGATACTAAAATTCAGACAGTTGAGAGCACTCTGTCTTAAAGTAGGCCTCTGCTTTTTCATACTTCCTTTCTCACAGTAGTAAGTGGAATATGATACAGATCAAAATGACTAAGGTAATTTTCATTTGTTTTGGGAGTAATTCCTATCTAATTCTATCCCTGGTTTTCTCCCCACTAATTTAACCTGAAGCCAGAGTTTAAAATAGACTCAAAACAGTACCAGGCTTGTCATTGCTCAGTGATGAAATTTAATTAGGTCATAACAACACTCTAAAACTCAGACAGCTTATAGCAAAACTACTTTATTTTAAACCAACATTTGTGGAGAGGAGATAGGGAGGCACAAGGAAGAAGATTTTAGGATTGTGAGCAAATAGCATTCCTTCTCATCTAGCACTAACTTGCCAGCAGTGTGAGATATCATCAGATCACTGAAGGGCTAATTAGGGATGGGCTGAGAATGCGGGGCAGTGGAATCTAACTTTTTATTCCCCCAATTGCCAAACTAGAGCATTACAGAAACAAAAAGGAACTAACATCCACCCATCAGATTTCTTTCCACCCTGCAAAGTATGGAGAAGCCACATCAAGTTCATGTTTCTGTCTCTTGGTGTTCTTTATGGCAAATGAGCATGAAAGATACCAGAAAATGCCGTTAGATGCTGTTTGTGAATGCTGTGTGGTTTGTTTAATCACGGAGCACTACCTCACTTAAGTTTGTTCTGGCCCTCCTTGATACAGCCCATTTTAGACTGGCCCCACATATCTTTCCCTCTGCCATCTGCATTCTGCTTTGCTGAATGTATTTGTTAATTCTGGGTTTGAAAGATGTTATGTAAAATAGTGACTCCATTGACTAGAACACAAATATGTGGGAACATATTCTCTGCTCATAGTGGTCTTATTCCCTTTGATATGATGTTTGTATTGATTTCAATGGGAGCAGATCAGGGCCTTAGTGCAGATACAGGAGAGACTATTCTGGATCATGTATGTATGTAACTGTAAGTATGCAAGAAGTACCATGGCTTTGCTGGATTGGGACCCATGCTCCTTTTGTCAGCAGTATATGTAGTTTTAACCTAAGTTTTCTAGCATTTCAGTGACTACATCCACACAAGAGAGCTTTTTAATTTCTAGTTTATTTAGAATTCCTCCCTCTTGAAATGGCTTTGATTCTCAATTGTTTTAGGGGCTTTGGACTTTTAAAATAAACATTATTGGAGTTTCACAGTGGCCAGTTAATACTTTGTTTTTAATGAATAGCATTGTAATGAGTAGATGCTGGAATTTCTGTACCTTTTCTTTGTAGGTGTTCCATTGTAATTTAACTTTAGTCAATGGCAACCTATACTAAGGTCCTGTTATAACTTTTATAGCTTTTACAGTTCCTTCTTTAATCCCGGTAGAGAATACAGCAAATTCTGTCCAGGTTACACCTATGCAGCTCAACTGACTTCAGAGGGCAGGATTTAGCCCAATGACTTTTCAGTAGCAATTATGTTACTGATGCATTTAATTGTTTTCTTCTATTAAATTATTACTTAATCTTTTCATTTTGATTCTTGTTTTTGATCAGACTGTGACTTTTGCAAATCCTGAATGGACAATATCCAATTTGGATTTGCAATTCTGACTTTCCTTTGTAAGAAAGTTCTGGCTGGACTGATTGTAAAAGGCAAGCTTCTCCCATTGTAACCATTAGTAGTATTAGCCAAAATTTTCTAATGTGAGTGCATCAAGTTAATCTTGTAAATCAATGTTCAGGCACCTAAATTTAGTAGCCTTGTTTTTGAAGGTGATGAGCACCTCACATTGATCTCAGTGAGATTTTCATGTGCTCAGCCCTCTGGCACTACATTTATTTATATGCCTAACTATGGATTTAGAAGCTCAACTTTGAATGCCCTGGTTCAAAAATTTTGTCTGAAGTTGCTATTTTCCAACCATTGGAAATAATTGCGTAACAGTTTGTTTTCACCCTGCTGTTGTTCAAAGTTTTGTCTGCTTTGAAGATGTCATGATTGTGCCAAATATATATTTAGATGTTTTTATTCACGCTCAAACCATGATTACAACTTCCTATATCTTATTACTATTTTGTTGACAAGAAATGGAAGGTTGGGGAGAGAGAAGTAATATTTATATAGGGCCCGCATTGCTTTATGCTCTGTTTCCGGAGAGTCAGCAGAGGGAGTGTAAGACAATGAACAAATCCTGTCCCGAAAACCATACTTGTATCATATAAAATGTTGAGTTGGAGTCAGTCTGTTTTTTGGATTTCTGTGTGGCTCTCTTTGATGTCAGTAGAAACCCTGATGTCTTGAAAATCTGTACCCCTTCACCTTGTGGACATACAAGGCCAAAGTTGGGTCCTGATAGTGAAATCCCGGGGCTTAGTGTCCAGTCCGACTAATGAGCTGAGAGGTGGATATCTCCTTGGAAGTGACAGTGAAGCAGAAGGACTCTTCCCATCACTGTCCACTGCAGAGCTGTTGCATGGAGACCATTTCAGCTTGGTGGATGATATAGCATTTGCTGTCCTAGTGCACCTTTGTAACAAGGAGAGGACTGGAGGATATACTTAAAGGTAGCTATCTAGGCCCTGCACTTCACCCATGCCATGCCCCTCCTTTCTATGCACTACCACACACACATTCCCTGCAGAGTTTGGCTCTGAATTGTGCACTTCCTCCTCTGCCCCCAAACCCAACATAATTTCCTTGCCTAGAAAACTGCACTAGCTGAATTGCTACGGGTACTTCTGACACATAACCAGGGTGGGGGACTGGGTGTACCTCAATAAGGCAGCAAATACAAAGCCATGTTGGATTGTGATCCATATAAGAAACAGGGTAGGGATATCAAAACTTGCTACTGTAGATGGAAAGAAATAAAATCGGTTTGAATTGACTTTTTTTTTTAAGTCTGTAGGTATTACAAGCCCTCCCAAGAGAGAGTGCAGAAATGGAAAGGGTAGAGAATATTGGACAGTTCCCTTTAACACCAGTAGTTATTTTGATTAGATAGGGTTACCATATTTTGTGCCTCCAAAAGGAGGACACTCCACGGGGCCCTGGCCCCGCCCCCAGCCCCCCCCCCTCCCCCGCCCCAACTCCGCCCCCTCCCCTGCTTCCCGCGAACATTTAATTCGCGGGAAGCCTGGGCAGATAAGGGGGGGTGTGGGGGGAGGAGGTGCGGCCCAGTCTGGCCCCCCCGGCGGCTCCAGCCTGGGTCGGCTCGGGCCCTGGGGTGCCGGCCCTGGGGTGCCGGCCCTGGCCCCCGGCCGACCACCCCCGGCCCGCCCAGCACTGCCGGCCCCCGGCGGCCCACCAGCGCACCCCCCGGCTCCTGGCCCCGGCGGCCCAGCGCACCCCCCGGCTCCCGGCCCCGGCGGCCCAGCGCACCCCCCGGATCCCGGCCCCGGCGGCCCAGCGCACCCCCCCCGGCGGCCCGGCCCCGCGGCCCAGCGCACTCCCCCGGCGGCCCGGCTCCCGGCCCGACCCCCCGGTTCCCGGCCCCGCGGCCCAGCGCACCCCCCCGGCGGCCCGGCTCCCGGCCCGACCCCCCCGGCCCCGCGGCCCAGCGAACCCCCCCGGCCCCGCGCACCCCCCCGGCAGCCCGGCTCCCGGCCCGACCCCCCGGCTCCCGGCCCCGCGGCCCAGCGCACCCCCCCGGCGGCCCGGCTCCCGGCCCGACCCCCCGGCTCCCGGCCCCGCGGCCCAGCGCACCCCCCCGGCGGCCCGGCTCCCGGGCCGACCCCCCCGGCCCCGCGGCCCAGCGAACCCCCCCGGCCCCGCGCACCCCCCCGGCGGCCCGGCTCCCGGCCCGACCCCCCGGCTCCCGGCCCCGCGGCCCAGCGCACCCCCTCGGCGGCCCGGCTCCCGGCCCGACCCCCCGGCCCCGCGGCCCAGCGAACCCCCCCCCGGCCCCGCGCACTCCCCCGGCGGCCCGGCTCCCGGCCCGACCCCCCGGCTCACGGCCCCGCGGCCCAGCGCACCCCCCCGGCGGCCCGGCTCCCGGCCCAACCCCCCGGCTCCCGGCCCCACGGCCCAGCGCACCCCCTCGGCGGCCCGACCCCGCGGCCCCGGCCCGGTACTGCGCCCCTGGACCCCGGCCCGGCACCGCGCGCCCGGCCCCGCGACCCCGGCCCAGCCCTCCCTCCCGATTTTCCCGGACATGCCCGGCTTTTGGGGATTTCCCCCCGGACGGGGATTTGAGCCCCCCAAAGCCGGACATGTCCGGGAAAATCCGGACGTATGGTAACCCTAGATTAGAGTGATCAAAAAAGTTTCAGCAGAACAGTTTTCCGTTGGAAAATGCAGTTTTGTTGGGATTCTGACCAAATTTTCAATGAAAGGCTGTCAAAACAAATTTTTATGACTTTCTCATTTTAAGTCAAAATGTTTCATTTAAACTTTGTTTTATTTTGTTAAAGCTTTAATGTTATTTTATTTTAATATATATTTAATATTTATAAGGTAAAGTTTTTCAACATTACCTAAGAAAGCAGTTTCTGAATCACTTTTTTTGGAGAGGGTGAGTGGGGGATTTCCATTCTGCGAGAAATTTTGATTTTTTGCTCCACCTGGGAATGAAAATACATTTCAAAATGTCAGAAATTTCCTAAGGGCTGGAAATTCCATTTTCTGACCACCTCTAATTGTGAGTCCTCATTGTTGAGCATTTTTGACCACATGCTGTGATCTCTTTCAAAACAGATCATTTTGCTTTGTAAAAGCTGCAGTTTGGGTTGTTGTGGGTTGGCTGAACTGAACAGTCCAGCTGGGTCATTTGCCTGGGTTTAGTGAACTCCTGGCTTTATGGCATATTGCTCATTCAGGCTTGCTTCTTAGTTAATATTGAAATTCATGAGGGAATTAAATTAAAAGAGGGCACATTCTCCAGATTGCAGCTGCTGTAAAGATAATAGACTTATGGGTTATTTGCAGTGAAGACATTTATGGACTGGAAGCTTAGCATTTGGTATATTGCAAAACCCTGGCCTCAGGATGAGCACAATTTATTACTGGATCCTAATCAGAAAACATACATACTGATCTAAATGATCTTCTTAATATAAAGTAAATAGATACGACAAACTACTTCCTTATAAATTAATGCCACCTTTGTTTATCATTTCATATATTTTTAACATCTTACTGATTTTTCAAATATTTTTAACCAATTATATTTTGCAAGTATATTTAAGACAATATTTTATAATTGAAGTGGTACAAGGGTTGCATAAAAAACAGCAGAATCTGTTTCTGAATCTGAAATCTCTGAAATGAAGAGATTTCAAATTTAAGTTAAACAACAACAACAAAAACAGAAAACAAACAAAAAAACCCACCCCAACAAAACAAAACCCCAAAAACCAAAACCTTCCCAAAGAAACAAATGAAAGGAGAAACAACACCAGATTTTACTAACAAAAACAATATTTTTAGTTTCACAAAACTTTCTCCTTCACTGCTAATGCTGCAAGTCATTGGAGACATTGCCTTTTTTCCAGTATAAAAAAACCAACAAAAACGGACTGACAAAAGCGAGTTTAGCATAACTCCTTTACTATATCCTGTTTACTTACCCATCTGCCTGCGTGGCCTGGCCACACTTGCAAAGCAAAGCCACACTTGCTGGTGATTCAGCTCGTTAGACTTTTAATCCCTCATCTGTACCCTACAGGGTTAGTGGATGCTCACCATCGACTGAGTATTTAGCTATCTTTTTTTTTTTCTCATTCAAACCAAATGAAATTGGGACACTCCTTGGAGAAACCTAAATAATCTAAAACAGGTGCTGTTCCTTTGATATTAGTCATAAAGTTGAGTTTGAATGGAAAAGAATACCATTATCTGTAATCATTTTTCATTAAGAAGCCCCTTAGACCTACAAAAGAGGCTAGTTCTTAATTATAATTGAAGACTGCTAGGATTGGCAGTTCTGTTATGAGGGAGTTGGCCACACAAGGCTCCAACCTTTTGGGCATATTTCACTTTTTGGGGGAGTAGGTTGGGGTGTGGATTTCAGATATTTCAGCTTCTGAGAATTGGTCTCATACTTGAATGTTTGCTACAGTCCAAGCCCTGCTTCTCTCATCTTGGTCTGTGAACTCTTCATCATCCAGCTCTAAAGTTGCTCCTCCAGAACAGGCTTGTGATTTATTTAAGCCTTGAAATCCAAGTCTGCAAATCACTCCTCCCTATTCCAGGCCATGTTTCTCTGTAGGTCTGTCTAGTTAGCTTCATCACCGTAGTATTTGAGCACCTCACTAACATTAGTGAATGTATCCTCTGGGTGGTAGGGTGATATTGTCCCAATTTTACAGATGGGGAATCGAGATTTGGAGACAGTGAGTAATTTGCTGAAGGTCACATGGAGGTCTTTGACAGAGCCAAGATTTAAACCAACTCCATCATCCATTCTACTTCAAAGCAAATTAATCCCTTTCTTCCAATATACCCCCAAATTTCACCAAAGTTCAGGGGTTTGGCACCCCCGATCCAAGGCTGTAATTGATCCGAGCTGACTCTAAATCCACAAATTCAACTTGTGGAGCCACAACTTCACTTCTATCTACTTCTATCTAAAAAATCACAGGCCAGATGGCCAGAGACTTTAGTCTTTCTGTTGGGCCCCATCTGACTTCTCATTCTACCACTGGTGTTATTGTAGAGTTACCTGTAAATTGCACTTCCTACTGCTCTGTGCATCCATGAATGGAAAGCCTGAATTGAGGAAGTGACCAGCTGTGAACTTGACTTCTTTTCTCATTTGGTTGAAGTTAGGGAGGAAGAGAACTGCAGCTAGGGTCTAATCCTGCAAGGTGCCAAGTGCCTCCAGTTGTTCATAGATAGTCATTTGTATGCACAGTTCTGTAGATGCACTCCTTAGTGTGTGGGCATGACAAAATTTCCATATAAACACAGGGACGGATCCTCACACCCCCTGAGAATCTGGAATGCTGTTGTTATGACTAGCTTGTACTATTGACAATACCCACAGAATTGCAAGAGTAAATGACTGTGTTTGTAAAACTAAGGGCTACAGCCTGCAAATTTGGCCTCTGAGAGTTATACTTATGATGAAATAAAGGAACAAGCCATAATAATTGTTATAAATTCTAGTAGTATATTGCACAAATGTAATAGCACCACTTACTGGGAATGTATGTTCCATGAACTTTTAAGCACAAGCATTACCAACATATGCAGTATAGCCTGTGCTTGTCGTGCTCTAAAATAAATCATGTTGAAGTTTCCTACAGAGTGAAAGGGTATGAATACAAATGGAGTCAACCGCTATGCCATCTAATAAAATCACTGTTCTTTGGTGTCTGCTATTTTCACAGTGATGTGCCCTGGTGTACCTTACAAGAGCTATGGTAGGTGGTTGAGAAATGAAGGCAGAAATAAATTTCTAAAAGTAACTCTTGTATTTATCTTGTAATGTTTTTCTAAACCTGAAAAAGGGATTCACGCGATCCTTTCCAGATTAATTATAGCATCGGTGAACCTCAAAAGATGGATGCTGTCCTTTGAAATGTCTCGGCTTACATCTTTAGGCTCCCATTCATGGCAGCATCCCCATTAGAACCACTCTAAAATATGTGCTGGATGTTCCATTAAAGTCAATGGAATTTAAGCATGTGCTTAATATTAAACATGCTTAAGTGCTGCCCTAAAAATGGATGGACTTAAGCACATGTTTTAGAGTTTTCCTGAGTCAGGGCCATCGAGCTCAGTTTGCCATGAGGCACAGTACATTGCTGGTATATAGTTGCAGTATCCCAAAAGGGTCTCTAGAAGGAATTATACTCTGTAGGCTGGTACAGAAAGAGATTTATGGTGCTGTTTCCTCAATGCTCCACTGGGGTGTTGTGCAAACAGGAGGAGTACAGATAGAGTAGTCCCTGCTTTTTCTGGATGTGCCCTCACCACACTCCCCCATAAGGGCCAGGAATGATCTCACTTATGGTGTACAAATGATATTTAAGAACTGTACAAACCAAATATTCTCTTATATTTTATAATCTCCTGGTAATGAGGGACTGAAATATGGCCTGATCTTGAGAGGTGCCTCAGCTGCTATTAAGATCAATCTGTGGAGATGTAAACACCTACCACATGCTACTACTTTACTTTAGATTAATGGTCTTTACACAGACAAAATTCCCATTAACCTCAGCGAACGGATCAGCGATATTAATGAATCATCATCCTTCCCCCAGGTGTGCATAGATAATATTCTGATTGTAAGCTTTTCAGGACAGGGAAATTATCTTCAGGTATGTCTGCAAAGGGCATAGTAGTCAGTGGGTGCTGTATAAATAATAATCTCCTGCCTGTAACTTTGGATATGTCCCTTCTCTGTTTCTATTCAAATCCCCCTTTTTTTATCCTTATTGCACTATTTGATGGTGCTGCTGAGTGAAGGTGTATTCCATACTAATGTTCTCACTGAACTTTAAAAACTCCTGTGCCACAGAGCACTATCCATGTTCAGTGACCTTCTGCACCACACAACTATGTCTTGTGGATGGTAATAAACATCATACTCTATAAGCAGACGAGAGAGACTGAGATCAACACTGATGCTGCTTAGCAGGGCCAGTCCATATTCCCCACCATGACATTCTCGGCCACCAAAACTGCCCCTCTTTTGTTGGGGAAATGCCTTCTGGACTTTTATTTAGAATTAAAGATTTGGAAGACTATTGAATTCCAAAGTGTTTTTAATGAGTAATACCACTACATGGCTGGTGAGCACACTGTCACCAAAAGATTCAGTGGTGCGATAAGGTCACCCGTGATGAACATAAACTGGATAATTAACCAGACCTTCTGAAGGACCTAGCTAGAGACTGGTCCAGGTGGCATTTGATCTGCAAGGAGGCTACGACCCTTTGGGATGATGGTAGCCTATTTGAGGCTGTCAACAGAGGAGGAGGGAACGAGAGAGTAGTGTATTTATTGTAATAAAACACACAAAACAATTGCTACTCTTTTAGGCCCTGATTCAGCACAGCACTTAAGCACATGGTTAAATTTAACAACTTGCTTAAGTCTCATTTTAAGTCAAAGTCAAGTACGTGCTTAAGTGTCTTGCTGAATCTTGGCCTTAGGACTTCCCGTATCCAAAAGTTCTGCAAAAATGGTTAAACGAAATAGTTTGTACATCTATAGAGGTGTTAAATTAGCAAGCTAGGGCTTAAAGTCTGCCCTCTGATAGAAGTAGTTTTATTCATATATGGGAGCTATGTGTCCCCAACTGAGAGGAGACTTTATCTGTAAAGCTGTTGCTTTAATTCAATACTGTGCTCAACATTTTCTGAATTTTATGTAAAAGGTTTTAGGGTAGGATCTTTGGGTCATAATTTTGTTAGATACCATTTTCCTTACGGAGTTAAATATGGGTTGTTTCCCATGAAAGACTGAATAGATGGGAGTCATTTTATTGTTGTTGTAACTTTTGCTATTGTAAATGCTATACTGTCTTTCTTAAACATACTGATATACTTTTTGAAGATATTTTATGATTTGGAGGTCCTAGGAAACCTGAAATACTCTAGTTGCCTTTCTGTTCTTTATTTCCAGTGTTTGAGTTGTGTTATTAAAAGCTGAATGTGAAATTGTTTTTAACCACAATATCAAAGGAAAGTGCATTAACCTGTAGTGTCTCAAGCTCTCTAAATACAAAAGAGGGGATAGAGAATATGAAGTCCTCAGACGGAAGTGAGAGCTATTGGAACATCTACAGTAGAACCTCATAATTACGAACACCAGAGTTACAAATTGATGAGTCAACCACACACCTCATTTGGAAATGGAAGTTCACAATCAGGCAGCAGCAGAGTCCAAAAAAAAAAAAAAAAAGGGAAGTACTATGTTAAACATAAACTACTAAAAAATAAAGGGAAAGCGGCATTTTTCTTCTGCATAGTAAACTTTCAAAGCTGTACTAAGTCAATGTTCAGTTGTAAACTTTTGAAAGAACAACCATAACATTTTGTTCAGAGTTACGAACAACCTCCATTCCCAGGGTGTTCATACCTCTGAGGTTCTACTGAATTGGAAACTACAGGGCTGATTCTGCTCACTTATTCATTTGAGGAGTTGTACTGATCTCTGAAGAAGAAGTTGTTTGCTTGAAGGTTTAGACTAGAGGAAAGAAACCAAAAGATCCAGTTGTTGATCTAATGGATTTTTAAAGAAAAGTAAAGTCACTCTGTTCTTTAATCTTCTGCAGGAAGCCAAACAGGCGGGAGCTGGGGAAGAGTCTAGGCAGATGCTCTACAGAAAAGCAGAGTAGCTACAGTGAGAATGTGTTCCTTATTCTAATTAAGTCCCTTGTTTAGTGTTAGAAGAAAATGATTCTTTCTGTGATTGTTTAGCATTGTCGCATGACAGTCACATAAAGGAGGATTTGTCCATTGCACACTTCTGAGAATGTCAAAATCTTCTTTATAATAAAGGGCATATGAACTGGAAGAGGAAGCTGGTGTTTGTTCCCTACCTGTATTTCCCTGCCACGTGACTGCTCTTATCAATGGTTGCCTTGTAAAAGTGTCTGAGGAATGAAAAGATTCATTGTCTGCATATGTGCTGTGCTGTTCTTCTAGGCATTCCTGAGAAATGTGTCCTTTTAATTACTGGACACCTGTTTTAGCTAGGACAGAAGGGGGAAAAAGCCTTCCAGTCTGTAGCATTTCTTTTAAGATTCCCTGGGTAATATAACCATATAAACATGCTTTATTGAGGGGGGGGGAGAGAGAGAGAATGAATAATGATGATAATGACAAGGCTAGGGTCAGCTTTTTTGGCCGTACAGTAATTTTCTGTATGTTTACAACTATACTGTGGCTTGGACTGCACTTTAACAAAGTATCCTCTGACCATAATTCTGGTTCTGTAAGCAGAAAGCACTATAATATAACCAGAAATCATGCATTCATTTTATAGGGGATGTTGAAATGTCAGTGTATCCTCCTATAAATGTGCACCCATCTGCAATTGTGGGCTGCATTTCCTTAACTTGTTAACTGGCACATCAGATCATTTATCTTAGTTTGCCAAGGCAAATCACTTGCAGTTCTCATATTTTCTCATGAATCATAGAAAATGTTCCTGTCTTTCTAGACATCTCCCTTCCACTGCTGCTTCTCTTTTCTTTGGTTCTTGTTCAGCTAGGGTATTTGATGCCCACTTGCCAGGGTATTAGTAGAAAGCTCATTGAATTGTAGCCACTCTTGCTGTTTACATTTATCCGTCCAAATGACATTGGAAGAATAATAGCCATGCTACAGAACAGACAGAAATCCTGTAATAATTTTAAGATTTAAAGTCATGTCACACACTCTTTTGCGCTGATATATTTTACTTATCACCTGTCAACTTACAGAAGATTGCTCAGAATTTTGGAATAATAACTGTTTATAAGCTTTTCTATGGTTCTCCTCACCATCCTATTTGAGCGCCTCACAAACAATGATGGAGTTAGCCACTAAACAGCCACATCAGATAAGTTGGTGTTATTTGTTCCCACTTTACAGATGTGGCATTGAAGCATTGAGAGATTAAATGCTTTACCCAAGATCGTGCAGACAGAATGTGGCAGAGTCAGGAATGAAACCTAGGTCTTCTGAGTCATAGTGCAGTTTTTTAATCACCAGATCAAATGTTGTGCCTTCTCAGCCACTGAACAAGAAAACCTGTTAATCAAAACACAAGCAGGTATCAGCTATGCAGTTTATGTTTGAACTCTGGTCCACACTTCCTTACTGGCACCCTCTTCCAGTATCTTAACAAATTTAAAATGTCTGGCAATCCAATGGCAGGTTGTTCCTCTCTCTGCCGCCATAGAGGCAGTTGAGATCTGTCACTGAGGGCAAAGCCACCTTCGCTCAGAACAATGGCTGGATTTGTTCTCCCTCCACAAGAGGTAACAGGTTGTCCAGAGCATGAGAGACCAGGAAAAAGTCATGCAATTTGGTTAAATTTGACAATTTTGGGATTTTATTTTTTTGGAATTCTAAATTTCAAAAATATCTAAACGGCACCCCAGTTCTTCTTTATCTTCATCTTCCTCAAACATTAGAAGTAAGGGACAATAGCATAAGCTACATAAAGTCAAAGAGGTAGTCAGAGATCCTAGCTTTCCTCCTTTTCTTCATTCCCAGAGGTGGAGTCAGAATTTGTTGAGATGGTAGAAACTCCCTTCAGCTTCCTTTAAGGTTATGCTAAGAAGGGTCCTAAATACCTTTGCTATCAGCTCAGAAGAAGAAAAGCTGAGGAAATATTTGTGTCTAAGGGAAGCAAAACTGCTATGAAATATTCCCCCTCTGGCCAAAGAGGAAACTTTGTAGTCCTCTCCAAATAATCTTTTTACATGAAATTTATTCTGAATAGGAATTTCTCTAAGTAAGCAAATTCAAAAATGTTGTAAACGTTATTTGAATTTCCCTAAAGCTGATGTGGCCATTGCCTCATCAGTAAAGGACATCATCCATGCTCCTTTCTGAGGAGGATAGAGCCCACACACAGGAGAGTAGAAAGAGAAATATCAAGATGTTTTATGCAACTCTCTGAATTTTGATAGGGTTCTCTTGTCATGAAGTGGACCAAATCTACTTGATTCACATCCTTCCAATTCCCATCCTTCTAAAGGCCTGTGACAGGGTCGGTCGCTCACCGCTGAGGCGCCTCCTCCTGGTCGTCTCGGGGAATTAGTTTTAGCCCGTAGAGCGCCCTCTTTGGGTGGCGTCCCGCCTGTCGTCTCGCCTTCGTTGGGTGCGCGGGTTTGCGCTGCTCTCCACGTACGGCGTCATCTTCCGGAGCACTGCCCTCCGACAGTGTTCCCTGGTCCATTCACACCCCCTTCCGGGGGGCTGGTTAAACAACAGCCCCACGCCCTCGAGTCCGATCCTCCCGGTCCAGGACCTGGTGTGGTTCTGACCGGCCGCTCCCTGCGGCCCGTGGCTGTGCGTGGGGCAGCACAGCAAACAAAGGGGGAAAAAAGGCGGGGGGGGGGACGACACTCAGGCCCGCCCACTACTCTGAGTCCCGGTCCAGAGGCCCTCGGGCGACAGTCTCACTGTCTTCCTTCTCCTTCCTCCTCTGACTATCCCTCTGGACCGCTTCCCCAACAGCCCTTCGCTACGCTAGGCCTCCTCCTCCCAGGCCTGCCGCCTAGCAGGCTATGGAGTGGGGCCTTCTCCCACTCTCTCAGGCTGGCCTGCACTGCGCTGTCCGTGGTGCTGGCCTCCCAGCTCTGGAGACAGACCTTCCCCTCTGAAGGCCTGGGACAGACTGACTGCTCCTGCTCTGGGCAGCCTTTTATATGGCTAAGCCGGGCCCTGATTGGCTGGCTCCAATCTGCCTTCTGATTGGCTCCCAGTAAGCCCTCTCCTGATTGGCCACGCGTCTACGCAGGCGCCTAGGCCTGCCGCAGCCCAGTCTCTCTGGGTGTGGGGTAGTCGCCCCACCACAAGGCCTATATTACAGAAAATATCCTTGTCTGTTTCTTTTGTATGGGATGTCTTCCTAAATGACCTTTTGTCTTTAGATCCATAGTTTCAAACACTGTCACATGCACATCTGGCAGAACCTTGACTCCTGGTGTAAACTTTTATGAACCCTTTGAAAGGCAGTTGCTGCAGTCTCCCCTCTCTCAAGCAGTCTAGAAGCCATATTCATGGCCCATCGGAAATTTCTTTTAAACGGGGTAGTGGAGAAGAAAAAGCAGCACTGCAGTCTCCCAAGGGAGATGGAACAGGTCAAACAGGGGAGAAAGATTCAGAGCTAGCGTTGCCTCAGAAATCTCTGCCACCTCAAACTACTGCATGACTCTCTTCCCTAGAAGTCTAGGAAAGCACACGGTAGCATCAGTACTTTAGTCAGCTATGCATTTGCACCACATTTAATGGGTGAATCTGAAAGATACTTCAGAGAGGCTATTAATTGAAATACCAGTGGAAGGAGAGATTCACCCAGTCTCCTGCATTAAAACAAAACAAAATAGTATCTGATAGAAGATACAACAGTGTTGGATTTGAAAGCCAGTGTGACTGGAGTTGCTGTCTCTTTGCATCCTCTGTGTTAGGGTTCCCAACTTAAATCTGCAATATTTTCCTTTGCTTCTGTATCCTCTTGCAGCTGATAGAGAAGCTGCATCCACAATGTAGAATGTGTCTGGAAGACCCTGTACGTGGCTATTCCTTGGAGGATCTGACAACATGATTTTTCTCCAATAGTGAAATGAGCATGCTCAGTGTTTAGGGGATATGTACAGAGGCATCATAAATATTTTTAATGAGCCTCCACATTTGTGACTGCAGCCATCAAACTCTGCTCTCAGATGCATGTCTCTGTCTCCCACTGATCTGAGGTCAGAATTCTGAGTGTTTTCTTGCTCCGAGAGATGGTGATTCCTTCAGGAGGGTTAAAAGCAAATTTAGCAGGTAACTGTGCACAGAGTGGATGTTAGTGTGCTTGGTGTATCTAGGCATTTGGATAAAACTAGAGGTCTAAATTTTCCCGAGCTTCTAGCTTCCTAGGCTTTAGAAATAAATATCCATGTACAAAAGAGCAGGAAAATATGGAGAGTGAATTCTAATCAAAATTCGATTTATTGTTTTCACTTATATTTTGGTAAAAGCCAAAGGGACAGATCCTCAGGACTGGCCATTTTGGCATGCACCTCAGCTTGGGAGGAATCACCTTCTCTGGGCTACAGCTTGGTCCTGTTGTGCAAGTTGGAGCAGTCTCAGTGTTGCACTAAATTATATTAGTGGGAACAGCAGACAGAAATTGACCGGATATAATGGTTCCCCAGTCATGTCCCTGTTTCCCTAGCCAAGTCCCCTGTGCCAGCAGGAAGGCTGGGAAGGGGTGTCTTAGGAGCTACAGTAGTAGTCCTATGCCAAATGTGGATATTCCCCATATTAGAGGTATCTTAAGGCAGCTGGTTAAGATGACTTTGCAGCTCCCACAGATGGTGTTGGCCCAAAATCTATCAGGTCCTTGCCAAGGGAAAGCCTCAATCCTTGCCCTGAAGGGTGTATAATCTAAGTATAAAATTGACATAAATCATTCATGTATTGAAATAACCTTGATAAAGGTATGTCAAGTTGTAGAAGAACTGTTTCCAAAGAAACGATGACCAAAAACTAGCCGACTGTGAGATGCTGATTTTCTTGTGTACGTTTAAGCAGTTCAGTATAATTTATAGCCCTTTCATTGTATAACATTAATGACAAGTACCATTTACTTAAAGACCTGCTATTAATTAAATGCATCAGCCGGATGTCTTATTTTTCTTTTTGAAGAACAATTATCCAGTTTGGAAATCTAATTAAGTCATCAACTAAAATTATTGTCTGGATTCAGTAAAAATATATATTTTTTCTTGAATTTTCAGAGTATTTATAAGTGGAAAATATAGTAAGTTTTCTATTCTTTTGTTTATGCTATGTTTTCATTGTTATCTTTGATAACCGCCTTGAAACATGTTCCCCGGTTAGTTTGGAATATGCGATTTCACAATGGCTGTAGTACATTCAGAGCTCCTTCAGCAGAGCTGACAACATGTGAATCTGGTTAATATGAAGAAATTACCTTTAAAGTCATAGCATTTAATTCTAAAACTGTTATGGTGTGATTTCCTAAGTACTGCATCCTCAGGTATTTAGCACTGACGTCAATAAGATCTAAATGAAATAATCTCCTTAAGCATCTCTGTGTGTGTAATCTACATGGGTATATTTTGAGTGCTGTGTATATGGGCTTGTATTGTATTCACTTTTAATAACACCAGATAATATGAAGGCTGTGTAGGGACAAAGCTTTTCAGTTGGAAGCAAACTGGATTCCAGTCATTTAGTCTTTGGAGACTAATATCAGAAAAAAGAAGAACAGGAGGACTTGTGGCACCTTAGAGACTAACAAATTTTTTTGCGGATACAGACTAACACGGCTGCTACTCTGAAACCTAATATCAGAAAGGTGATGTAGAGTATAATATTCAGTCTCTTGTGACATTGACTTCTGATCTCTCATTCCATGTACTTGCAGTGCATTAGAGTGTATTTCTTTAAAAGAGCTGTTCACTTTGATTCATGACTTGAGATGCTTATACCACACAATTGGTTCTTTAACTGGCCTATGGAAAGCTACTAGTCTGTGGGACACTTCCTTGTGGTCTGCAAAAAGTTGATTGGTCACAGCTGGTAAATTTCATTTAAAGAAGATTAAAATACCTTGTGATTGGCAATAGATGCAAATTGGATAGGATGTTTTAAGAAGGCATTGTGGTGCATTGGGGTGCTTTATTGCGGCAGTGTGGATAAAATGGTAATTTTTCATCATGGATGATGTTTCATTAAGAATGTTACTAGGACATTGCAAGAAAGGTAACATTTGAGTGTCCATTAAGGTACCATTTAACTAGGTGCATCCATTTACCCTCTCTGAATTTATCAAGTATCTTCTGATAGAAAGTAGGGTTGTCATAGGCTTGTTTCTGAAGAGAAATATTATGCAGGAATGAATATGGAAGGTTTAGGCAATCATCTCACTGGAGAAACTAGTGCAAGCTGAATATGAGACCTATTCTTTATTTACATAAACTGCACTGAATTTTCTTGGTTAAACCTGCTTCTTTCCCTTCGTTTTTACTCTTAACTTGCCCAGTTACATGCTAGTCTCCATGGTCTCTTTCTGTAATAAGAATTTGATTGTGAGCATTTAACGTATGTATTTCCTAGAGGAATGAAGCCTATTACTGTTTGGAGGATATTATTTGTATACAAGTTTTTCTGTTTATTAAAGTTTTACTTTGACTCAGTTATATATTGTGATCTATTCAGGGGAGGACACAATTCTGTTTGTTCTAGTATAATTGCTCTGTTTTCAGTAAGTCCATTGCTTGTCTCATAGGCAATAACTAATCAATCTGTGGAAGACTGCAAACCGCCTCTAGTAATGATCTTTTATTGAAATTTAAAGATTACAATTTGATTGAAATGTTCATTATAGGGAACTTAGTTTTAAAATATGGGTAAGAGTAGAAATTAACATGTGCTGTAGAAGTGGGGAGAAAGCTATTGTTGCTGGAACTTTCTGCTTTAATAAAAAGAAGGCCTTCAAGCTCTTTGCAGTTTTAATTTGCTAGAATTTCTGTGTAGCATGAACTCCGCATTTTTGCAGTTTAATAGTACTTGAGACTATGCACAAATAAAATGCCTAAGCACTGGTAACAGGACATTACTCATCACACTTACTGAAATCATTGCACAGGCGAAATATTGAAGTATTTACAGATGATAGTCCAAACTCTACTGCTCTTACTCTGACAATACTCCCAATGGTTTTAATAACATTTTTTCTCGGGGCTATGTCTACACTACAGCCTGGATCGACACTCTGAGATTGACCCACTGGTGGTCAATTTAGCGGGTCTAGTGAAGACCCGCCAAATTGACAACAGATCGCTCTCCAGTCGACCCTTGTACTCTACCCCCGACGAGAAGAATAAGGTAATTTGACGGGAGAGTTTTTCCTGTCAACCCCCCATGGTGTAGACCCCGCGGTAACTCAACCTAAGGTACGTCGACTCCAGCTATGTTATTCATGTAGCTGGAGTTGTATAGCGTAGGTCGATTTACCACGGTAGTGTAGACATAGCCTCAGTGAGATTTACAGGATCAACCTTACTGAACAGTTTGGGCCAAATTGTTGCCAGTCACTGCCTGTGTGTGTGCAAGAGGAGGGCAGATGTAAGGAGCCCATGGAGCTAGTTAGCCATCCCTGGCAGAGGAGGTGCATATTTCCCTTAGGTAGAAGTGCAGCAACCATGCCAGGCATTGTAATTCAATGAAGCACAACACCTTCTGGAGCTTGCCTTTCTTGACTCCCACGCCTTGCATGCCCATCCCATGGCTGGGGCTTAATGCCACAGTGGAGCCTTCAGTTTCAGGACCTTGATCCCCAGAAGAGGAATGCTCTTCTAAAGGCTGCTGTTCTACTCCCATTCAAAATCAATGGCATAACTCCCATTTAACATAGGATGAGGAACTAAGGTTGTAGTTGACACTAAGGGCCCAGTCCTGTAGTATCAGAATAGTAACCATCAACTTCTCACACAAACTGAGCAAGGACTGCAGGATCGGGCCTGTGGAGACAATCAATGGTCTGTTTATGGAGCATGTTGGTTTTCCATCAGCAGGTGGTCTCATTCTAAAGTTTGCATGAGATCCAGACTTTACTTATAAAAGTAAAACGAAAGATAAGCTTAGATGACATTAAAACAAGATGGTTTTGAATATGTGACTCTTAAAATACTGTTCTTCTATTCGAAGAATAAAGAACTAAAGAAATTGGAAAGTGCTTAATGACTTTTGATAAATAGAATGAATTGGCAGATATGCTCATGTGATTTCCTGCTCTTGAGAGCTTTATGACCTCTTCAACCTTAACTGTCTTTCTTTTACTGCAGTCCTCCATCTGTTAAAGTAAATGAATCTGGGAACGAATCATTGTCAGAGGAGAAAGCAGCTTTATGCTATACCTCAGCAAGCTATGTACCTACTTCTTCATTAGGACTCTAAAAATGATGTGTTTTTTAAAGAGTCTAATTATAGATCTGGTGAAACATGAATAAAGAAGAATCTAAGCAGGACCACAGATATTAAAGATACTTATAGAAAGGATTTTCTGTATTGGAGAGCCTTCCATGAAATAATATGTTCAGTAGGCTGGTCTGTAAATTTGTGATAATCCAATCAATCTCAAGAAACAAGCAAGCAAAATCCCTGACCTGAACCTCAGTCTAAGTCAGATGTGGGCAAACTATGGCCCGCGGGCCACATCCGGCCTGTGGGACTGTCCTGCCCGGCCCCTGAGCTCCCGGCCGGGGAGCCTAGTCCCCGGCTTCTTCCCCTGCTGTCCCCCCGGGCAGCGTGGGGAGCGCAGCTGGCTCTGGCCGGGTGTTGTGGCTGCAAGCTCCTGCTGCTGGTAAGGGAGAGTGGGGGGGGCTGGGTAAGGGAGTGGGGGTTTCTGGGGGACAGTCAGGGAGGAGGGGGCAGTTGGATGGGGCAGAGTTTCTGGGGGGGCGGTCAGGGGATGGGGAACAGGGAGGGTTGGGAGTGGGAAGCCTGGGGGGTCTGCCAGGGGGCGGGGATGTGGATAGGGGTTGGGAGGGCAGTCAGGGGACAGGGAGCAGGGTGGTTGGATAGGGGGCAGGGGTCCCAGGAGGGGGCAGTCAGGGGACAAGGAGCGGGGGGGATTGGATGGGTTGGGGGTTCTGAGGGGGACAGTCAGGGGGCGGGAAGTGGGAGGGGTCGGATAGGAGGTGGGGACCAGGCTGTTTGGGGAGGAACAGCCTTCCCTACCCGGCCCTCCATACAGTTATGCAACCCCGATGTGGCCCTCGGGCCAAAAAGTTTGCCCACCCCTGTACTAAGTGCTTCAACAAACAAACACAAAGCCATTATACAGCAAACCAGCACTAAAAGGAAACCTGTCAGCTTTGATTCTTAGTCTCACCCAACAATGATCTGTCTTTGATATCCAGTACAAAAAAAGTACAGCTGTGACTGATCTGGGAATTGAAGCAGATCTCCTGAGTCCAAGTCCAATGCCCTAACCACAAGACCAAGAAATGAAGTGGATTCTTCATCACACAGAGTCTTTAAGATCAAGCTTTGGATGTCTTTCTAAAAAATATACTATAGCACAACAAGATATGGGCTTAGAGCTGGATGTACTGAGTGAGGTTCTCAGACCCCTCTCATGCAAGAGCCTAGACTAGATTGGGGTTCTCAACCTTTTTCTTTTGGAGGCCCTACAACATGCTATAAAAATGTTCACGGTGCTGGGCCCCCAAGGTTTGAAGTAACTGCTGTTGGTGGGTACCCAGCAGCAGTTACTTCAAACCTTGGGGGCCCAGCACCGTGAACAACAGACCCAATGTTTCCAGCAACTTGCCACCCTGTGGCCAAGCCCCGGTGGGGCCCAACCAGGCGGGGCGGTCACCCCCAACCCTCCTGCTCCATCAATCCGTCTGGCCAAGTTGGGGCCTGAGGATGACCCAGAGGCTTATCTGGTGACCTTCTAGCAGGTTGCTGCAGTAGCTGGTTGGGCTCCGGACCAATGGGCAACCCTTCTTGCCCCCTATCTAATGGGGCCGGCCCAGAAAGCTTACCGGGGCTACCAGACGATGAGGCCCCTGTTTATGCCTGAGTGAAAGCAGCTATCCTGGATGCCTTCGACATCACCCCGGAGACCTTTCGGCGACGGTTTTGGGGAAAGCTTTACCCACCGGGCGCCCGGCCCCAGGCCGTGGCCCAGGAACTAAAGGATGCAGCGTGCCGATGGCTACAACCCGAGCATCGAACTGTGGCTGAGGTGATGGAACAGATCATCCTCGAGCAATTCGTGCACATCCTCCCGACTCCGGGGAGGGCGTGGGTGTTGCGGCACCGACCTCAAACTCTGAGTGCAGCTGTCACGCTTATGGAGAACTTTCTAGAGGCCGAGGCCCCAATAGGACCGGCAGCCCGGCCCCCAAATTCTGGACCCGGCACTCAAAAGCCTGAAAGGGGGTCCACCCCGAAAGCCGACGTGCCAACCCGAGCCCGACGACCAAACGGCGGTGGCACTACTTTTTCCCAACGCCCCGATGCTCCACCGTCCACGCTGTCCGTACGCTTGACCTGACCATCAGGTCCCGGCCAACCTCGCGGCCACACAGGTGACCCCGTGCGGCCGGGGCGCACAGAAGTAGGACTTAGCTTTCGGTGTGGTGAGTACGGTCACCTGCAACGAGACTGTACAGCGATGGAATGCGACTTTGGCCGGATGTACACCGGGGAGCGCCGGGCCCGTCTGCCGTCCGCGGCCAAATTGACGGCCCCCATGGACATTGCCGGGACACCCGTTGTGGGTTTAATTGATTCAGGCTGTGGGCAGACTCTTGTCCGCCAGGCCCTCCTCCCGGATGCCGAGCGGATCATTGGGGAGGTACGGATACAGTGTATACATGGGGACGTGAAACCGTACCCCACGGTTCAGGTCCCTCTCACGGTGAACAGGACAACTCAGTTAATGAACGTGGCAGTGGCCCCATCCCTTGCCTACCCAGTCATTCTGGGCCGGAACTGGCCAGATTTCGTCGAGGTGCTCCGATCCCTATCTCTGGAAGAGGCGTTCGAGGGAGCTTCCCCTGAGACAGACACAGGCCCCGGGGTGTGTCCTGACCCCGGCGTTGACCCATCACTCTCACCCAGGCAGGATGGCCGGGAGACGGGGGGCCCCCCGGTGGACATTGTGAACTTTAGCAGAGATCAAAGGGAAGACCCTACGCTCTGGTTTGCCTATGAACAGCTGGCATAGGTAGAGAGGAAAGTTGTGGAGGCCCAGCGGGCTACCCAATGGCCTAGGTTTGAACTCAATCACGATAGTCTCTACTGCGTGGAGTGAGACCCTCAAACCCAAGATGTCCTGACCCAACTCGTGGTTCCCCGCATTCATCGGCAGGCTGTCCTGAAGCTGGCCCATGACATCCCGGCTGCAGGCCATTTAGGACCGGAGAAAACCGCAGCTAGGGTCCTGGCCAAGTTCTTCTGGCCCGGCATCCACCGCGAAGTGAAGGATTACTGTGGGTCATGCCCAGACTGCCAACATGCTGCTCCAGCCGGGGTCCGGAAGGCCCCCCTGGTCCCGTTACCAACGGTGGGCGTTCCATTTGAACGAGTAGCAATGGACCTGGTCGGACCCTTCCCAAAAAGTCAGGCGGGCTACCAATATATCCTTGTCTTGATGGACTACGCTACCCGTTTCCCCGAGGCTGTCCCCTTAAGAAGTATCACTGCCCGCTCTATTGCAGCAGAGCTCATGAAGATCTTCGCTAGGCTAGGCCTCCCTCGGGAGATACTCACTGACCAAGGGACCAACTTCACCTCTAAGTTGTTCCATCAGGTATGTGCCCTGCTAGGGATTAAGAAACTGCAGACCTCGGTCTACCATCCCCAGACTGATGGGTTAGTTAAACATTTTAATCGGACCCTGAAGGGAATGTTGCGACTCTTCCCCACCCAGGACCTCCGCCAGTGGGATCAACTACTCCCTCCTTTACTACTGGCGGTTCGGGAAGTTCCGCAGGCTTCCACAAAGTTCTCTCCGTTTGAGCTCCTCTGTGGGCGACGACCCCGCAGAGTGATGGCCCTCCTGAGAGAAACTTGGGAACGTACACCATCCTCAACGCAGGGCCTCTTACAATACATCTTACAGCTGCAGGGGCGGCTGGCCCGGGCGGGTGAGCTCGTGAGGGAGAACTTAAACACAGCCCAAAGGGCCCAATATAATTGGGGCACCCAGGCCCGATTATTTGCCCCAGGGGACCGAGTCCTCCTCCTGCTCCCCTCAGAGGAATCAAAACTTTTTGCCCGCTGGCAGGGCCCGTATGAAGTCCTTCACCAAGTGAGGCCTGTCACTTATGAAATCCGGCAACCTGGTCACCGGAAGGAAAAGCAGATATATCATGTAAATCTTTTAAAACCCTGGCGGGAACGGGAAGGACTACTAATTGCCCCGTACCCGCCTGAACCAGACCATTGGCCACAACCCCCCGAAGAGTCCGATAATGGTGAACCCCAGCTAGCCGAGACGCTCACTGCCGAGCAGCAAGAACAGGCCCTCTGTCTAGTGAAGGCGTTCCCCAGAACCTTCACCACAAAGCCTGGACGGACTACGCTCGGCTACCATGCAATCCAGACCGACCCCGGGGTGGTGGTCCGAGAGAAGACCCGGCCATTGCCTAGGTGAATGCGGGAGGCTGTGGAGGAGGAAGTCCAGGCCATGTTGGGGCTGGGTGTTATTGAGCATTCCCAGAGCGAATGGCGGAGCCCCATCGTCCTCGTCCCAAAGCCAGATGGGAGCCGGCGGTTTTGCATTGACTTTTGGAGAGTCAACGCCATTTCAAAGTTTGACGCATATCCAATGCTCCACGTCGATGAGCTCCTTGACCGGCTTGGGGAAGCCTATTATATCACCACGTTAGATCTCACCAAGGGGTACTGGCAGATCCCCTTGGAACCTCGATCCAAGGAGAAGACCACGTTTGCCACCCCTTCAGGGCTGTACCAGTTTACCCGGATGCCTTTCGGCCTCCATCGGGCCCCAGTAACCTTCCAGCGCTTGATGGATCAGATTTTGCAACCACACACCAAGTACGCCACCGCCTACCTGGATGATGTAGTCATCTATGGCAGCAACTGGGGGGAACACCTCAACCAAGTAGCGGCTGTCCTCCGGGACCTCCAGCCAGCCTCACAGCCAATCCAAAAAAATGCCGAATCGGGCAGGAAGAAACTACTTATCTGGGGTACACCCTGGGGCGAGGACAGGTACGCCCCCTCATCGGGAAGGTCCAAGCACTCCAGGAATGTCAGGCGCCGACCACAAAGAGGCAGGTGCGTCAATTCTTGGGCCTAGCTGGTTATTACCGGCGGTTCGTACCCCACTTTGCAACCATTACGGCCCCTCTGACAGAGCTCCTGACCAAAGATAGCCCTCGCAGAGTGTTTTGGTCCGATGACTGCAAGGAGGCCTTTCAAACTGTCAAAGACTGCCTGTGTAGCGAGTCAGTACTCTTCAGCCCAAACTTTCATCGTGATTTCATTGTTCAGACTGATGCCTCCGGCTTGGGGCGGTCCTCTCACAGGAGGTGGATGGGGAGGAACACCCTATTGTTTACATCAGTCGGAAGCTGTTCCCCCGGGAGCGGAACTACTCCATCCTTGAGAAAGAGGACCTAGCTGTTAAGTGGGCGGTTGATGCCCTCCGCTACTACCTCCTCGGGGCCCCCTTTATACTGGTTACAGATCATGCACCCCTGAAGTGGCTCAACAAGATGAAGGACGCGAATGCCCGCCTTCAGCGATGGTATCTTACTCTACAACCCTATGCCTTTATGATTCGCCATTGGGTGGGATGGGACAACGCAGACTTTCTCTCCCGCCTGGGGGAGGCTGAGGATGTCAACTCCGAGGTTAGGGAGCTGGACTTGAGGGGTGAGGTATGTAGGGACCCAGGGTGGCTGCCCTCCGGGACTCCCACCCCCTATCCAACCGACCTCTGCTCCTCGTCCCCTGACCACCCTCTCCCAGGATGCCCCACCCCTAACTGCACCCCGGGATCCCACCCCCTTATCCACGCCCCTGCTCCCTGTCCCCTGACTGCCCTCCCAAACCCTATCCACATTCCCGCCCCCTGACAAGCCCCCCAGGACTCCCATTCCCAACCCTCCCTGTTACCCATTCCCTGACCACCCCCCAGAACCTCCACCCCATCCAACCGCCCCCTACTCCCTGACTGTCCCCCAGGACTCCCCGCTCCCTTACCCACCCACCCCCCACTCACCACCCCCTTACCAGCAGCAGGAGCTCGTAGCCGCGACACCCAACAAGAGCCAGCTGGGCTCCCCACGCTGCCCAGCAGGAGCTGTGGGCCAGAGCGCGGCCTGCACGGTGGCATGGCTGCGGGGGAGGGAGGACAGCGGGGGAGGGGCCGGGGACTAGGCTCCCTGGCTGGGAGCTCAGGGGCCGGGCAGGACAGCCCCGCGGGCCTTAGTTTGCCCACGTCTGACTTAGTAGATGTACAGTATCATATGCCATGTCATGATTAGCAGCTAAGCATTATAACAGAGAAGCAGATGTAAGAAAAATATTATTATAATAATAATGACACTCGCACAACAGCCACATTTTGCTTTAGATAAAAACCTGCATAAAATCCTTACAAAGCACAAATGCTCTGGTATTTTGCCTGTCACACCAGTTTAACATATTCTTTAAAGTAACTTTTGTCAGTCTAATTGGAGAAAATAAAGACATGAAATTCTGTACTTTATTGGGAGACACTAGAATGTATCCAGAAAGCAATTGGGCCAGACTCATGCTGACTAGAGAAATCAATTTGCAGTCACTTGCATCTTTGGCACTAGTGGAGTTGTCACTGTCTTCCCAGGGGTCAGCTGTGGAGGACACTATAATATCTACTGTTGCCAGTCCCAAGTATTCAAATGTCATGAGTATGGCCCCAGGAAATCACCCAAATGGCTTAAAAGCCATGAGATTTTACAAATATATATTTTTACAATTTTATTTGCGTTATGGTTTTTGAGCCTTTAGGATGCATGTTTTTACAGCATTTATCTGCAACCAGGGGAGAAGAAAATGAAATATGTGATCACAAGACTGCAGCAGCTGGGACTTTAGGAAGAAACACCAAATATTCCAAGACTTATGATAATATGGTGACAGTTAGCAGCACTGTGTCTAGTTGGGGGTGCATAGAAGCCCCAGTGGCAGAGAGGTGTTGAATCAGCTACCCTAGCCCTGCCCTTACTTGGGCCAGCTCTGGCTGCTTTTGGCTGTAGCCCCCAGGGATTCTGCATAGCTTGTATCATTGCTTCCTCACTCAAGGTGAGCTTGCCACAAGTGGAGTTCCACAAACTGGTTTGTTCCAGCTCATATATCCAGGTTGTTAATCTGGCTTTTTTCAACCTTTTTGCTACACCTTGCTGTTTAGAGAGTTTATAGTCTTCCCATATGAGCTGTTCAATATTTTCTATACTTTCCCTGTTTGGATTTGAACTAGGGCTGTCAAGTGATTAATCAAATTAATTGCCATTACAAATTAATCATGATTAATTGAGCGATTAATCACACTCTTAAACAATAATAGAATATCATGTATTTAAATATTTTTTGATCTTTTCTACATTTTCAAATATATTGATTTCAGTTTACAACACATAATACAAAGTGTAGCGTGCTCCCTTTATATTTATTTTTTATTACAAATATTTGTCCTGTAAAAACAAAAGAAATTATATTTTTCAATTCTCCTCCTACAAGTACTGTAATGCAATCTCTTTATCACGAAAGTTAAACTCACAAATGTAGAATTATGTACAAAAACCCCCAGCATTCAAAAGTATAACAATGTAAAGCTTTAGGGCCTCAAGTCCACTCACTCCTTTTTCTTGTTCAGCCAGTCACTCAGACAAACAAGTTTGTTTACATTTCCAGGAGATAATGCTGCCCGCTTCTTGTTTACAAGGTGTGTGTCTGTCTGTGCCTGCTATGCTGTCTCCCCTCCCTCCTGTTTGTGCTGCCTTGTGTGAGAGGCTACATTAACAACAATGTGTTAACACTTGAGGGCTCAGCCGAGTGCTAGTTCATCATTTAGCAGCAAGGCATTCCCTGGGAAATATCCCTCCCTCTTCCACTCTCTAACTTCACCTCCTCAACCAAGCTTCACAATCATCATAGCTGTGAACAGTATTAAATTGTTTGTATAAAACGTATATTGTGTGTATATCTATATAATATATAGTTTTTTGTCTGGTGAAAAAAAATTTCCCTGGAACCTAACCCCCCCATTTACATTAATTCTTATGGGGAAATTGGAGTCACTTAACATGGTTTCACTTAAAGTCGCATTTTTCAGGAACATAACTACAACGTTAAGTGAGGAGTTACTGTATGTGACTAAATCCTGCAGTCCTTACTTGGGCAAAACTTCCATTAACTTTAGTGGTTGTGAGATTTGATTCCTGGGTTTTGCAGGAAGTCTGAATGTGATTGTGATTAGTACACTGGTTTATTTTGCACCAGAAGTCAAATGGTGTAAACAGATCTTAGTCCCTAATGTCATCAAGGACAAAGTTTAGAACAGCAGTGACAAAGTCAAAACAATTTGGTGGTTAGGACTCTCAAGAGAAGCAGTAAGTGCAAAAGGTCATTATTTGCTAACAGCTAGAGCAGTAACTCAGCATATGCCCTTAGCTGAAACTTTGTATCTTTTTGGTGTCAAGTTACTATCACGTTTTTTTTTCTCCCTACAAGCTCCTGAGAGAGATTTCCTGGTATTGAGGGGGGCAGTGGCACCATTTGAACTGTAATTTCATTATTTGTTTAATAAGCCTGGCTTCCTTTTTAAATCTCAATTATCTTAAAGCCGTGGTCTCTAGCTATAGAATATGGCACCAATGTATCATCTGTGTGCATTTATGCACTCATGTTCCCCTTCTTTCAATGTTTCCCTAAGAAATCTGTTTGATGAGTGTGGTTGGTGTCGGTCGGTCCACTGACCCGCAAGGGGCCGGTGGAGAGCTACAACGTCACTGGCCGGCCTGGGTTATGCCTCTGCCACTGGGGAATTAGCGGCAGGAAGAGCGCTAGCCAGCGTCCGGAACGCACCCCTCAGGAAGGGAGCACCGGCAAAGGTCAGTAGCGCGCCCCTCAGGCAGGGGAGCGCCGGCAAAGGTCAGTGGCACGCCCCTCAGGCAGGGGAGCGGCGGCAAAGGTCAGTAGCGCGCCCCTCAGGCAGGGGGCGCGCCGGCAAAGGTCAGTAGCGCGCCCCTCAGGCAGGGGAGCGCCGGCAAAGGTCAGTAGCGCGCCCCTCAGGCAGGGGAGCGCTGTCGGGGTTATGGTTCCGACGTGGGTCGGCCGGGTAGGGGAACGCACGCCCACCCTACACCACTGCGTTCCAGCCCAGGGCCCTGACAGTGTCAGGACGAAGGTCCTGCCACTGAGTCCATGGGGTCCTTCCGCTCTATAGACTCGCCGCGGTGCAGTGCTGTCCCTGGGCTACTTCCTACCCGATTGCTCATCTAAATCCCTCTGGTCCCGCCAGTTCGTCGGGGTAGTTAGCAGTTGGCAGCTCCAGCTCCCCCTCTGGCTCAGGCTCCTCCCGGTCCTCAGCTGCTGGTAGCTCCAGCTCCCCCTCAGGCTCCTCCAGTCCCTCAGGGTACTCGGCAATGGGCAGTTCTGGCAGCCCCAGTCCTTCCTCCAGGTGAGGTTTCCACTGGTCCAGGGCCTCCCCTGGCATGGCAGCAGGGTCTGAAGAGAGCAGTCCGCAGTCTGCGTCTGCCTCCCTCCCTCGTGCTGCCCTGACTGAGCTAATGGCCCCGCCCTTTATACTCCCGGTTCCACCCTTCCTCTTCCGGGGGTTGGAGTGAGCTTGGCCTGGCCCCGCCCACTCAGGCTGAGAGAGCGGCCCTTTACCCTCAGGTTCGGAGGGCAGCCACCCTGGGTCCCTACAATGAGAAATCTTTAATGTGATCAGTGGTTAAGATTCCCAATCTTGACAAGACCTGGCATCTTAATGCTGACACAAAAACTCTGTGTATGCATGTTAGGATTTTGTGTAGTGCCCATCACTTTAGTATTAGAGTATTTTCAATGTCTGCAAATTTTTGCTGTATAGATTAGATAAAGTGAGATGTGATCTCTGTGTGTCTATGTGTAACCCATTTTCCAAAGTAGATTACTTCAGTACTTTATTTTCTTCAACTTTCTTAGTTACATCTCTCACTTGCTATAATCCTTTATCCTCCTTTATCAAATTTTCTCCTCCTCTGATGGATTTTATTTTAGGTAACCTGGAGATAATTGTTCAGGAAAATCACCCCACTGCAATGCTATGGCTGCAATTATCTCTTGGGTTCTGCTTTTGGAACTGCACTTTCACAGTTTCTAACATCTTGAGATGCTCCTGGTTGAGTTACAGCTTTGTATTCAATTAGAAATCTTGTGGGTTTTTTTTACACAGAATATGAAGAGAATGGCTGTTTTCCCATAAGCACCTGCTTAATTCTCTTGCAGTCTATCTCCACATTACACATGTGCTGCTCCTCTTGTCATTCATTAATCTTCCTTGTGAGTTGCATGTTCAATCATTCCTGTTTTACTAGGTCCCAAGGAATATATGTAGTGTTTTTTCTTGGTACAAAATGTGAGGTTCTTTTATTTTTTCTGGACATTGTAAATTGAAGTCATTATCAATTTTCCCATCTATTGTTCCTATCAAATCATAGCTAATATCTCTCTCTCTGATTGTAACAGTTATTTGTTTGTTTGTGTTGCTGTAGGGCCTATAATGCATTCAGCAGTGTTCCATAACATAGTCCCTGTCTTGAAGACCATACAATCTGAGAAGAGTTTATAGGGGAAAAATTACACCAAAACTGAATGCACTATCTGACTATCCAGAATCTATATATTCCTATTGAGGTCTCTTTCTATGGCATCGTCACCCTAGTTTCCGGGTGGGCAGAGTCAGACTGGGCTCTCCCCTTCCCACCGGAAGTTGAGAGACGGGGGAAGAAGTATGAAAGCTCAGTTGGAGCCCAGACAGGTAAGGAGGCTGACATGTCTGGCTCGCTGCAGGCCTCTGTCGCTGCTGCTGAGCCAGGCAGCACCCTGACCCAGGAGGAGACCGAGGGGGACACTGAGGAGGACCTCTGCTGCCCTGACAACTCACCCAGGCTTCCAGAGCCACCAACCATGCCAGACACAGAGATGCTGCTGGGACTACCACTAGCTGTATATCCCGTTGAGATTGAGGATGACCCCAGGATCCAAGGAGAGGGTAGGAGGAAGCCCAGGGACAGCCGACTATAGTCTGGCTGTGCTGCTGCCTGTACCCAGGTCAGTGTGTCATGGCTGGACCCTGCTGACCCACTGTTAGGGCCCTGGGCTGGGACCCGATGGAGTCAGGTGAGCCTGGGTCCCTAAACCTCTACTGCTGCCAACCCCATGCCAAGGGTGGCAGCCTCCCCACCACAGGCCAAAGGGATTGTGTTGTCTGCTGTCGGCCAATGCTAGGACAACAGACTGCTTGCATGTTCTGCCCCTGCCTGAGGACCAGAGCCCATAGTCTGCTTGGGTGCTTTGTCCTGAGGGCCTGAGACTAGAGACAGCATGTTAGCTCTGCGCTGCCTCAGGGTCTGACAACCGCCGCCACACTACAGTAGCTATCAGTGGAGGTATTTTCTCTTTTTGGTTTTAATGTGAATGTAGTGCTCATATATAAAGGTGAACAGTCAGCAGTGAAAACTGAAGTTATCTGGTCACAGAATGGATGTTGGCATTGCACAGCTTTCACACTGGCCCCATAGTGTGCTATCCATGCCCAAGAGCGTAAGTTGGTCTGCATACCCATTCAATCATTGGCATCTCTGCTAAGACTCCTGACAAGTAAACTAATTATGATGTGGTCACCCTCACTAAGGGCCTGATTCCGCCCTGCTTATTCAGATTGAATATTATCTCAGTGGGGGCTCAGTCCAGCTAGATGCTGAGCACGTTGTCCCCAATCCAACAAAGCATTTAAGCATATACTTAACTTTTAATCACATGGATAGTTCCATTGAAACACATGCTGGAGCACACTCAGAATGTTTGGCACCTTGCAGGATGGAGCCCTAAGGCTACTAGTAAGATAGTACTCACGGTGTATACAGATGGCAAAATCAACTCCACGAAATGGACAGTTATCACCAACTCTTCCCAAGTATTGTGGGTCGCTGAACAGTTATCATGTTGAGCTGGGTCAATTCCATGCTGGTGACTTGGAAGTGAAAGGATGTGTTGCTATTACCAATCCTCTGAGCCATTGTCATCCTTTTGGGTCAGTGGCCAGTAAGCCCTTTCAGCTTTATTATAATGCTGGCTGTTCATTCTCTTTTATAAACAGCATTGTGCCTCCCCTAAAAATGAACAAACAGGAAACAATTGATTTCGCAGCCTGTCCACGTTAGAGTTTGATGGTGGATGAACAGAAGGAATGTACTAGGTAAACTTAATCCAAGATCTCAGCAAGCATTTTGCACAGTGAATGCCCAGTTCTGAAATGGCAAGCTGTCTGTTCATGCATTTTTAGGTGCCAAAGCTTTGGGATCCTGTTCTTGTTCAGATTACTTCCTCGCCTGCAGTGCTGAGCTAAAGCTTATTATGTTTTAATTATCTTGTTCTTGTGCCTTGTTGCTGAGTATTTCTTTGTATATCTCTGGATTTTAATTCATGGCATAACTGTGAGGATTGAACTGTGTTCTTGGAATGCCTATTCCTTTCTTGGAAGAAAGATTTGGTATGTGTAGTCTGTAAATAATTTGAAGTGGAATCTTTCTGAAGCACGATGTTGTCACTGTAGTAGAAATAAAGTTGTTAAATTCATAGCCCACCATTTTGTCTAAAATAGTTTTATATTCTATACAGTGTAATAATTAAGGGATGTTTGAAATCACCACCATGACTTCTGTTAGGAAAGCAACAAATTCACTTTTGAATGAAGATGTGGTTTTCTGTAGTACTTAGAACCATGTTCTTCGTGCAGTTTGGATGCCTAAGTCTGATGTTTCATTCATATCTTCAGTCTTGATGGGGAAAGAGGAAAGCTGAAAGTGCTCGTAACTAGTTGTGAATTATAGCCATAATAATATGATTACAAAGCCCAAGTGAGGTGCTGCAAGGTATAACAGCATGGGTACCCTTTGTTTTGTTTTTTATTAAGAATCCATATAAATCTAACACAATAATGACCTCTTTGTTTACTTACAAAAATAATTTGGTAGAGAAATTACACAGAATTCTAACTAACTGCAGGTGGGTGGGTTTTTGTTTGTTTCTTTTGTGGGTTTACAGATACAGGGGTTGGTCATGCATCATTAAAGCCTATGGGAATTTTTCAATTGACTTGAACAGAAGCTGGATCAAGCCCATACTCTACAATTATCATTAAATTAGCAGCTAGAATTAGATAGTGAAATAGTTTTTCAACTTAGAAGGTGTTGAGCTGCCTCTAGTAAAAAATCTTTAAGAATAAACTCATGGGAGTTCATGTTAAGAGAAAATGCTACCCTTGTAAAACAGTGAAGGGGGCCTTACCAAAGCTATTATTTTGTGAGAAGTACATGTGAGCACTCTAAAAATGTATATGGCAGTGTTTAGAGCATAAGTGCCTCTATATATAATGTTTTACATGTTCACGAATTTTCCAAAATCCATTACTGTGAAGAGAATTATTTTTTAAACTAGAAGATTTTGTATGATTAAGAACATAAGAACGGCCATACTGGGTCAGACCAATGGTCCATGTCTTCTGACTGTGGTCAGTGCCAGAGTCTTCAGATGGAATGAACAGAACAGAGCAATTAATGAGTGCTCCATCCCCTGTTGTCCACTCCCAACTTCTGGCAGTCACAGGCTTAGTGTTCCATCCCTGATCATCTTAGCTAATAGCCATTGATGGACCTATACTCCATGCATTTGCCTAATTTCATCTGAAATAATATTGAAGCACCATGCCATGTTTACATCAGAATACTAGAGTAACTCTGTTCAGAATGATTGCTTCCCCTCAAAGTATAAACTGCTGAACTCTTTTAATCTGTGACTTTGCAGTGGCAGGAGTGTCTTTAAAGCTGAACTGCTGTACGAGGACCAAAGCATAAAAAGAGAATCACTGGGAGAGAATACTAGGCTGTATACCACTGTAATTCCTCAAGTAAAATGCAGGAGTTCTGCCAGCTGAGCACTCTGTCATTACTATTATCCCAGGGAATGCGTGCCACCTTGATAATTTTGTTCAAAGTATAAAAATTTGAACTTTGCTTCACTGGCACAGTAGTTGGCTTGGGGAATTCAACTAGTTACACAAACAAGATTGTCATTTAGCTTATCTGAAGAAATCACCTTTCCTGCTGTTCTTGGAACAGACAAAAAATGACCTATCTCATGATGGAACATGGTGCGGAAATGAGGACAGAATTAGGAAATTTTCCTCTTGGGCTGCTGGGCTAATTTATCGCTTCTAGGTATGTCACCATCACATCTCTCTTTAGCTGAATACATGGGAGCTCTTGTAGGGGCAAATCCAGTAAACTCTTTGAGAATGTTTCTTCATGGCAATGTGTGTGTATTTCAAAAATCCTGAATTTTGTCAGCCTCTGGATTTAGGCACTGCTGTACAGACTTTTATTTATCAGCCATCTACTAGCTATGGTAGTATGTAGATTCAGAAGACAAAGTGGAGGGCATCCTCAGTGAGGTTCAGAAGCAATGCCTTGGGAAGGAGCCCAGCTCTACATTTCTTCCATCCATCCCCAGCTGATCAGAATTGGGAGAGTGCTGGGCTTTCTCCGCAGAGGCTCCATCTCTCATGGTGGTTAAATTTTTGAGACATTTGATGCTCAATTCCCAGAGGAAAATGTTTAGGAATAAGAATGGGAACGTCCTGTGTAATCGATATGGCTTCCATCACCGTAAAATCGGAGCAGGATAGAAAATAATACTGAGAACATTATAATGCCATTATATCAATCAGTGAAGCTATATCCAGTTAAGGTCATCTCCTCTAAACAAAACAAAACAAAATGAGAAGGTATCCAGAGAAAGGCTATGTAAATAGCCAAGGGCATAGAAAAACTGTCAAATGAGGAGATACTGACAATTTGGGGACTGCGTAGTTTTGAAGGAAACAAATGAGAGAAGACATGATAGAGATGGCTTCTCCTAGATGGAGCTACTGTAAAGTGGGTGCATAACTGGTTGGAAAACCATTTCCAGAGAGTAGTTATCAGAGGTTCACAGTCAAGCTGGAAGGACATATCAAGTGGGATCCTGTAGGGATCAATTCTGGGTTTGGTTCTGTTCAACATCTTCATGACCATAATTTAGATAATGGCACAGAGAGTACACTTCTAAAGTTTGTGGATGATACCAAGCTGGGATGGGTTGCAAGTGTTTTGGAGGATAGGATTAAAATTCAAAGTGATTTGGACAAACTGGAGAAATGGTCTGAAGTAAATAGGATGAAATTCAGTAAGGACAAAGGCAAAGTACTCCAATTAGGAAGGAAAATCAGTTGCACACATACAAAATGGGAAATGACTGCCTACGAAGGAGTATTGCAGAAAGAGATCTGGGGGGTCATGGTGGATCACAAGCTAAATATGAGTCAACAGTGTAACATTATCAGAGGGGTAGCCGTGTTAGTCTGAATCTGTAAAAAGCAACAGAGGGTCCTGTGGCACCTTTAAGACTAACAGAAGTATTGGAGCATAAACTTTTGTGGGTGAATGCCCACTTCATCAGACGCAAGTAACATTGTTGCAAAAAAAGCAAACATCATTCTGGGATGTATTAGCAGGAGTGTCGTAAGCAAGACAGGAGAAGTAATTCTTCTGTTCTACTCCGCGCTGATGAGGCCTCAACTGGAGTATTGTTTTCAGTTCTGGGTGCCACAACTCAGGAATGATGTGAACAAATTGGAAAAAGTGCAGCGAAGAACAAGAAAAATGATTAAAGGTGTAGAAAACATGACCTCTGAGGGAAGACTGAAAAATTTGGTTTGTTTAATCTGGAGAAGAGAAGACTGAAGAGGTATAACAACAGTTTTCAAGTACACAAAAGATTGTTACAAGGAAGAGGGAGAAAAATTGTTCTCATTAGCCTCTGAGGATAGGACTAGAAGCAATGGGCTTAAATTGCAGCAAGGGTGGTTTAGGTTGGACACTAGGAAAAACTTCTTGTCGGGGTAGTTAAGCATTGGAATAAATTGCCTAGGGAGGTTGTGGAATCTCCATCATTGGAGATTTTTAAGAGCAGGTGTCATAAACATACAGCTAAGGTTAGCATAAAATCCCTCCTTACCTGTAAAGGGTTAAGAAGCTCAGATAACCTGGTTGGCACCTGACCAGAAGGACCAATGGGGAAAGAAGATACTTTCAAATCTGGGGGGGTGGGAGGAGAAGGCTTTGCTTGTGCTGTGTGGGTGTTCTCTCCAGAGACAAAGGGAGAGACCAAGCAAGTAATCCAGCTCCCACTGAAATAATACATCTAATATTACAAAAATAGTAAGTAATAGCAAGGAAATACGTTAAAGTATCTTTTGTTTTAGCTTGTGAATTTTTCCGGTGCTAAGAGGGAGGTTTATCCCTGTTTTTGTAACTTTAAGTTTTGCCTGGAGGGGAAATCCTCTGTGTTTTGAATCTTTTTGTTATCCTGTAAAGTTATCTTCCATCCTGATTTTACAGAGGTGATTCTTTTATTTTTTTTTAAATAAATTCTTCTTTTAAGAACCTGCTTGATTTTTCATTGTTCTTAAAATCTAAGGGTTTCGGTCTGTGTTCACCTGTACCAAATTGGTGAGGATATTATTCTCAAGCCTTCCCTAGGAAAGGGGGTGTAGGGCTTGGGGGAATATTTTGGGGGAATAGGACTCCAAATGGTCCTTTCTCTGATTCTTTGTCTAAATCACTTGGTGGTGGCAGCATACAGTTCAAGGACAAGGTGGAATTTGTGCCTTGGAAAAGTTTTTAACCTAAACTGGTAAAAATAAGCGTAGGGGGTCTTTCATGTGGGTCCCCACATCTGTACCCCAGAATTCAGAGTGGGGAAGGAACCCTGACAGCAGGTTAGACAAACACCTGTCAGGGATGGTCTAGATAGTAGTTAGTCTTGACATGAGTGCAGGGGACTGGATTAGATAACCTCTCCAGGTCCCTTCCAATGCTATGATTCTATGATGTTTAAAATAAAAAATGGGATAGAAAATACAAAACAAGCAGTCCTGTTTACCTTTTCTCCTGTTGCGAGAAGAGCACATCTAATGAAATTGAAAGGCAATAAATTCAAAACTAAAAAAAGCAATAGTTTATGACATGACTTGTATTTAACCTATGGAACTCCCTGCCAAAAAATCACTGAGTGTGAGAACTCTGCAGAACTCAAAAAAGGACTAGCTACTTAGAATAAATGTGAACATCTGAAGACCTATTAGATAGGATAAAAATATACTTTAGTGAGTGTGCAGCATATTCAGAGCTATGAAATATATAGTTCTTGGAATATTGTCATTTCACAGAAATGTATGGCAGCAGTACTTCTTGTAGAATACAAATCCATCCTTATTCATGGATATTCTATACATGATATCTAGTTCTTTGAGATTCTCAATTTCTAATGTAACAGGTTTAATTTTCTCTTACAAATTTTACTTTCATTTTGAAAAGGGGCTTTCATTTTCTGATATATACGATTAACCATTGACCTGGCACATTTTCTTCTAGGGCTCTGTTCTAATCTCAAATACCCAGGTAAATATTGTCACATTAACTAGATATTGCATGTTTTACATGCAGGCACAGAAACACTGACACATTTTTGAAGATCAGAGAAAGATCCTGCTTGCATATTGGGGAATGGAATAGCTTTCTACCTCTGTATTGTAGGTGAAACAGAATAAAAGCTTATAATATGGTCAATGTAAGAGCACATTCAATATAAATGACCCATTTTCTAAGTTTTTACTACTATTAATGTTTTGCAACCTTAATATTTGGATTCTGATTAAGAATGGAAATCGAGGTACATATTAGAAGAAATGCAGCCCATCCTTTGCATTGTGTGTCTATATTTCCAAAATGTTTAGAACTAGGAGAGAAGATTCTTTGTAATGCTTGATTACAGAAGCAACTACTGGGATTGCTACAGCCAGGGGCTGTGATGGACCCACAGCCTGTTCTGTGTCTTTTTTCCCCCCTGGATCAACACTTAAGTGCCTGAATTTAACTGTATGTCTTCATTTGCCTCCCGGGTGGGGCTGGAGGGATGGTGCGTTCAATGGCAGGATTGCAGGGATTCAAAATAAACCTGTTCATTAATCTTTTAAAAGAAACTTTTGAATCCAGATCATATTACTTAATTCCTGTGATTTCAAGTAAGACTATATTTTAAAAAGCCTGACCAGCAAATTTCAAGGAGCAGGTTAAACTTGACCCATTTTACAGGCACTCATTGCTAGTCATGCACTGTAGATTCCTTTCCTCCTTTCCATGCCCCCCTGTAAGATTGCAAAGGTTTTTAGTAAGAGCTACATTATCTACCTATTTTGGTATTTGTATGGTTCCACTCTCTGTGATATCTGAGAGTCACATGTATCCCTACTGAATTATTAAACTTGTAAGTGGGCAGGGAATCTGTCTGGAGGAATAAGAGACTAACTGAAAGATTTATTGAAATAAAAGTTAGCTGAAGTGACGGTGTCTTTCCCCTATATGCTGTACAGCAGGGGTGGGCAAACTTTTTGGGCCGAGGGCCACATCTGGGTGGGGAAATTGTATGCAGGGCTGGGGCAGGGAGTTGCGGTGTGGGAGGGAGTGTGGAGTGTGAGAGGGGGTGCGGTGTGCAGGAAGCTCAGGGCAAGGGATTGGGGCAGAGGAGGGGTGCACGGTGTATGAGGAAGTTGGGAAGGGGGTTGGGGTGCAGGAGGGGTGTGGAGTACAGGAGGGGGCTCAGGGCAGGGGTGCAGGAGGGATGCGGACTGCAGGAGGGGCACAGGACAGGGGGTTGGGGTGCACAGGGGTGCAGGGTGCAGCAGGGAGCTATGGGCAGGGGGTTGGGGTGCAGGAGGGGTGCGGGATGTACGAGGGGGCTCAGGGCAGGGGCTTGGAGTGCAGGAGGGGAGCGAGGTGCAGGCAGGGGGCTTAGGGCAGGGAGTTGGGGGGCGGGGTGCAGGAGGAGTTCGGGCTCCGGCCCAGTGCCGCTTACCTAAAGTGGCTCCAGGGTGGCAGCGGTGTGCACCGGAGCCAGTGCAGGCTCCCTGCATGCCTGCCCTGTCTCTGGCCCCGCGCCGCTCCAGGAAGTGCTGCGGCCCCTGGGGGAGGGCTCTGTGTGTGCTGCCCTTGCCGCACCTCCAGGTACCTCCCCTGAAGCTCCCATTGGCCGCGGCTCCCAGTTCCCAGCCAATGGGAGCTGCGGGGGGCGGTGCCTGAAGCCCAGGGCAATGCATGGAGCCCTCTGCCCCCCCATCCAGGGTCCGCAGGGACGTGGTGCCGGCCGCTTCTGAGAGCGGCGCGGGGCCCACGGTGCCACGGGGGGCAATCCTGCGGGCCGGATCCAAAGCCCTGAGGGGCTGGATCTGGCCACGAGCTGTAATTTGCCCACCTCTACTGTACAATAAGTAGGAAAGGATTTTCAGTTACGTTATGGTCACTAAGAATCCAGTAGCTGAGAAACTGTCACTCAGTATTGACAATAGAAGGGGCTACTTAGTCAGAAGTGTTTCAATCTGTAGGAGCCCAACAAGTGGACTGGGCAAGTGTATCACAAGCCCATCAGTTTTCACAGGGAGAAATAAGGAGGCAAACAATTTTGAAAATGATCCCTCTCAGGCCCCAGAAAAGGCAGGTGTGGTCACAGCTGAGGGGTACAATAGGGAGCAGTAGCATTCCTCCAGCAGCATTTTCAAAAATGGACAGGCAAGAGGGAATGGTGGGACGGTACAGTTCAGCTGAGAGGAGTAATATCATTTCCCAGGAGGCTCCCCAATTGCATAAATAAGGTTACTGATGGATCCTGTTCAAGGATGTAACTCCCTAAGAGCCTTGCACAGTTCCAGGGGCTAATAGACCATTGTTGTAGGATGCTGGTGTGCTGAGACCACTGCCCATCATACTGACCAATATTGTCTCATTGTTTTCTTGTATGCCCACCATCAGTCTGTCTGTATCCATCTGTTTTATGTCTTAGATTGTAAGCTCTTTCTGATAGGAATGGTCTTTTGGTTCAGTGTTTGTGCAGCATCTGACACAGTGATACTCAGACCTCAGTGGTGCAGGAGTCAAATTAGCTATCAACATTACCCAAAAGAGCCACAGTAGTGGGAATTCATTGTTTCATTTACTATATATGTATGTGTATTTGTGTGTGTGTGTATATATTAGGGTGACCAGACAGCAAGTGTGAAAAATCGGGACAGAGGGTGGTGGGTAATAGGAGCCTATATAAGAAAAAGCCCCAAATATCAGGACTGTCCCTATAAAATCGGGACATCTGGTCACCCTAGTATATATATATACATATATACACACACACACACACACAGCAAAATGACTGACCAAGTATTCTACAATTCTACTAATCACATAATAAAAACATCCTGATTGGTTAATAATTAAATCACACAGTGTTTTAATATTATGTGCTGAAAAGAGCTTCAGGAGACACAGTAAAGGGCCACTTGCAGCTCCCAAGCCTCAGTCTGAGTATCACTGATCTAACACAATGGTGTCCTGGTCCAGGACTGAGGCTCCTGGGCACTACAGCAGTACACATGATTATTATTCTTTTATTTTATTGTTATTGCTTTATTAAATATAATAATGATTAAATATTATTATAATAATACTAATAATAGTACCCTTGACTCTCATTGGAACCCAAAACAAGGACATGGTCCAATTTTAATGGAATCACATTTCTCCCTTCTCCTGGGGTATGTCTTTGACCACTATCTGTGCAGGAATATTGGTAGTATTTGCAAACCAGCAATAATCTGTTGCCAACAGAATGCCAATATGCCAAGATATACTCAACATAATATAGTCAAATATGGTCAAATAATGCAATGTAGAGCAATACAAGGTGCATTTTCTCATACAAAATATTTAATATCTCTATGAACCACTTAGTTTCATTCCTTTGAATGGGCACATTTTCTTGGTCCTATCCCATCTTGCACATCTTGGCAGCATTTGGGGTTCCATTTCCCCTTGTGTTTCACCTGCTCTTTCCTTCAGAAATGAGCAGCGGCTCTCTAACTTGATGGTGTAGACCCTTTCAATGTTTAGCCCATTTCCTCTTTTGTCATCCTGCCTCAATATTTGAAAGTACAGTAAAGAAAAATATTCTTTAGTTTCCTATTTGCTTCAACTCCTATCCTAGCTGAATGAAATTGTAACTGACTAAACTTGATGAGTTTTTGTCTTACAAACTGTTCCATCATCCACAACACTGAGGGGCAATGATGGTTTACTTGGGAGTTTCAGCATTGCCTCCTCTGAGTGCTTGATACCATTAGTAGAGTTTTGTTTTGTTTTTAGTGCTACAGTCTGGCATATTGAATGGAGAGTGGCAGAATTGTGCAATTTGGAAACTACCGGTAGTTTTCAGGCTATGAGTTTTCCTTTTAATCTTCACTTCTTGCCCTTGTGGTTGGGTTCATCCATGTGGAAATAGTTGTTGTTTAGTTGGTATTTTTGTTATGGGTCTTTGAACAAGAAAAAAATGTTAATTCAGTAAGAGAGCTCATTTGCCAGCACTACATCCCCCCCAAAAAAACAGTTCAGTCTGTTCTTTGTTAATTGCCACTTTCATGTTCCTATACAGAGTGTATAAAACAAGAGCTAGACTTCTTAACTGCTGCTTGTTCGATCATTGTAACTGCACCATAAAGATTTATTTGACATAGTTCCTTGAGAGGGATCTTTCAAAAATACCTAGATTATTCCACTTTAGCTACCTTTGGGGAATAGTCACAAGCGAAAAAAGAGCTGCTTGTCAGTGCAGGTGATTGACAAGCCATCCAAAAGTGCTTTTGTCATATAATAAAGCATAATCTTGGTTAGCATCTGTCACACGCAAGTGTTTTCAGGATGCTCCACAGCTGACTGCAGCCTGTATGTGTAAATATAAGAAGACTTTGTTGGTTGCAATACATCATACAGGTGACATCTCTAGTGTTGTGCTGCTCTTAGGCAACAAAAAGGTCAAAAGAGCAGCCCATAGAGAAGACAATGAATAAGAACAATTTTTATAAAGCTGTCTACCAGCTTAGAAACTTCTGTCTCACCTCCAGCCCAGGATTCAACAGTAGATATGGCACAACAAGATAAAGAATGGAATAATTAGTGTTAATTTAAAAGAAAGTAGGAAGACTCAAGGATTTGATTGTTCTCTTGGAAAGAGTTCTAGAAGTCATAGGTTAATGAGAAGCAAGGAGACTTGAGATGGTATTTGAAAGGACTTGGGTCATAAAGAGAGTGTATCTTCCTGGAGTTAATGGCAATTTGAGGAGATAATTTATGGGGACAGAAAGGACCAGCTGTTTCAGGATCTGAGGAATAGTTTTCTGGCAAATGTAACTGTTTTTGGTAGATTAAATAAAACAGTTCCTGCAGCTTTCAGAGTGTCATGCAAAGCTGAAGAAAGTTGTTAATTGGAAATATATAATGGGAAAACAAAACTAAAATCCCTCTATCCAGCTAAACTTCTGTTTTCTCTCAGAAAATTCCAGTTAGTGACCAATCTAGACATAAGGAAATAAGTAGTATTCAGAGTGGTTCATTTCAAGACACAGCATTTGTTGAACTGAATTTATACATGTTTCTGTGGCCTAGAAATCAGATAGGAAATCTTGGAAGCACAAAGTTTCTTGTGATATTTTTGATATTTCCTGGTTACTACCAAGTCAGAAATATCATGAGACTGATTTCTCATATATCCAGTAGGGTCATCTTGGATACTCAAAGAAATGTCAGTTTGGACCAGTCCTCATTTTATCCTTACTGATTCATCCATTCTTAATTTGAAGTGACTGTCTGAGAAATGTTAGTGCAGTGCAAAGAATTATAATCAGTACAGGAGAAGCAGTGAAAATACTTTTTGCTAATTGCATGAAAATTAATTTATCAGAATAATTTAGGTATTGGACACATTTCAGAAAGACCATTTATATAACTACTCTGAGCAAGCTGTTTAGCTTTGGAGCTGTTCTTTCCATTTCTAATTTATCAGTTTTCATTTTGAGAAGATAAAAGATGCAGCTAAAGACTACTCATAGTTTAAAAGGTTTCTGTAGAACAGACAAGGGATGAAATGTTGAGCCTTTTATTAGCTGAAACTGATTTTCTAACTAATGGATAGGTAGCTTTTGTTCCTCTCCTGCCTGTGTCACATTTCAATGACAGTAATAATAGTTGTATCCCACATTCCTTATTTCACAGAATCTCCATTCTACAAAGATCAGTGAATGGCCTCTGATGATTGAAGTGGCGTTGATAGAAGACATTCTCTCTGTCATACAAAGCATTCCACTGTTAAATTCTTTATTTCATGGAACTTAAATGGATTGAAAATTATTAGAATTGTTAAAATTTCTAGCATCAGTTAATACTGTGATCAAATACACATACACTATATTTTGTTTATGAAACCAATAAATATTATCAGAGGTCCAATCCTGCAAGCTTTCCTCATAAGGAAGTTCTGTTGAAGCTGATAAGAGTTTTGTATGATTAAAGCTTTGAGGATCAGGGCTGAAACCCTGATCCCATTGAAATCAATGGTTGTTTTATCATTGACGTCAGTGGGGCCATAATCTCATCCCAGATTCCTAAATTGATACAAAGCCCAAAAGATGAGTGTATATTATAATATTATGTCGATCCACTAATGGCAACAATTACTTTGCTCAAAAATTATGTTACAAGTGATATTGTTTCATGGCATAAATGCACAGAAAATATTTTTCAAAACCTTTATAAAGTATAGGGATGGATTCTGAAAACCCCAACTCATACGAATGCTCCCACTGAAGTCAGTAGAATTATCTATGTGAGTATGAACTACATTAAAGAGTAAGGGTTGCAATAGTTTGCCTACAGTATTAGAAGTATCATAGGTAGGTTTGGCAGAATTCAATTTTTTTTTTTAATTTCAATGGATAATATTGATGTTTGTTTATTTTATGTTTTTTTAAAAGTTTTATCAATGTAAATTTTCACAGTTATGGGACATTGTGGGGGGGGGGAAGGTTGGACAACAGGGGGATCAGACAATTATTTAATTTCAGAAGACAATGAGAGTCAAAAAGCTAACGGATTATAACCATTACAACAAATTGTCAAGATCACCTGTCAAAATATACAAAGTAAGTATCCTTAAATCAAACTGTAATGTTATCAAGCAGCATTTTTCCTACTTTGCCTGTCTGTAAACATTGATCATTATCAATGAAATTTTTTTCTTATCAGTTTGTGTGTGGACAGTGAAATCCACATTTACTGATAATCTAATCCTTACAAGCTTGATCATAGGTAATATATTAATGCGTCACAGAGCAGAAGAATAGTGTATATAGTTTTAAATGGCCAAACACTGAATGTAGGCAAGGAATTGTTTACAGTTCCATGACAATAGAAGATTAATGCAGGTGGACAGTGCAGTTGGAATGCTAAGGTACAAAGAAGTAGTTTGGGTAAAGTCAAACTCTGAAAGAAAAAAGTTAAGTCCTGGGAGGAAAATCAGTATATTTCTTTTGTATTGTAATCATGCATAGTTCAAGTATAAAAAAGAACCCCCTCAAAGTTATTTAAAATGATGCAACATCCCTTGAGGATCTGTTTAAATACCGACACTATAAACTAATTACACCTTTACCCCGATATAATGCTGACCTCGGGAGCCAAAAAATCTTACCGCGTTATATCGAACTTGCTTTGATCCGCCGGAGTGCGCAACCCGCCTCCTCCCCCCCCCCCCCCGAGCACTGCTTTACCGCGTTATATTTGAATTCGTGTTATATCTGGTCATGTTATATCAGGGTAGAGGTGTACTAAAATATAACATTTTTTCTGTATCTATAATATGCTCTCTGCTGTGTATAGAGTAAAAAACAAACAGCTCCCCTCCCCATTGTCTGCCCTGAAGAGCTTACAGGTTTATAGACAGACAAAAGAGCTGTAAGTACACTGAGGATTTTCTGATGTTATCCCACTTTTGCTCTGGCACTGGTGCTAAAAATGGTGGGAGCACTGCAAAAATGTCTGAAAAATACCACCAGCTGGTGTACAATAGCTAGCACTAGCAGCGGGAGCAATAAAGAAAGTCCCCAGTGTAGACAAGGCCATAGAAAAGGCAATGCACTGGAAATGCCTTTTTAATTGTATAAATGTACTGCTTGTGGGCATGCATTACATCAGTGCTATTCACACTGACTCATCACAAATGCCTTATCAATTATGGTATTGGTTTTAACGATGAAGTTGTGACTGGAGGCAGGAAATGTCTAGAACTTGTGTTGGGTTGATTATTAAACTCATGATGCCATGAAGTTAAAATGAATTTCGACTGAGTAACGACTGCAGGACTTGGCCCATTACTAGCCATGAATTTTTAGGCAACCATATTCTTTACTGCTGCAGCATTCACTAACCTCTGCAGGGCAACACAGTTTTGCAACCCATATGTCACAGAGACTCGCTTAAGAAAAGCTAGACAAATATGGACAGCAGCGTCACCAATTGTTCCAAGCGTCTGCATCTTCCTATGTGCCTCCTCTTATCTGCTAGCTTTGCTCTCAGCCTGTTTGCTTGCATCATAGTACTCATGTCCATAGGACTGACTTCTTATTATTGGTTTTTATTATTTTTTATTTATATTACCATAACATCTACAAGCCCCAATCCTGGAACAGATCCCTATTATGTTGGAGCTCTGCAAGCAAAGGACAAAAAGACAGTCCCTAATCTAAAAAGCATAATTTTAGTTTGTCAGTGTGAGGTTGTCTCCATGGTCTCCAGTTGGGTTCATAACAGAGCTCAAGTAAATGGGAGTATGTTCAGTAGATTAATATTGTTAATGAAATCTCCTTAACTTCTTCTAATAAGCATGTATTACAAGGCCACCTTTGTCCAATCATTTCAGGAATGAGAGGAGCTGTTGCTCATTTTGTACAGTGTTACTAATTGGTTTTCATGGTAAGGAAATCATTGGAGAAAAATACATAATGTTTCTACTATTTAAAAATATTCCTCCTGTCTTCCTCCCCAGAGTAACTTCTATTTCCAAAATATTTTCAATTTTAAGAGGTTGGTTGCTGCAAAGAGGTTCTATAACTACTACAGTTCAAGTGTGTGTTCTGTCATGAAGCGAGTCTAAGCAACAGAGATGGGGAATTTCAGGCATTTGCCTTGCAGATCTTCTCAACAGACCCATGTCTACAGTAGAAAACACCCATTGAATGGATGGGGCTTGATGTATCTTTTGAATTAATAGCCTATGTGACAGGGTCGGTAGCTCACCGCTGTGGCGCCTCCTCCTGGCCGCTTCGGGGAATTAGTTTTGCGCCAGTAGAGCGCCCTCTTTGGGTGGCGTTCCGCCTGTTGTCTCGCCTCTGTGGGGTGCACGGACTTGCGTTGCTCCCGACGTCGGCGTCCTCTTCCGGAGCACTGCCCTCCGACAGTGTCCCTTTGTCCAATCACACCCCCTTTCGGGGGGTGTGGTTACACGACAGCCCCACACCCTCGAGTCCGATCCTCACAGTCCAGGACCTGGTGTGGTTCTGGCCGGCCACTCCCTGCGGCCTGTGGCTGTGCGTGGGGCAGCACAGCAAACAAAGGGGGGAAAAGGGGGGGGGGGGACTCAGGCCCGCCCACTACTCTGAGTCCCGGTCCAGAGGCCCTCAGGTGACAGTCTCACTGTCTTCCTTCTCCTTCCTCCTCTGACTATCCCTCTGGACCACTTCCCCAACAGCCCTTCGCTACGCTAGGCCTCCTCCTCCCAGGCCTGCCGCCTTGCAGGCTATGGAGTAGGGCCTTCTCCCACTCTCTCAGGCTGGCCTGCACTGCGCTGTCCGTGGTGCTGGCCTCCCAGCTCTGGAGACATACCTTCCCCTCTGAAGGCCTGGGACAGACTGACTGCTCCTGCTCTGGGCAGCCTTTTATATGGCTAAGCCGGGCCCTGATTGGCTGGCTCCAATCTGCCTTCTGATTGGCTCCCAGTAAGCCCTTCCCTGATTGGCTATGTGTCTGCGCAGGCGCCTAGGCCTGCTGCAGCCCACCCTCTCTGGGTGTGGGGCAATCGCCCCACCACAGCCTAATAGACTATAAAAATGAGGGATACAATCAATGGACAATGGCTCTTTCACAGACAGAAAAATTTGTGTCAAAAGAAACAAATAGTGCGTCAGACTTTCTGTTCCTGGTAAAAATCCTAGGGACCTTTTATTACTGAGTTTATGGAGAAGGACTTTGCAAGCTGGGTACATGAAAAATGTTGGAAGATATTGTCAGTCCTCTTACCAACACAGACTGACTACCAGAAATGCAGTCACCACCACTGGAAGGATTTTGGGATGCATTCATAGCAGTACTTTACTCTTAAAGAGATTAGGTAGATCAGTCACTATGCCCAATCAAGGGCACACATGTGTAGATTAATCACAACAGATTGGCTTAGCCTGTCTGTTTTCATGTTTTCCTTTCACACCAGTTAAAAGGGTGGGTAGGAAAGTCTTGAGGGATGCTGGTCAATTCTGTGCTTGCAGGGCACCTTGGCAAAGAAAGTTTGGGTTGAAATCCTAACTCCACTGAAGTCAATGGGAGTTTTGCCACTGACTTCAGTTTGTTTACATTTGCAGAAGATAATGTTGCCTACTTCTTGTTTACAATGTCACCTGAAAGTGAGAACAGGCGTTTGCATGGCACTGTTGTAGCTGGCATTGCAAGATTTTTACATGCCAGATGCACTAAAGATTCATATGTTCCTTGATGCTTCAACCACCATTTCAGAGGACATGTGTCCATGCTGATGACAGGTTCTGCTCAATAACGATCCAAAGCAGTGCGGACCGACACATGTTCATTTTCATCATCTGAGTCAGATGCCACAAGCAGAAGATTAATTATTTTTTTTTTTGGTGGTTCGGGTTCTGTAGTTTCTGCCTCAGAGTGTTGCTCTTTTAGGACTTCTGAAAGCATGCACCACACCTCATCTCTCTCAGATTTTGGAAGGCACTTCGGATTCTTAAACTTTGGGTCAAGTGCTGTAGCTACCTTTAGACATTTTACATTGGTACCTTCTTTGAGTTTTGTCAAATTTGCAGTGAAAGTGTTCTTAAAACGAACAACATGTAATGGGTCATCATCATGCTATAACACGTACTATATGGCAGAATGAGGGTAAAAGAGAGGAGGAGACATACAATTCTCCCCCAAGGAGATCAATCACAAATTTAATTAACACATTATTTTTTAACGAGCATCATCAGCATGGAAGCAAGTCCTCTGGAACGATGGCTGAAGCATGAAGAGGCATATGAATCTTTAGCGCATCTGGCATCTAAGTATCTTGCGACGCCGGCTACAACAGTGCCATGCGAACGCCTGTTCTCACTTTCAGGTGACATTGTAATTAAGAAGAGGGCAGCATTATCTCCTGCAAATGTAAAGAAACTTGTTTCTCTTAGCAATTGGCTGAACAAGAAGTAGGACTGAGTCGACTTGTAGGCTCTAAAGCTTTACATTATTTTGGTTTTGAGTGTAGTATGTAGCAAAAAAAATACACTTGTACGTTGCACTTTTATGATAAAGAGATTGCACTACAGTACTTTTATGAGGTGAATTGAAAATATGATTTCTTTTGTTTATCATTTTTAAGTGCAAATATTTGTAATAAAAATATAAAGTGAGCACTGTACACTTTGTATTCTGTGTTTTAATTGAAATAGATTACAAATGTAGAAAAAGATAAATATTTAATACATTTCAATTTGTATTCTATTGTTTAACAGTGCAATAAATTGCGATTAATTTTTTTAATCATGGTTAATTGCGTGAGTTAAGTGCAATTAATTGACAGCCCTATTTAATAAACAAGATTTTTTTCTGGATCTGTTTTCCTGCTTGTCAGAATAGCAGCATGACAGAACTCCATGGGATTTATGAAGAGTGGAACTTGGAATGGAAGGCATTGTAAAAATGAAAATAAGTAAGTTCGAACTGCAGGAGCATCTTTATTTTATTTTATTATAGGGTTAATCAGAGATATGGCTGGTAGTTTTACAGTGGTAACTACCTTGAATTTATTCATATTATACATAGACGTTGGAACTAGTCACTGAAACTTTTCTGCTTGGCATACTTAAGCATTCACAACTGCCAAATATGTTAATGTGTTTTTCCTCCAAGCAATAAACAATGGTAAATTTGTGGATGCCCTATCCCAGGTCATAAATCATAAAAACTCCTGGTATTTCAAGCTTCTGAATTACAGTATATATATGACACTTGTTCTTCCAGGATGCTGGTTGTCTAGTTAAAGGCAAGCTTAGTAGCATTTCACACAGTGGTGCTAGTACGGTGGTACGGTCCACTGTGCCACCGTACTTACGATCCAGTAAGATATTTATAGCTGGTACGGCATACCGGAAAGACACAGGAGGAGCCCTGCCCCCAGCCCTTCCATGCAGCCACGTCTCCTGAGTCCTTCTGCCTGGAGTCTATACAGCAGGCCCACTAGAGGATTGGGCTGGGGAGGGGGCAGAGCTGGGGGGCGGTACAGCAGCTGTGCCAGATGAGCTGCTAGCGTTGGGCTGCCCTGCGGCCTCACATTCTGCTCCTTTAGCCGCTGCGGTTCCAGAGAGCCCTGATCTCCTGGGAATCGCAGCAGCAAAAGGAGGAGAACGTGTGGCCGCCAGGCAGCCCCATCCTGGCTGCTCCTCCGGCCTGGCTGTACTGCCCCCAGCCCAGCCTCCAGCCCTTCCACACAGCTGTGTCTCCTGAGTCCTCCTGCACAGCAGAAGTCTCCAGCACAGGTAATGTGGGATGGATGTGGATCATGGGGTGGAGACAGGGAGAACACGGGGGCCCTAGGCTGGGGGCGGGGCAGAGAGGAATCACGTGGGGAAGTTGCCTGCCCCACACGTTTGTGTCCCTCTCATGAGTGCAGCGTACTGGCAAGAAATGATTTCTACTTGCACCACTGATTGGACAACTAAGACTGATGCATTAAGAACTCTACAAGACATACAAAATAATAATTCATGTTTTATTTGAGTGTGATGCTTTGTACAGTGCAGTATGTTTTCTGTTGGAGCAGTATTCTGTGCTATATTATTCAGCATCCCCTCTGGCTCTAAATCTAACCAGTGCCCTGGCTCTCACCCTTGACTGGCAAACTTCTTCCTCCAGAAAGCCAACATTTTTTTGGGGGGGAGGGAAGAGGGGTGGAACATCTGTAGATAACTACATGTGAGTCCTTTGATTCCAGCAGTCTTTAATTGACAGAGGAATCAAGAAAACTGCTGTCTCCAATGTACATGTTATATTTTTTTCAAGAGACTGACTGGATGAGTTGTTCATACTTCCTCCTGAAGCACATGCTTTTCTTAACAGACCAAGCTCTCCTTGTTACAGATACAAGTAGCTTATTTCTTGCTGTCTCTTGTTATATCTTCCACAAATTATTATGGGTTCTGGTGGGTTTCTTCATTTGCTGTGAAATGGGACAAAATCATCTCTGATTAACGGGCTTTCCAGACTATTTGTAAATATAGTGTTATCCTGGCCTTCCTCTAAAATCTTTTTATTTTCCATGTGTCTTACCAGGAACTCAAAAGACAAAGAATTATTTTTTTCTTCATGCAAAGACAGGGCTACTAATTGTGTCAGTATGTGCATCTAATTAGCATAAACCAGGATTTGGGGGCCTTCCAAGAGGAATTCAAATATAAGGTAGAAGACTTAAGGAAGATTTCACTCCCCAAGCCAGTGGTAGCTGGGGATATAGTGGAGTTCATGCAGGGAAGGAATGCCTTTGACTGATAAATGAACAGATCCATAGCTTCAAAGGGAGCCCTGTCCAGTACTCAGCTGAAAACGTAATGGGAAAGTAGTAAGAGATGAGCTGACCACTATTATTTCTGTGTGAGAGAACTCGCAGCAACCTGGTTTACAAAGGAGAGCACAGAAGTGCTTGGATACGATGTGATTTCTGAAAACCCGCGTTAGCATGTTCTGAGTGTTTGTCTGCAAACTAGATATCCTTGAGCATGTTATCTTTGGTCATAAATCTGAACATATGTTGTTTTCCCCAAAGAGTTTCTGGCATTCCTTGCTTTCAGAGCCTCTGTAGTCCAAATAATTTCTGGAGATCCAAAAATTGAGGTGTTTTTATTGGGTTTATCAATGATACAAAGAAGACTTCAACAGATATGATGTTCAGTATTATCAGCCTGATATATTAAAGGACCCTATGTTCAAGTTCCTAAACCAGTTCAATAGATCAATGAGCTGAACCTAAAGCATTCAATTCTTTTGTCAATTCTAAACCTTAGTGTAACGCCAACAGACCCAGGTTGTCGGTGGATAGAATAGAACCGGTGACCTTTGGAGCTTAGTGCATGAGCCTCTACTGCATGAGCTAAAAGTAAATTAGCTCTTCAGTAAGGCTGCAGAGCAGACTCATTAATTGCTCTCTAAGTGGTCTCAGTGCCACTAGATGGGACAGAACACCACACCCAGAAGGTGTGTGGGTTACATTAGCACCACTAAAAATGTGTTTTCACTTTCTGGAAGTGGTCTGGACACAGGTTTCAATCTAAGCCATTCCCATCAGGGAAGGAAGTCTGATACGTCTTACCATCTTTAGTGGGGGAGGTACTCTGGTTGGACAGCAGGAATGGGAAAAGTTCAAATGCATGCACAGTAGGAAAGGACTGTCCCCCTCTTAGTTTCTCTGCTTAGATTGGCTGGGTAACGGGAGATGGGACCAGCTGATTGGCTGCTTTGTGCCCCTACTTGTCTATTTGAACTAAGCCTGGGCTTTGCAAAACCTCTTTTGCTCTAGTTAGTTGCCCTGTCTGCCCTCCTTCCTTCCCCTTTGGATATAGATTAGGAGCTTTGCCACTTAGGTTCCTGTAGCTGACAAATTGCCTGTTTTTAGGGGTCAAAGGGGAAATTTTTCTGTTATGCAAAATTGCCATGTAGCACATTCATTTTTTTGCCTTACTTGTGGTACCACAGTTGGGTTAAAAACAATAGGATTTGAGGTTCTTATACTGCTGTGATAATTACTGACTCATCACAACTTGCAGCCAGAGTCCACTGCAGGTAAAGGCTAAAAGGGCCAGTTCTCAGTGGTTTGAGCATTGGTCTGCTAACCCAGGGTTGTGAGTTCAAACCTTCAGGGGGCCATTTAGAGATCTGGGCCAAAAATCTGTCTGGGGATTGGTTCTGCTTTGAGCAGGGGGTTGGACTAGATGGCCTCCTGAGGTCCCTTCCAGCTATGATATTCTATGATTCAGATGTAAATGAGACCCAGGATTGTGAAGTTGGACCTTGTGGTCATGGCGGGGAGAGCTTGAAGTCTTTGTGAACTGAGGTTCCCTGCTATGTGGCCTCTAACACTCCATCCCCTTTACCTTGAGTTATTGTTTGGTTTGTGGTAAAAGCCCTGCAATCTGCACTGGAACCAATGAAATAGCTGGTACGTGAGGGCTGGGGTGGACAGTGTAGTGCCCCTCACCAATGTATAATTAATAAAGTTGCAGTCTGCCCTTTAAACTCATCCCATGTGTCTTGTCAGTCATTCATCTGCTTGTCCTAGTAAATGCCTTTTTTGTGGTGTTTGGCAGTCATATGAAAAAGCTGCATAATTCTCCAAGACCTTACTTTGGCAACTTAAATAATTCCATTTTCCAAGCAGCGTGATCAGAAATCTGGGAACATTCTTTGAGGTTGCATTGCCTGCTCTGCCAGAGGGATGTGACAACCTGGATGAGGAAACATCAAGTTTGCTATCAGTGCAATGTTTGGATACAATTCTTTGGGCAGCCGATCAGCCAGGCTTCTCTCAAGGCACTTCAGAAAGATGTGTATTATTTAAAAAAAAAAAAGACAGACATCCTCCCTTCTTTGTTTCTGTTTGAATATAGATCACATAATCTACCAGTTGGAACTATTGCCATATGTATACTATTCCCCTTGCTTCACTGATTTATTTAGTCTAATAGAACAGCAACATATATATTAATAGGAAAGGTGTGGTGGTGACTGATGGTTGTATTGTTACCTTGAAGTTTCTCTGATGCTACCAATGATTTTACTTTACCCCCAATTTCTTCAAATGTGCCTATTCCCAGTTTTTTCAATGTGTTTTAACTATATGGAAAATTTGAAGAGTTAAGTTACAAGCCATTTGCTGACTCAGAGGGGCATGAAAAACATGCGATTAAAAAAAAATCTTATTTTTAAGGGGCTTTTTCAATGCATTTTAACTCAAATTAATGGATTTATATGAAAATCCTCAGAAAATTTAGTCTTTACTCAGAGATTATGTGCTGTACATTTGGGGAAGATACACTCTATTCTTTGTATGGCACAAAGAGTAAATCTTTTGGAAACTAGAATTAACCGGAGATTGTAAAAAGTGCAGTAAAGATTGTTCCGTTAGCATAGAATGGATGTTAGAGTGGCAGACCAATTCGTTCTGGGAAGTAGCAGTAGTCTTTGAATTCTAAGATGCATTCTTTGCTGCATTTAAAAAAAAATTCTAGCTAATTTTACCTTCTAAAAGATTTACTGAATGGCTATTTTTGTTTGGATCAGTCTTCCATCTATTTCCTTTGTTTGTAATTACTATTTTTGAGGTTGTTCACTGTTTTTATTACCCTTCCTGTGCAATTGATGGATGATGGTCACTGTTTGCTGCTTCTCACGAATTACTTCTGTCCATGACAGTGGCTATAACACTGGAGAAAAAATATTTTTTGCCTTTCTCCTGGTGTTGATTTACTGTTTTGGACAGACCTTTCCTATGGTAATCTAATAGCCTATGTATGTTTGGTTCAGCACTGGATTCCCTTTGCAATTTCTCCAAGTCGAGGCAGAAGAGTGTGTCCAACAAGGTTAAATTGTCACAGAATGGCATGTACACAATGGTTGTGGTTTTGTTTTTATTGGTTCCAAATTGTACTATATGAAATTTGTATATATATGAGCTTTATATCTCCTCTGCTTTGGTGGCTCTGGTGCTGGAAGTGAGAGGTTCCAACTTTTTTGTTTTTTTAATTTATATGAAGGCAAAAGTGTCTCTGTTCAGCTAGATTGGGCAGAAATACCTATGAATTATGACATTTTGATTACTGAGTAGTGGATCCAAACTAGGGAAAAACAAAATGACAGGTGAGAGAATTGATTGTGCCCTTTTACATCCTGAGTCAGGGTATTAATAGGCTACAAATGGATTTTTTTCTAATTACTGAGGACTTCACACACTTTAATACCAAAGTAACTGTGTTCCATGCAAATTTAGTGTTCCTTCAATTTTATTATTGAAAATCATTTACCTCAGAAATTAGGAATCGTGGCACTGAAGTTGTAGAGAGAACTACACTAAAGAACAAGTTTCAGAGTGGTAGCTGTGTGAGTCTGTGTCAGCCAAAACAATGAGAAGTCCTTGTGGCACCTTTGAGTATGTTTATACTACCCGCTGGATTGGCGGGCAGCAATCGATCCAGTGGGGGTTGATTTATCGCGACTAGTCTAGACGTAATAAATCGACCCCCGAGCGCTCTCCCATTGACTCCTGTACTCCACTGCCACGAAAGGCACAGGCAGAGTCGATGGGAGAGCAGCAGCAGTCGACTCACCGCAGTGAAGACACCGTGGTGAGTAGGTCTAAGTACGTTGACTTCAGCTACGTTATTCACATAGCTGAAGTTGCATAACTTAGATTGATCCTCCCCAGTGTAGACCAGGGCTAAGGACTAATAAATTTTTGTTAGAGACTAACAAATTTATTTGGGCATAAGCTTTCATGGGCTAAATCCCACTTCATCAGATGCATAGAGTGAAAAATACAGTAAGCAGTATATATATATATATATATCACAGCACATGAAAAGATGGGAATTGCCTTACCAAGTGGGGGTCAGTGCTAACGAGGCCAATTCAATTAAGGTGAAAGTGGCCTATTCTCACTCCATGCATCTGATGAAGTGGGTTTTAGCCCATGAAAGCTTATGCCCAAATAAATTTGTTAGTCTCTAAGGTGCCCCAAGGACTCCTTGTTGTTTTTACACTAAAGAAGTCACAGCAAAAGAATGTTTCTGCAGCATTTCAAGGTTCCTGGGTGGGTACACTTTTCTGTTTCCCTCATTTTGGGGTTTTTGTCACACATTGTGTTTCAGATTTGGGCTTTGGCAGGTCATGGAAGTTTAGAACCAGACCGATTAACTGAAGCCTATGCAAAGTGCTCAACTAGTGTGATTTATCTGTTTTGCTGCTTTTCCTCATGCTGTTTTTCCTCATTCAGAGCTGTCAGTGGCTCTGACCCTCCCATCTGCTTCAAGCAATGCAGTAAACAGAAAATAATTTCTTTTTCATTTGCTTTTTCTTGGTAACAGATAGAGTAAAAAGCTAACTGTGTGGTGTGGCTAAGAATATGCCAAACTGATTTGTAGCTATATGGAAGTCTTTGAGGGTATGTCTACGCAGCCCTCAGCAGTGAGCCTCCTAGCCCAAGTGCGCAGACTTGGGCTAGTGGGGCTCACATTAGTGCTTTAAAAATAGCTGTGTGAACAATACTTTGCTAGTAGCTTCTGGGAGAAAAAGCAGAGGCTGTATTATTAAAAGCTTCCCCCTCCCCCCCGCCCCCAGTACTTTCCATTCCTTGCCCCAGAAGCTATTTTAATTATTTATTTTGAAGAGATGTTTGTCTTCCTGTGTAGATATTTGTGCTAAAGTTGTATTGGCACAAACATCTTCACAAATCCCAGTTCAAAATAAATATTTAGTTCAGGGAATTATTACAAAAACAGCTGCCTGCTGACATTATGTTACTGCAGGGCTGGCAAGACTGGCATTCTGCACATAAGTTTTTCCTCTGCCAGTTGTATAGAGACAGCTGGGTTGCTTAGAACTTGCATATCATGTTGTAAGGAGTAAAATATCATGCCAAACATTCTAGACAGATTGAGGATCATTGCCCCACCTTAATCAACCCTCTAGGGTTCTGTGCATGTATGACAACACAAATGGAGCACTCTATTATTACTGACACCAAGGAGGGACTTGTCAGTGAGAGACATCAAGTACTTCACAGTGTCTGCTAGTTAAATCTAAGAGCGCAATGGTGCAAGGAGAACAACACCTGTTTTATTAGATCTCATTTTTAAAATCCCATTCTCACTATTCTCTTCATTGAATGGCAATTCTGTGCACAGAATGAAGGACAAGGATTTTCTATAGGCCTTAGCTGATAATTGTCCAATAAAAATTTTCATATGGCAATGATAAATGTCTGATGGATGAAACAGAGGGAGAGGCAGGGATCATCAGTAGCTTTCAGAGGATAACAAATGTTTGTCTCAGTTTTTCAGTCTCTGAAATAAGTGCATGTGTGACTGTTCTATAGTAGTGCATACTTTAGTTACATGAGCTGAGTGCCTTTCTCATGGGTGACATATTAAATAAAATTGCCAAGCAGGCTATTCGCAGTCAGTACTGGTCAAATAATGACACATTTGAGTATGCTGATCACAGTATCATATATAGATGTATTATGGCCAACACTTTCAAATACTGGAGCTTAACATTAGGCTCCAAAATCCATGTTTAGGTACCAAAATGAGGGGCCTCTTATTTTTCAGTGGTACTGAGCACCTACTACTGACATTAAAGTCAGTGACAACCGCAGGTGCTTACTCAGCTGCTCTTAAAATCCGGCTACTTTCATTTAGAAGCCTAAATATGCATTTAGGAGCCTACTTGAAGCAACCAAGTGTGCAGACATTGACCATTTCCTACAGAGCAACAGCAGAAATGAGCCTAAAACGATAAAGTTTTGTGTTATCTTCATTGGTTCATGTTAATATTTGTAGAAATATTGTGACTTATTGTAAGACTTTATTTCCTACTAGCATGTTAAAATATATATTTGTACAGACAATATGAAAAATAGCCTGATTTATATTTGTAGGTTAAAGGGGTCTTCAGCCTTGTATTTTACAGTGGAACAGTGAAATAAATTAACTTTTGTGACCCTGAGCCTGGTCAGGTGATGATGCTAGGAAATAAAGGTTAATATCCCTGCATCCAGTACTGACTCCAGTAATTCTGTAGCAGACAGAATTAATTATAGTGATCAATTTAGTGAGGTTTTGAGTGTGTGTGTAGGGGGCTGAGTCCTGCATCTTCCCATCCTACTTTGCATCATGCCCTTTACCCAAGCAGGAAAATTCCGCAGAGTCATCCCTCAGCATGATGGTGCTGTACGTAAGCAGTTCTTTTCCAGCAAGGCAGCAGTAGAGGTTTGGAAGAGACTAGAATCAATAATATCATAGGGCGCAAGGTCAGAAGGGACCATTGTGATCATTGCATAACTCAACTTAGTTTCAAATTGCTACTTTCAGTGCCAACAGCAAAGAGATGCCATGTGTTGAGGGATAGTTTTCCTTTGATGGGGACCATGCTGCAGAATATAGGGAAAGGGCGATATTGGATATAATGGAACAAATGGACAGTGAGACAAAACAAAATGGGGATTGTCTAAAAGAGAGAGAAACTGCAGTGCTACAGTAATGGGACTAGAAATTAACAAAAATCCCTTCCAAAACAATGTGCATTCAACAAAATATGTTGGAGGGACCCCATGTGGTAGAATAGGATGATTCAGTGATTACAATGAATCTATGTATCTACTTTGTTTTAAATCAAGAGTGCTGTCTTTTTGTTTCTTTAAAGTGAATTAACGGCAAAAGAACCTGAGCAGTTGTGTTTATTGCCATAGGGATGCATCTTCTTCATGCATCTTTCAGGGTCATTTATTAGCCACTTCAGCTTTGTGCTTGGCACATCTCTTTCTGAAGTGCCAGTACCTCAGTGGAATTTCGACACTCCCTACCACTGTGATGGTCTGCAGCAGAGATTGAGGACGGTAGCAGTATTTTAGAAAGAAAAGCAATTGAAAGTGATTATTTAAGAGCAAACAATGCCATAGCCGTAGTCTGCATCAAATACTCTTTGCAACACTTAGCAGTTTTCTCCATGGGACTTGCTCAGCCTGAACTTCCTAGCTGTGATAGCAGACATTAAGAACCTACACTTCGATACTTTCAACTCTCCTTCATTACAGACATCATATTCATTGTTGTATCATATGAAGTGTTGCCTTGGAGTTGTTGTTTATGCCTCTGCCCCCCCCCTCCACTTTTTGTGGTTACTTACACTTCACTCACATGAAACTGAAATGAAAAGCTTCTTTGTTTCCTTTCCCTCTTTACCACATTGTAGGTTTGACCCTTAAAGCTAAGGAAGACTAAATGAATTAAGGTGAAACTTCCTGAAATAGGGTCTGTTTGAAGGATTTGTGTGACAATGTTTGTACAAGATATGTGAAAGCTTAATCATCCAGATAAGGAGAGGCAAAGAGGACAACCCCTAAGCATGCTGGAAGCATGTGGAGTTATGTTTGTTTTTGAAGCCTTAATATCAAGCAAATAGAAACTGAATACTAAAGTTTAGTATCTGAAATTTGGCAGGCCAATAGCCTGTAAAGTATATTAGTGGGTTGGTCTGCTTTGGAAGAAAATATTAAATAACTGTCAGGGAAAAAATAAACAATGCAGTTAATTTGTTTAGAAAATTACGTACTGAACCAGTAATAATACTTTGCAGTTATATGCCATCCTTCATCTGAGAAAGTGCTTTCCAGGGGTGGGTAAGTACTATTTCCTTTTACAAATGGGGCATAGAGATGCTGAACGATACGTCCAGGGTTACGCAGTGAATCAGTGATGATAGGGACTAGAACCCAGGCCTTTGAGAGTAGATTGAGGGACAGACCCAGGTCTCCTGGTTCCCAATCCCTAGGAAACAGTTGCCTTCTAATTTTTTTCCCTAAGGATAATTTCCTACAGTTTTCTGTATGTCAAAGATGATTGAGAACAAGACTAATAAAAGAACATGATTTGCATAAAAGAACTTCTGGCATCATTGGATTAGCTAGAGCTTAAATGTAGGAAAGTAGCAATAGTGATCATTTACTGACACAGCTTTCTGTCCATCACCTGGTGATACTGTGGGATAGCCAAGACAAAGCAGTTCTCGCATTATATCCCTGAGCAATATTTGATTGTGGATCAAGTCCTAAGCTCTGAATCTGGAAGTTCACATGCCAGTAATGAACAGTTAATACTGTCTAATTCAAAAGTTCAATGAATTGCTGTGTAAATATTGTAACACATACATGCTAGGGAATTAGCTTGGATAGTAAGCACTAATCCTCAAGTCTAACCCAACTAAATTAAAAACAAGGCTTCACTAACAAGGTTAAAGCAAAACTGTCAGGTTCCTGAGGAAGCACGTTAATACTCAATAACAGATGTTTCTCAGAAGTTACCACAGTCAGACGCCTGTGTAAGGAAAACTGGCAAATAACTCAAAGGTTTACCTTTGTTTCTTTAGAATCCATTACATCACAAAACCAAAATACAGATGCATTATACATGGATGATGCTTTCAAGTGAACCAATGGAGAGTCTATAACTAGTAGACATCCAATATTCCTTGGAAAGAACACTAGCATAATGTGAGGGAAAGCAACATTTTTAAGATGTGTAATTCTTTATCTTCTCCTTTGGGTTTATGAAAGTGCAATATTCGTTCTGTTAGTCAAGTAGAGAAACAAAAGACTTTGGGCCTGAATTTTAAATGTATTTTTAAAGATGCAGATAGCTGCTTAGTGGTATTTTCAAAAGAGCCGAGGAGCCTAACTCTCATTTATTTCAATGAATATATGTGCCACCTGGGAGGGAAAAGCAAGAGCTTTGATTTCCCATGAGGCAATGCATTACATGGCCATTAGTTTACTGACTGGTATTAGAGTTTAGATGTTATAGGAATGTGGTGTTCACTTAACATATTACGGACTTGATTTTCACTTGGTTGGCATACAAATACACATCTGTTTTGTGCTTGTGGTAGCAGATATACATGCATGAAACTGACACCCAATATGGTGGTCCTGCCATGCGGGCAGGGGACTGGACTCGATGACCTCTTGAGGTCCCTTCCAGTCCTAGAATCTATGAATCTATGGCTATAAAGATGCTTCTCTAGCCACATGTGGTTGCAAATTGGGAATTTGTGTGTGGGAAAAAAATAGCCATGTATTAGCATACATGGAAATATTTCCCGACAAATGTACTGTAAATTAGGCCTTAGGAGTAGAGTTCTAATTCAGAAATTGTTACTGTGCCATAAAAAATGTTTATCTACATAAGTATTGTAGTTTACCTTAAAGATCTCAGGCAGATAGAAAAAACTCTTACCTGTCAGCTTATTAGAGCCAAGAACTAATGTCCAATTTACCTCTTCATGGCGGTGTCTGGAGGCAGCTAGAGCTATCAAACATCTGGGACTATAGTTCTTCAGATGCATGGAGTGAAAGTTACAGATGCAGGCATTATATAAAGACACATGAAGAGAAGGGAGTCACCTCACAAGTGGAGAACCAGTTTTGACAGAGCCAATTCGATCAGGGTGGATGTAGTCCACTCCCAATAATAGATGAGGTGGTGTCAATTCCAGGAGAGGCAAAGCTGCTTTTGTAATGAGCCAGCCACTCCCAGTCCCTATTCAAGCCCAAATTAATGGTGTTAAATTTGCAAATGAATTTTAGTTCTGCTGTTTCTCTTTGAAGTCTGTTTCTGAAATTTTTTTGTTCAAGAATAGTTACTTTTAAATCTGTTATAGAATGTCCAGGGAGATTGAAGTGTTCACCTACTGTCTTTTGTATGTTACCGTTCCTGATGTCCAATTTGTGGCCATTTATTCTTTTACATAGGGACTGTCCAGTTTGGCCAATATACATGGCAGAGGGGCATTGCTGGCACATGATGGCATATATAACATATTAGTAGATGTGCAGATGAATGAGCCCTTGATGGTGTGGCTGATGTGGTTGGGTCCTCTGATGGTGTCGCTAGTGTAGATATGGGGACAGAGTAGGCAACGAGGTTTGGTACAGGGATTGGTTCCTGGATTGGTGTTTCTGTGGTGCGGTGTATAGTTGCTGGTGAGTATTTGCTTCAGGTTGGGGGGCCGTCTGTAAGCGAGGACTGGCCTGCCTCCCAAGGTCTGTGAGAGTGAGGGATCGTTTTCCAGGATAGGTTGTAGATCGTTGATAATGCGCTGGAGAGGTTTTAGCTGGGGGCTGTACGTGATGTTCTGTTGTTTTCCTTGTTGGGCCTGTCCTGTAGTAGGTGACTTCTAGGTACCCGTCTTGCTCTGTCAATCTGTTTCCTCACTTCCCCAGGTGGGTATTGTAGTTTTAAGAATGCTTGATAAAGATCTTGTAGGTGTTTGTCTCTGTCTGAGGGATTGGAGCAAATTTGGTTGTATCTTGGGGCTTGGCTGTAGACAGTGGATCTTGTGATGTGTCCCGGATGGAAGCTGGAGGCATGTAGGTAAGTATAGCGGTCAGTAGGTTTCCGGTATAGAGTGGTGTTTATGTGACCATCACTTACTTGCACTGTAGTGTCCAGGAAGTGGATCTCTTGTGTGGACAGGCCCAGGCTGAGATTGATGGTGGGGTGGAAATTGTTGAAGCCATTTACAAACTATTTACAATGCACACTTCACTTCTCTAAAGAGGAAAAAGGACAGTAAACTATCTAAACTCCTACATGTCACAGGGGGCTACAACAGTGGTACCCTCAACTCACCTAACGATATTGTTAATCTATCCAACCACACACTTATTCGGCGGAAGAGTCTGTCCTATCTCGGGGACTCTCTTTCTGCCCCACCATCCCCACGATCATGATACAGTTCTGTGGTGATCTGGAAGCCTCGTCATCTCCGACTCAAGGAATATTTTCAACACACCACTGGATAGTGCACTGACCCACAGGAACCCTCCTACCAACATTACAAGAAGAACTCTGCGTGGACTCCTCCTGATGGTCGAAATGACAGACTGAACCTCTACATAGAGTGCTTCCGCAGACATGCACAGGCTGAAATTGTGAACAAACAGCATCACTTTCCCTATAACCTCAGCCATACAGAACACAATGCCATCCACAGCCTCAGAAACAACTCTGACATTATAATCAAAGGGGCTGACAAAGGAGGTGCTGTAGTCATAATGAACACGTCGGATTATGAACAGGAGGCTGCCAGGTAACTCTCCAACACCACATTCTACAGGCCACTATCCTCTGATTTCACTGAGGAATACCAAGGAAACTACACCATCTGCTCAAGAAACTCCCGGCTACAGCACGGGAACAAATCTACATGGACACATCCCCAGAGCCCTGACCAGGGGTATTTTATCTGCTACCCAAGATCCATAAACCTGGAAACCCTGGATGCCCCCATCATCTCAGGCATTGGCACTCTTACAGCAGGATTATCTGGCTAGTTGGACTCTCTCCTCAGATCCTACGCTACCAGCACACCTGGGGAAGTGAGGAAACAGATTGACAGAGCAAGACAGGTACCCAGAAGTCAACTACTACAGGATAGGCCCAACAAGGAAAATAACAGAACACCACTGTCCATCACGTACAGCCCCCAGCTAAAACCTCTCCAGCGCATTATCAACGATCTACAACCTATCCTGGAAAACGATCCCTCGCTCTCACAGACCTTGGGAGGAAGGCCAGTCCTCGCTTACAGACAACTCCGCAACCTGAAGCAAATACTCACCAGCAACTACACACCACACCACAGAAACACCAATCCAGGAACCAATCCCTGTACCAAACCTCGCTGCCTACTCTGTCCCCATATCTACTCTAGCGACACCATCAGAGGACCCAACCACATCAGCCACACAATCAAAGGCTCATTCACCTGCACGTCTACTAATGTTATATATGCCATCATGTGCCAGCAATGCCCCTCTGCCATGTATATTGACCAAACCGGACAGTCCCTATGTAAAAGAATAAATGGACACAAATTGGACATCAGGAATGGTAACATACAAAAGCCAGTAGGAGAACACTAGAATCTCCCTGGACATTCTATAACAGATTTAAAAGTAACTATTCTTGAACAAAAACATGTCAGAAACAGACTTCAAAGAGAAACAGCAGAACTAAAATTCATTTGCAAATTTAGCAGCATTCATTTGGCTTGAATAGGGACTGGGAGTGGCTGGCTCATTACAAAAGCAGCTTTGCCTCTCCTGGAATTGACACCTCCTCATCTATTATTGGGAGTGGACTACATCCACCCTGATTGAACTGGCTCTGTCAACACTGGTTCTCCACTTGTGAGGTAACTCCCTTCTCTTCATGTGTCATTATATAATGCCTGCATCTGTAACTTTCACTCCATGCATCTGAAGAAGTGAGGTTTTTTACTCACAAAAGCTTATGCCCAAATAAATCTGTTAGTCTTTAAGGTGCCACCAGACTCCTCGTTGTTTTTGTGGATACAGACTAACAGGGCTACCCCCTGATTCTTGGGACTGTAATGGAAATTCACACCTATTATTTTCCTGCCCCACAGTGGGTTCTTCCAGAGCTGACAGTGCTAGAGATATAACACCCATGAAAAGAAACATTTTAAATGTAACAAACACTTTGCTCTTCAGACAGGCTGACTAGGAACTATGACATACTTTGCTTTTGGGATTGTTGGATCATCAGATGCTAACACTTGAGGGGGAAAGAAATTGACAGCTTTTCTTTTTGAAGTGGCCCCTGATCTCCATTAGAGGGAAACTGACTAGCAAAGAGATACTAGAAATGAGAGAAGGAAGATCTTCAATAATTCCTTACTCCCTTGTAATTATCTGGTTAGGTACCACAGCATAGAATATCTTTTTTAGTAAATGCTGGCTTGGAAGAGACCTGGAGGAGTATACATTCTGGAACAGTTGGTGACTTTGCAGATCTCTTTGTTGAAAGCTGCAGATTCCTCCACAGAAGGCATGGGTGTTATTTTTGGTCTTTGGAGCTTAGATTCCTTTTTATTTTTATTAGTTTAAATGCTAATTTGTATCCATATTGCTTGCTAATGCAAAGTTTTCCCACTGTAACTTGGGTACAAAACCACAAAGAGAGAGGTAGACTTCTGGATTGCCTTAGTACTTGTTAGATAAATACTTGTTGCTCTTCTGACATATGGTCTATGTCAGGCTTTATCCTTCTCATGCAGTGGATCTGGGCAAAAAGATAGGATCAAAGATTGTTTTGGATTTGTGAAGTGATGAGTTGCATATCCATACAAAATCTGGTGTAGTCCATAAGACTGCTTTATATGAATGGAGCATTGTTCTTCTATAGACACAGCTCTCAACTCAGATTCTCCTGGCTGCAGGAATGGACATTAGAACAGTTATTCTGATAGAATGGAATTCTGAAGCATTATATTCTTCTTCTTGAATTCATTGATGGTGTGAGTTTTGCCAAAATAAGGCCAGACTAAAATTTAAGGAAGGACTTCAGGATTTGATTTCTGATGTTGTTAATTCTTTATTTTGATGTTAACCGTAGGAGGTAGTTGCTTCTATACGAGCTGCATTGAATCACAAGCTGTGAAGAATGCCTAATACATTGCTCAATTTAAGTTTAATTTTATCTTTTCCTATTGAAGAAGGCAAGAAGGTCATCGCTGTGCAGCAGAAGGCATACAACACAATGCAATAGTAATCTCTGAAAAGTCAATGTTTTATTTTCTGCAGTGTTGTCAGGTCCTTCTCAAATCAACATAAATGATCATCAAAAATGTGTAAGGCAGAGTAGAAATTGATTGAATTCAATTAGAGGAGGGAATAGTTTTCTGAAAATAAGGGCACTAATGAGAAAGTTAATTCAAATTAAGTTCTTTAACGCATAAGCTAGTGAAAAGACTTTGAGTTCCACTTTCTACAATTTCTGTAAAAAAATTCTCTGCTAAAAACTTTCTTCACTTAGGACAGTCACATTTCTCATAGGTATTGCCAGTTACTTCAGCGTAACATGAATAGAAGTCATTCTGTACCTACTGGGTGTAGGAGCAGGATTTTATAATTGTACTATGAGAATTAATGTATGATTTGATTTGATTTATTTGATTTCATCCTGCCAGCCACCCTTTTTGAATAGCAGAAAGGAATGACAGACCAGAACAATTTTTATGACTGATTATGGTTACCCTTTTGTTTTAGATAAGTTATAATGTCTACTATGGTTTTCTATATGTATTACAAATTAGGCACTCTAGTTAAATATAAATTTCTTTGTTTTAAGGTTTAGAAAGTAAGAGACAGGATTTTGTATTGTGTTTATGTTAAGGAGATTAGAGGAACGTTGAAGGCCTGGGCCCCAATGTAAATTGTTTTGATTATAAGATTTAGGAAGTCTTAATTTAAATGCCTTTTCTTGCTCAACATAAAAACTGCTCTATATCTTTAACTGTAAAAGACTGTGTGAATGAGAAATGTATGCATCAGAAAAAGATAAGGTGTGTGAAGGCCCTTGTTATAGTCAGATGGTCAAGGAAGAAGGAGTGAAGAACCATTAATGCGCATCCGTAATGAAGGAAGGGCAGATTAACAACCTGAGGTGAAGGCTAGCAGCCCTAAGGACAGGACAATTGATTAAATTTAAACCAGGCCAAGATGACCCTCTTGGAGGTATATTGGAATGTATACACCAATTAAGAAGTAACCAGTCAGAAACTGACACAACAAAATTCATAGACTTCAACAGAGAAAAAAGACTATAAGAACAGTGTGCTTTGCCATGGGACTTTGGGTTTGTTTTGTCACACTTCAGGAGGATCGCATTGCGACCGACAGAGCTTGGCTCCCCTCTGTGACCAATCTGGCTGGCCACTAGATTGATCCAGATTCTGGACTGGTAACTATACACATTAACTGGCAGGACTCTGTGTTTGTGTGTGTATGTGTGTGTGTATGTGTATGACTAAAAAGCATATGCTAATTGCTGTATTTTCAATAAATGTGGCGTTTTTGCCTTCTCCTCTATAAAAGATCCCGTGTGCTTTGTATAGCATAACATGGGGACTTCCAGCTCAGGCCAGTGGTGCCTCAGACCCATAGTAAAGATTATTTTTCAGATGAATTGATGATAGGCAGGGCCGGCTCTGGCTTTCTGGCCGCCCCAAGCAAAGAAAAAAAAAAAAAAACCTGTGGCACGCCCGGAGCCAGGGTGCAGGGGGATTCCCTGCCCTGCAGATGTGCCCCGGCTAGCGGGGGAAGGGGGAGAGGGAGGAAGCGGGGGGAGAGAGAGAAGGGGGGCGGCCAGGGCTTCAGCGGGGCGCTGCCACGCGGCCCCTCCCGCCGTGCCCCCTGCCGGGAGGGCTGCGCACCACTCCGGTTGGCTGGGAGGGCAGGATGCGGGCTGCCCTGCTGGGCTTGCTGCAGGGCGCTCCCATCCTCCACGCCGCTGCCCCCTAAAGAGCGGCAGGAGCGGAACAACAACAACAAACAAACAAACAAACAAACAAAAGCAGCCGTGCCGCCCTAGGATTGGGCGGAATGCCACCTCCTACAAGCTGCCGCCCCAAGCACCAGCTTGCTCGGCTGGTGCCTGGAGCCGGCCCTGATGATAGGACATTCAACAGAACCCTTTTTTTCACTCTAGGGTATAGAACTATCAGATATTCAGAATCCTTTCTCTTAATAAAAGTGCCTTTTGAAACAGGGTTCAATAAAGGCTAGGGAAGAAGAAAGGGTTTTGAATGGTACAGCTATCAAAACTTTTACAAGAGTCTGTTTCTTGGCATGCTAATGACCAGGATATGGAAAGTGTGCTGGGTCTTCTCCTTTGCATGGGATATCAGATTAGCATTGAGTCCCAAATGCTAGGCCCAATTCTGCACATCAGCCATGGACCACATATAGGTCAAGGCATTTATTTGATGTTTTTTTCGTATACTTTATTTACCTTAATAAAGCGCCAACATCGTGGCCAACAAGAACAGGTTGACTGAAACAATGGTAATTGCTTCTACTAAAGAAAACAAAATTTGCTGAGAAATCTGGAGTTCAGCAATGCTCTGACAGAAGTTGATTTGCATTTCAGATTTGGAGTTGTGTGCTTTCAGAGGTGACTGGCTAATAGTTAACACCTATGAGCACCTAGACATCATGTGACATATTTCATTGGAATCGCTCTTAAATTCTTGATGTATTTTCAAGCTATTTTTAATTAGGAAGCAAAGTAACTTAAACCATGAGGGAGTCTTAATATTGCTGAAACATTGGCTGACAGTAACTCTGGGCCAGATTTTTGCAAAGCACATGTACAAAACTCTGTGCACACTTCTCTGTCCTCTCAGTTTCCATATCTGCAAACTCCAATGCATGCACACATCATGATTTGGACACACTCATGCCTATATGCATGAGCTAATCAGTAGTTTATGTGAGTGCACATCAGGTGCATACACTTTAGAAAAAATGGGCCTTCCAAAAGTATCCTGGAAAATATATCATGGAGACACAAATAGTTTAATGTATAATGTGAAGTTAGCTGATAGGAGCTAAACTGCAGGCTTTGAAGAGCCATTGTGTTACAGTATTGTGTAAATTTTGTATAAACTAAGAAAGGAATGTATGTATTCATGTGTTTTCTAGAACAAGGGTTTTCAACCTTTTTCTTTGAGCCCCCCACCTTTCCCCTAACATGCTATAAAAACTCCACACCCACCTGTGCCGGCCACAACAACTGGTTTTCTGCATATAAAAGCCAGGGCCAGTGTTAAGGGGTAGCAAGCAGGGTAATTGCCCGGGGCCCCACTTCACAGGGTGCCCTGCAAAGCTAAGTTGCTCAGATTTCTGCTTCAGCCCGGGTGGTGGGGCCCAGGGTCGCAGGCTTCTGTCCTGCATGGCTTTCTGTCTAACACTGATCCTGCTTGGCGGACCCCCTGAAACCTGCTTGCGGCTCCTCCAGAGGGCCCTGGATCCCTGGTTGAGAACCACTATTCTAGACTACAGATAATTGTTCAAATTTTTGGATTACAAAACACTAAGCATGGTAGGATTGTAATCAGGAGGCATATAAATAGTTAATTTTGTAAAGTTCAGCTATTAAATTAGTTCTGGAAAATGTAAGGGGAGGGCCTAGGCAAGAGATAATTTTTCTAGACTGTTTCTCTCAGTATGTTTGCCACTTTCATATGCAATGCAAGAAGCATAACTGAAGGCAGAGCTTGTTGCTGTCACTGATTTCTGTTACCAAAATATGACAGGAAGAAAAGAATAATATTGGAGTGATTAATGCTGCTAGGTTTCTTCCATTCCATGAGGCAGAGGCCTAAGTCACTGAGCACAAGATTAAAGGTACAAATGGTGGTTGAGTGGCATGGAAGGAGAAAAAACAGTCAATTGTTTAATCGAAAGAAACTTGTGGAAGTTTAATAAAAAAAAATTATTTTCACTGAAAACTGTTTAGTTAATAATTGAAAAAGACTGAATAAGTGTGCCCCTCTGGCACTCCTTACAGCACAGCACCTAAAAACATACCATATTTCTATATAAGCAAAAGTAGTCATGGAGTTTGATGTAAAGATTACGGCCTAGCTCTTTGCCATCCTGTCTCATTCCTCGTCCTTTCTGTATCCTGCTCTCAGTCTTTTATGTTGAGTGCTGCTAATGTCTGGAGAGCAAAGTTAGCGGAACTTTTATATAGCAAAATAGTTAGATGCCCCTTCCACTTAGGCTGACATCAGTCTTCGCATGCTTTGAGACCTGTAAGATACACTCACTCACCTGGTAATATCTCAATTTTTTCACAGAAAAATGTCTTCTGTGCTCCATACATATAAATGAGAGCCTGAAATGCAGTCCTGTGCCTCGTGACCTCACTTTTGATTTGAGTCAGAATACCAGTCTTGTCTTTGGAAAGGTCTTCATGCATTTACTGTTGAACAATATCATCTCTATAGTTTTCCCAGGCTGAAGAGTTTCTGGAGCCAAGGCCTATGTAGACAAACCTGTTGCTGTCATCCTTGGCTGTGTTCCTGTGTTGTGAATGCTGAAGTGAAAAAGTATGTCTCAAGAGAATGTGAAAAGAAGCTGCCAACACCCTCTACAGGGGGAAAAATGTGTAAAGGTTGATGCCATAAGTGTAGAAAACCCCAGCAATAGTGCATTAGATGCACACAATGAGTACACTATGTTAAAATGGTCTGAACTGGAGCAATCTGGTAAGAATCCTCAAGAAGGGGCTTAAAGTCAGAAATTCCAAGGCCAGGAGGGACCATTGTGATCATCTAGTCCAGGGATCAGCAACCTTTCAGAAGTGGTGTGCCAAGTCTTCATTTATTCACTCTAATTTAAGGTTTTGCGTGCCAGTACTACATTTTAATGTTTTTAGAAGGTCTCTTTCTATAAGTCTATAATATATAACTAAACTATTGTTGTATGTAAAGTAAATAAGGTTTTTAAAATGTTTAAGAAGCTTCATTTAAAATTAAATTAAAATGAGGAGCCCCCCCGGACCGGTGGCCAGCACTGGTTGCCAGTGTGAGTGCCACTGAAAATCAGCTCGCGTGCCGTCTTTGCCTACCCCTGCTAGTCTGACCTCCTGCATAATACAGGCCATAGAACTCCCCCCTGCTCCCCTCAAAAATCCTAGAGCATAGCTTTTTAGAAAAACATCCAATCCTATTTTAAAATTGTCAATGATGGAGAATCCACCACCATCTTCGGTAAATTGTTCCCATGGTTAATTACCCTTAGTGTTAAAAAGTTAAGTCTTATTTCCAGTCTGAATTTGTCTAACTTCAATTTCCAGCCACTGGACTGTGTTATACCTTTCTCTGCTAGATTGAAGAGCCCATTATCAAATATATGTTCCCCATATAGGTACTTATAGACTGTAATCAAGTCACCCCTTAACCTTCTCTTTGTTAAGCTAAATAGATTGAGCTCCTTAAGTCTATCACTATACAGCATGTTTTCCAATCCTTTAATCATTTTTGTGGCTTTTCTCTAAATCCCCTCTAATTTATCAGCAGTGGTTGCACCAGTGCCAAATACAGAGATAAAATAACCTCCCTACTCCTACTTGAGATTCCCCTGTTATGCCTGGAAGGATGGCATTAGCCCTTTTGGCCACAACGTTGCATGGGAGCTCATGTTCAGCTGATTATCGCACAACCCCCAAATCTTTTTCAGAGTCATTGGTTTCCCAGAAACAGAGCCCCCCGCCCTGTAGGTATGGCCTGCATTCTTTGTTTCTAGATGTATACATTTCCATATGGATGTATTAAAACTCGTATTATTAGCTTGTCTCCAACTTGCCAAGTGCTCCAGATCCCTCTGTATCAGTGACTTGTCCTCTTCTTTATTTACCACTCGTCAATTTTTGTATCATCTGCAAACTTTATCAGTGGTGGTTTTGTGTTTTCTTCTAGATCATTGATAAAAATGTTAAATACAGTGTAGGGCCAAGAACTGATCCTTGTGCCTCATTGGATTCCCCACGGAATATGCAAGACAACGTTCACTGCAAGTTAACACCGTTTTGAGCAGCCATAACGTACAATTCAATGTGTTTGTTTGGCGGTGTCATAGGTAAATTACTTAGCACAAAAGAAGTAAGATGAGTACAGCATAGAAATAGTTAATTGTGGCAGTAATATTTGGGAAAGACATACAGTTACGGTGTGGGCAAGCATGTGCTTTCTGACTCTTCATATGAGACTGATGCCAACAAATTAGATTCTTTGGGAACATGCTGGTGTTGGGCATATTTACACTTTGATGTTCTTCCTCTTTCTACATCTTTATTGATCACATCCATTGCTGACAACATATGTTGTGGTAGTTCTACAGGTTTTGCTGCAGCATATTTTTCTTTTCTTTTCCTTTGTATTTGGTGGCTTATTGACAAATTTTAAACTTAAAGGCAGAAAAATGTGAATATTAAAATGGCAGAGACTATGAAAATGAAAATCCATGTCTGGTGTGTGAAACTGACTATAATGTTATACAGTCAGAAGCGTATGATAAATTAAGTGATCAATTTAATTTACCTTTCTCTGTATACTTTGTTCCCATTACTGCTAATAGGAGTTATGCATGCAGATCCAGAGTAGAATATACAAGACCCCAGAATAGCTAAATTATGCAAACTGGTACCTTTCGGAAAACTACTTTTTTAGTTTTATTTGTTATTGTACGTTACCATTAATCTTGAATCTAGCGATCAAGATTTAAGTATTTGTATGCACAGGATTTTCAAAGTAAACACTCTGGCAACCGTTCATCCCAGAGTTAGGTGTAATTTAACCTTTATGGGACAAATCTTGCAATCCTTATGCTTTGTTAAAATTCCCATTGACATCAACAAGAGTTTTGCCTGAATAGAATCATAGAATATCAGGGTTGGAAGGGACCTCAGGAGGTCATCTAGTCCAACCCCGTGCTCAAAGCAAGACCAATCCCCAACTAAATCATCCCAGCCAGGGCTTTGTCAAGCCTGACCTTAAAAACTTCTAAGGAAGGAGATTCCACCACCTCCCTAGGTAACCCATTCCAGTGCTTCACCACCCTCCTAGTGAAAGTTTTTCCTAATATCCAACCTAAACCTCCTCCACTGCAGCTTGAGGCCATTACTCCTTGTTGTGTCATTCTTCTCTTCTGCAGACTAAACAGTCCCAGTTCCCTCAGTCTCTCCTCATAAGTCATGTGCTCCAGCCCCCTAATCATTTTTGTTGCCTTCCGCTGGACTCTTTTTTGACATCCTTCTTGTAGCGTGGGGCCCAAAACTGGACACAGTACTCCAGATATGACCTCACCAATGTCGAATAGACGGGAATGATCACATCCCTCCATCTGCTGGCAATGGCCCTACTTATACAGCCCAAAATGCCGTTAGCCTTCTTGGCAACAAGGGCACACTGTCGACTCATATCCAGCTTCTTGTCCACTGTAACCCCTAGGTCCTCTTCTGCAGAACTGCTGCCTAGCCATTCAGTCCCTAGTCTGTAGCAGTGCATGGGATTCTTCCGTCCTAAGTGAAGGACTCTGCACTTGTCCTTGTTGAACCTCATCAGATTTCTTTTGGCCCAATCCTCTAATTTGACTAGGTCCCTCTGTATCCTATCCCTACCCTCCAGCGTATCTACCACTCCTACCAGTTTAGTGTTTAGTGATACTTAAATACTACAATAGTAGGCCTTATTTCCGATACATATCATAAATGTTAAGCATTAACAATGCATATGCTGTACAGTGCTTGAAGTTATGCAGACATTTGTCATGGCCCACACTAAGCAAACCCCTCCTTTTCATATTAAATACATGTTTCATGGCTTGATTTACCTTTACTGGCATAGCAGTTTGCTGCACAGTTTTCTAAAAGTGATACTCAAACAGATTGAAGCACTCCATAATTTGAAATGATAGCCTCAACATGCTAATCAATGATGAAAACCAAAATCAGTGCTTGGCACTCTCTGGGAGCCGTTTTATTGCACACTTCCATTTCTGATTGGTTCTGGGAGTAAGATTGTTGGGAGGAAGTTTTGAAGCTGGTGTAACTTACAAAGACTTCTATTAAGGCAATGTGTAAAAGTAACAAGTGAATACTTCATTAAGAGACTAAGAATTCCAGTAAATTCTGGTGAATTCCAGTAATAGTTACCTGGGGCTTGAATCTGAATATTGTACCTTGGAGGTCACAGGCAACTATGTTAGATTCATGTCACCCCATCTCATTCTCTCCAGAATATTTAAGAAGCCAATGCTAAAGCTGTGGTTTCTTATCCCTGAAAAGGACATTCTATCTCTGTTTGTGTAGTGATCTTAGCAATTTGGCAAACTTGTCACAGATCCTCCCTGAGATCTTACTGTGGAATTAGCTGGCTAATGATCTTTCTCTTAGAAATTATTCCAGTTCTCAAGGTGGGATTATGGAAACCTCAAATATTGCATGTTTTTCTTATTCTCTTCAGTTAGAAAACATCTTCCTTGGATGCGATAATTCATTAAGACTTGGGATAGGCTTTTCATCACCTGGATTGTTTGGAATTTTACCCTTAAAATGTTGGGCACCATATTCTCTAATTATTTTTTTAACAAGGGAAGGACTTTGTATTTTCAGTCTGAGCTTCCTTCATCTTAAAGAGAGTAAGCTGCTTTTCTGTCCTGCTTACAGTAATGTGTTATGAGAGCACAACAGTGCTTTTCATTAGTGACTGTGAAGTAGGTACTGTTGGATGTAGATAAAGTTTAATGTTCTTATTATGAAAAAATGAACTTTGAAACCCATAAACTTGCACATTGCTTTTTACAGTTATACTGCTTCCATGCTCAGATCATAACTTGTGCTCAGTTAAAGTAATTATCCAGAAATATGGGACTTCAAGATTAAAAGCCTGTTTCAATGTTTGTCTAGTCTTTTTAAAATATGAAGAGTTAAGTACTATTACTATAGTGTCTACTTCAGAGAAATTGCCCTAGGAATAAATCTAGTTAAAAATGAACCCTTCTGTGCACTTAACCAAATATTAAAGGGCCCAGTAGTAGTCTGCATGTATCTGAATGGATCTTGATTTATGGCAGGTTTCATCATCTGCATGTGTTGAGGAATGTGTTTCTTCGTCTCTCTCAATGTAAGATGTGCAGGCAGGTAATGGCATGCCACAGGTTATTAGGAGATTAGGATATTTTAGGTGCATTTTACTTTAATTGCACAGTTGTCTCAGGAATCATCTCACAATCATGGTGTGGTGTAAGGTGACAGCATGAATGAATCCTGTAGCTGATACTTTAGTCCTGATTTATGTACAAGGAGTACTATGATCATTTAAAACAGAATAAGTATGAGACTCAGAGAAAGGGAATGGCAAGCCCTATCACATCTTGCATGGTGGCCATAAAATGACTGTGCTGTGTATCTCCACTATATGGATACGTGGGCAAAGAAATGACGACAAATTTGCAACTAGTGAAGTAACAGCTCAGATCTATGTGAAACCTATTACAAAGTACATACCCATACTCTTTTCTGCTTCTAGCAAAAATATGCTGGGTTATAAGGGGAGCTGGGGAAAGGGAACCTGAACACACTTAAAGCATGTTTAGGGTAAACTCATCAGGGACTGCGTCAAAGATCAGATCCACAGCCGTAGTAGAAACTTAAGCTAGTTTTCTGCCACTGCTGTTACACTGGCCACACTGATGCATTATACGTGATTCTCAACTCTGCTTCCCTTGGGCACTGTAGAGCTGGGCTTCAATTAGTAATCACAGCCCTATGTAGAGGGGTGTGCACAAAGGCCATACCCTCTGACACTGGAACAGGAGCCTTGCTGGGGCTGCTCCTCATCCTTCAAGCAAATTAGGGGGAAACTTCCTATCCTCATCCCTATGTAGTTCACCCACCCCTTTCCTCTCCCTCCCTGCCTCCCTCCCCAACACACATATCCTGCTTACTTGGACTTTGTCCAGTGGGAAGTTGGAGTGGGAGTAAATTTTACCCAGTAGTTAAAAATCAAAGAAACAAAGAACTGTTGCAGAGCACTCTGATAATTTTTTCCCCATCCAGTAGGCAGTGCAATGGTAGGCTTTGCAATTCATGTAGGTTTTTTGAAGTATTTTGCCATTTGTTCATTTTTCTGCAGTAGCAAACCCTATATTAAGCAAAAAAACATTGAGGAGTCCTTGTGGCACCTTAGAGACTAACACATTTATTTGGGCATAAGCTTTCTTGGGCTAAAACCCACTTCATCGGATGCATGGAGTGAAAAATACAGTAAGCAGTATATGCATGAAAAGATGGTAAAAATGAACCCTTTTTATTCGACATTGGTGAGGCCTCATCTGGAATACTGTGTCCAGTTTTGGGCCCCACACTACAAGAAGGATGTGGAAAAATTGGAAAGAGTCCAGCGGAGGGCAACAAAAATGATTAGGGGTCTGGAGCACATGACTTATGAGGAGAGGCTGAGAGAACTGGGATTGTTTAGTCTCCAGAAGAGAAGAATGAGGGAGGATTTGATAGCAGCCTTCAACTACCTGAAGGGGGGTTCCAAAGAGGATGGAGCTCGGCTGTTCTCAGTGGTGGCAGATGACAGAACAAGGAACAATGGTCTCAAGTTGCGGTGGGGGAAGTCCAGGTTGGATATCAGGAAAAACTATTTCACTAGGAGGGTGGTGAAACACTGGAATGCGTTACCTAGGGAGGTGGTGGAGTCTCCTTCCTTGGAGGTTTTTAAGGCCCGGCTTGACAAAGCCCTGGCTGGGATGATTTAGCTGGGAATTGGTCCTGCTTTGAGCAGGGGGTTGGACTAGATGACCTCTTGAGGTCCCTTCCAACTCTGATATTCTATGATTCTATGATTCTATGGGAGTTGCCTTACCAAGTCGGGGTCAGTGCTAACGAGGCCAGTTCAATTAAGATGGAAGTGGCCTATTCTCAACAGTTGACAAGAAGGTGTGAGTATCAGCAGAGGGAAAATTACTTTTTTGTAGTGACCCATCCACTCCCAGTCTTTATTCAGGCCTAGTTTGATAGTGTTCAGTTTGCAAATTAATTCCATTCTGAAGTTTCTCATTGAAGTCTGTTTTTGAAATGTTTTTGTTTGCCTAACATATCATATTAAAAAAAATCTGACTTTTGGAGAATTTCTAATGTCTCATGAAATTCTAGTGTTTTCATCAGGATTTTGAAAAATTGCAAGGGGATGGTCCTGGGATCAGGGAGGTGCTCTTTTGTTGTTTCCATGAAAAACCAGGCAGGTTTGGCTTAGCTATTAATTATTGATCATTCTCGTGTGAAGTCTGCATTATGCACAGATGAGCTTTCTAGAAGCTAAAATCCCTCAACGTTCCATTAGCACTGAGCATGCACCCCAGTGTCTCACTTCCCCACAGAACTGAACATCCAGATGGGACTCTGGCAGAATGTTCAACATTTCTGAAAATTGGGCCCAGATGCCTCATGAGGAGACCTCAATTAGAGGCCACCTGTGAAAAATTTCATTTTAAGTGACCTCCCCAGCATGACAGAGGAAATCTGTGACAGAGGCAGGGACACAATCTGGTTCTCTTGTGTGTCATTCATCTTCCATAACCACAAGTCTATCCTTTTTGTTTCTGCAGTCCATGTCTCATTCTCTACCTGTCTGTCTTCTGACTCCTAGAGCAAATGAGGGAAGGGTCCTACAGAAAACCTTACTCAGTACACAGCCTTGATTTACTCCCTAAGCACTGCCCTTTGTGCTGAGTGAGGCAAAGGTCTTGTGAAGAAAATAGTATGTGATTGCCTCTATATGCATCCAAAGAAGTGGGCTGTAGTCCACGAAAGCTTATGCTCTAATAAATTTGTTAGTCTCTAAGGTGCCACAAGTACTCCTGTTCTTTCTACATTTGTAAATTCAACTTTCATGATAAAGAGATTGCACCACAGTACTTGTATGAGGTGAATTGAAAAATACTATTTCTTTTGTTTTTTATAGTGCAAATATTTGTAATGAAAAAATAAATAAAAAGTGAGCACTGTACACTTTGTATTCTGTGTTTTAATTGAAATCAATATATTTGAAAATGTAGAAAACATCCAAAAATATTTAAATAAATATATTCTATTATTGTTTAACAGCACGATTAATCACAATTAATTTGTTTAACCACTAGACAGCCCTAAAAAAATCCTCAAATCTTGCTGGCTCAGCAATTTTAAACCTTTGTATTAAAGCTGGTTCTAAAATTTTTTTTTTTTTTTTTTTAAACAAAGGAAGTGTTACCAGGACACAGGACTAGACTAGTGGCCTGTCTCTGGGGTAAGGAAAAGAGGCAGTCACTACATCTGTGATACATGGAATTTCTGCCTAGTCCTATGTGTATCTCAGATTTGTTCACTGCTATGCCTACAAAAAATTTATTCATCGGAAGATGTATCAGTGCTCATGTAGAGTAAGTGTGGTGTGAAATATTCACCATAGGCAAATGAGTGAATTCCTGTAGGTGTGTGTGGGTGTATGGGGTGTGTAAGTGTAAGTATTCTGGGAAAGGTTAAAAAGCTCTATGTCATACGTATTTGGGTTTCATGACTGTTCTTTTGTTAGAGGTGAATCCTGCGCTGCCTTCCACAGACCTGGAGGGCCTTTGTATGGATGTTTTTCCATTGTACAGAAGCAAAGGAGGCTTTCTGGAGCTCAGACAACACTGTTTGCCTTTTGCTGAGCACAGCTGCTGATGTTGGGTGGGGTGGCAGCAGATTGCTTCAAGCTGCGATTTTTCTTTTGTGTGTTTCTAGGGACTAGGAGTCAGTGCACAAAGCAAGTAGAAACCATTTTAAAACTAGGTGCAAAAGATTTGCCATACTGGAATGGACCAGTGTCTGATCTGATTGGAGCCTCTCTCTCTGCCATTGTTTAATGCCAGAAGCTTCAGAGTAAGGTGTAAAACCCCCATATTGCATCTAACTGTGCAATATTACTCTATAGGGAGATATTTTTCCTGGCCTTAACTGGTGATCAGATTATTCCTAAAGCATGCTTACTGAGAGCCTACCAAGCTACTTAATTCATATAGCTCTTCATTCTTATTTTTGAAATCTTATTTTAGTTGCATCTATACTGTTCTGCAGTAATGATTTTCATAGGTTAGTGTGTATGCTGCACACATATTTCCTTTTGCGTATTGTATCATGGGAAGGAGAAAATAGGCCTGCCTGGCTGACCAGTAACTTTGTTTATTCAACAACACTCCTCTCCACTACCCCTGCATCCCAACCAAAAGCAAAAGTGCTTCAGGGTACTAGATGACATCATAGGAGTAAGTTCGTATACATTTTAAAACATGAGACTAAAAGATCATGCTGTGAAAAGTCAAATGAATATCTCCTTCCCAAGCCAAATAGTCCTTGTCTTTTTAACTTCTCCTAATACAGAAGCCTCTCTCCCTGCTGCCAGTTATTTTCATAACCTTTTTCTAAACAGCTTGTGTCACTCCCATGTGTTTTTTTGAGATTTGATGTTAGACTAGAAAGCAGTAATGCTATTGGGACCATACCACTTATTTATAATATTCTGAAATATTTTTTATTCTCGGACTTCTTCTAAATAAAGCATATTTTCTTATTCACTTTTGTAAGGTGCTATACATTGCCCAGACAACATGATTAACTATCTCAAAATGATGCCTGGAGCTTTTTTCTGAGGGCACAAAATTTGTACAGAACCTTCCAATGTGATGTGTAATCACAGTTGTTCCCTGCAGCATGCATTGCCCTGTCCTTGTCTGCGGCAGATTTCATCTGTCCTTGTGTTTTCAAGTTATTTAATTTGGACCCTGATCCTGAGAGATGCTGAGAATCTGCCTCTCCCAATGAAGTTTTTCCAGCATTCTTTACAATCCCCCTTAGTCCTTTAGTACGTTTTCACATCATCATTCACTCTTTCTCCCAGTTTATTAATAATAAATATATTGAAGAAATCTGGTCCTGAACCCAGGTAACGTCTCATGTTAAGAAAGGGCTGTTTATCTCTGCTTTGTGTTTCCTATGACTTGACCAGCAGAATGGTGATTCTTCATGAGAAAGTGCAGCAGCAGCCGCCAGCCATGAAAGGGTTAACAGGATTTGAGAAGATTGACACTCAAGTGAAAAAAACAAAATAATTAACCAATTAGTTTGTGGTGGGGAGAAAAAGGGGGTAGCTTTTTATAATCACAGTTAGACATTCCAGGCAGGGCATGTGTCATTTTGAAATAGCATTAAAGCTGAGGCAGCTGAAGGCATTAGACAAACAAGGCATGCGGGGTCTAGAATTATTTAGCCCAGCCTACACTCTTTCATGTTTAATTGCTTAATTACAGTTTACTGTACATTCTAATAGCAGAGACAATGCATCATTCAGGCTAAAGCAATGCATGATGCTCTGGTGCTCACTGCATTTTTTCCAGACTAAGTGAAATTCATTAATGTGCCCAGTCAAGTAAATGAAATGATCTTTTGTGCCATTCGCTTTTGTTCCTCTTTTGTTTTCTCAACTGACTGGCGACCTTTTTGAGTTAACAGCTTTGCGAATAAAGGAAGGAGGGAATGGCAAGTGATTGATGGGATTATTTTCTTTCGGTGGGTACTGAGGATGGTAAAAATATTGGAAAATGATACCGATCAATCCAATGTTTAGCGGAGAACAGTAGATTTCCATTTTTCAAGCAGGAGTCCTTGATCTGCTGATTATTGATCTCTCTTGGCTACTGGAGCATGCTATTTGGCAGTTACTGTATTAACACACTATTGAATTGCCAGCTTTTCTTGCAGGGCAGCTTTAACACCTTACTGGTGCTTAAGAAATTCTTTGACTATTAATTAAACTGTTCACAACAGGCCAGTCTAAATCCTTTTTATAGGATCAGTTAATTTAGGAACAAATTAGGTAGCCTGATTTATACAATGACTTAATAATTTCAGTGTGTATTGTCCATCAGCATAATTTCACAGGGGAAAAATACCCGCTGGGAAATACTTTTATGACATGTTAAGAGAATTGCCAGCTTCTGGCATGCTAGTCTGAATTGCACAGTTTCTATGGCATATTACAAATGACAGACCCCAAGGCCCAGAGCTCTCTCTTCCTGTATCCTGGTGATTTCAAGTGCTGCCATCAGTAAGGCTTAAATTAAACCTTGGATATTGTGAAAAGGATAAACGTTCGATAGATATTCATTAGAAATGTCACTGGCTGGTTCTGATGATACACTTGGTGGGAAACAAGCCCTGTTAGCAGTGGCATGAGTGAATCGTGTAGGTGTCCCTTTGGCCCTGATCATCCCAACCCACATGCACTCTGGAAGAGAGGAAAAGAGCATAATGGGCAGCAGCCTCATTGAAAACAGACACAGAGAGTGAGACTCTGCCCCCCCCTGAAATCAATAGCAAAACTGTAATTGACTCCATTGGGGCCAGGATTTCACTCAAGAGTATATAGCAAATTCAATGCTCTGATGCCCCTCCTGAGTCTTTCACAGACTGCTGAAGGCTGTAGTGGAACTGGGTAGGCTGCAGGGGGGGAGGCCTGTTCCTTCCTTTGCTGTGAGGCCTGTCTAACACCTCCCCCCACCACCAAAAAGACTGAACATAATAGGGTTACCATATTTAAAACATAAAAAAAGAGGACACTCCACGGGGCCCTGGCCCCGCCCCTTTTCCACCCCTGGCCCCGCCCCAACTCTGCCCCCTCCCCTGAGCGCCCTGCATTCTGCCTCCTCCCTCCCAGCCACGCGAAAAGGGCTGCCTGAGCGCTACCGGCTTCACGGTTTGCCGAGCAGCCTCCAGATCCTGCGCCCCTGGCAGGCGCTTCCCCAGCACAGCTGGAGCCCGGGAGGGGAAGCGCCCAGCCGGGGGTGCAGGGTCTGGAGGCTGCCCGGCAAACCGTGAAGCCGGTAGCGCTCGGGCTTCGGGCAGCCCCCATGCCTCCGGACCCTGCGCCCCCGGCCGGGCACTTCCCCTCCCGGGCTCTGGCGGCTGCTGTGCTCCCTGAACTCCTGGGCTCTGTAAGCGCTGAGCTGCCCGAGCGCTACCGGCTTTGGGCAGCCCCCATGCCTCTGGACCCTGTGCCCCCGGAGCCCGGGAGGGGTAGTGCCCGGCTGGTGGCGCAGGGTCCGGAGGCATGGGGGCTGCCCGAAGCCGGTAGCGCTCAGGCAGCTCGACTCTTACAGAGCCCAGGAGTCAGGGAGCACAGCAGCCCCCAGCGCCCGATCTAAGGTAAGCCAGGGATTATTTTTCCCGGACATGTTCGGCTTTTTGGAAATTCCTCCCGGAGGGGGGTTTGATTACCAAAAAGCCAGACATGTCCGGGAAAAAACGGACGTATGGTAACCCTAGAACATAAGAACATAAGAATGGCCGTACTGGGTCAGACCAAAGGTCCATCCAGCCCAATATCCTGTCTACCGACAGTGGCCAATGCCAGGTGCCCCAGAGGGAGTGAACCTAATAGGTAATGATCAAGTGATCTCTCTCCTGTCGTCCATCACCACCCTCTGACAAACAGAGGCTAGGGACACCATTCCTTACCCATTCTGGCTAATAGCCATTAATGGACTTAACCTCCATGAATTTATCCAGTTCTCTTTTAAACCCTAGCCTTCACAACCTCCTCAGGCAAGGAGTTCCACAAGTTGACTGTGCCGACAGATAAGTGAGGCATTGGCCCCACTTGGCAACACACTCCACTCCCTTCCCAAACTGCTGGTGGTGCATCAGCCATTGCCACCAAAGAGCCCTTGAGGGGGTGTGGATAATGAAGGCCTGAAGCCCCCTCTCTCTGAAGACCATACTGGTATGTGGGGGTGGGGAAGGAGGCTGATCCTATGGAGGGGGAGCTGCCATTTTGTTGGATGACTGAATCCAAATTTTAATCAGGAGGACTAGAAACACAAACCCTGTATTGTAACTCTGGCAGCATTTGGATCCAGAGTTGAATGGAGCCACTTCGGTCAACCTCTAAATGTTGTCATTATTTGATGTTGAGTCCAGTGAAATATGTAGATTTGTTATGCTGAGCCTGGAATTTACATGCATGTTTTATTCCCTGTGTAATGCTAGGAGTGGACAAGAATCATATAAAGGAGAAATAGAGAATATAATTTTCACTTGATAATGGCACAAGTGAGCATGGGAAGCTTTTCCCTTTTATCCACAATGAAACCTACAGTAGGTATGGTTTTGTCATTGGAAAGGCAAATGCTATGCTATGCTATTAGTGTTTTACAGAAATGTAGTTGCTTGGGTCTGTCCCTCCAGCTTGAGCACTTTAAAAAATATTTTTCAGTGCTGTCTAGATTTTTCTTCTGAGCTGAACTTTTTGTCTGCTAAAATTAAGTTTTAACTTTTAAAAAATATATACTGTGATAGACCCAGCCCAGTTGGGAACAGCAGTGTAGCAGAAGGGAGATATACTGGCCACTGGATAAGTTCCCTGAGTAACCAGAGCAGGGACTGCTCCAGGCTAATAGACCACCTGACTCCAATTAACCTGCTAAGAGTCAGGTGAGGCAATTAGGCACCTGACTCTAATTAAGGCCCCTCTGATGCTATAAAAGGGCTCACTCCAGTCAAGCCAGGGAGCTAGGGGAGTGGAAGTGTGTGTGTGAGGAACTGGGAGCAAGAGGTGTGCAAGAAGCTGAGAGTGAGTAGGCATACTGCTGGAGGACTGAGAAGAACAAGCATTATCAGACATCAGGAGTAAGGTTCGGTGGTGAGGACAAAGAAGGTGTTGGGAGGAGGCCATGGGGAAATAGCCCAGGGAGTTGTAGGTGTCGTGCAACTGTACCAGGAGGCACTCTAAACAGCTGCAGTCCACAGGTCCCTGGGCTGGAACCTGGAGTAGCGGGCGGGCCCGGGTTCCCCCCATACCTCTCAACTCCTGATCAAACACAGGAGGAATTGATCTGGACTATAGCTTCTACCAGAGGGGAAGGTCTCTGGACAGTTTCCTGACTCACAGGGTGAATCTGTGAAGCAAGCAAATCCGCCAATAAGCGCAGGACCCACCAAGGTAGAGGAGGAATTTTGTCACAATACACTTATGAAAACATTGAGTCAAAAGGAAGTGACAACAATATAACCTTAAAGAGACCACTCAAAGTTAACAAGTTAAAAATGTAATTTATTTTATGTTAAATCTCCCCCCACCCCTCCAAAAGTGTATATGTGTGTGCATGAGGGAGGACTTCTCTTGATCCTGTAAAAATATATATATACATATATAAAACCTTGCTACAACAAGAGCTGTGATCTTGATAAAATGGCATGTTGTACAACAAACAGCAACAAATCCAGTATTTGGGTTTCTTTTTTATTACATCTGTATGCAAGGATGTTGTGTTCTGCCTGCCCATTCTTGTGAGGGGGCAGGGCACTGAGATGTACAATAATCCTTCCACAGGAGTTGTCTGAAGATTCTTGTGCATTTCAGTACTATATCTGGTGAAAAGAACTGACAGATTGAATTAAGAGATGCTTGATCATCTACACATAAAAACAAACACACACACACACACACCCCATGCAACCAAACCAACATACAACTAGTGTGACTAATTTTAGGCCTACTAGTCTCTAGTCCCTTTAACTGCAACATTCTGAGCAGCACACTAAAGCAAACATAAATAAGGACGTCTAGATTTTTTGTTCTCAAACTACTTCTACTTAGATATAGTTGCGTAGGCCCATTCCTACTTGAATAACTTTACTCATGTGTGAGAAGTCCCCCTTGCTTGTGGAAGTATTTGCAAGATCAGGCCTTTATTGATCAAGTAAAGCACTTGAACTTTAAATAAATGAATCTGTTTTCCCTTTCATATTCTGTCACTCCCCACACACTTATGATGATTAAAATTGTTTATTTGGTTTAAAGAATTAGTTTTTCATTTTTTCAGATTTAGATAGGGCTTTCCATAAAAAACACAGTGGTAGCTGTCTGTGATCCCCTGTGCATGTATTTGCTGGTTCAAGAAACTGACCTGAATTGTGTTGTTGATGAGACTTGTAACTATGAAGCCAAGAGTAAGCAGCGGTCTGAAAGAAGAGGAAGTATGGCTAAGGGACCAAATTCTGGCCCCTCATCCCTCCAATCTTGTATGATAAATGGTTGGGACTGAGGAAAAAAAGAATATTGGGTGCTTATAATCTCTGGAGTCCTGTTTTGAGCTTACATCCACTATCTTTTTTCCCCCTTGCCTCAAATAAGCCCTGAAGTCCAGTATGACAGTGTTCATCACTGAGGTCTATAACTGTACCTTTCTACTCTTCTGAAAGTAGAGTTCATCCTAAACTATGGGGCAGTCTATATGTCAAAGTTCCTGTGTCTTTAGGTATTAAAATCTCATAATACCCGCATGGGCAGGGTTGGAGGCAGTGATTTGATAGCACTGAAATAAAACAGAACATTGTTCTGAAACTGAATTTTGCCATGTGTGTTGCTCATGAAGCTAATAACAGAATGAAGAATCCAGTGAAAAAAGAAACACATGTAGGTGTTAATTTCTAGCTCACAGTGCAAGGGGGAATTAGACACACAGGTCTTGCTGATAGTAATTGAAGTAGTGTTTCTGATTCCCCTTTATATTCTTATGTTCACATCATCACTGTTCAAACTGGAACAGGTACAGAGAAGGGCTACTAGGATGATCCGAGGAATGGAAAACTGTCTTATGAAAGGAGACTCAAAGAGCTTGGCTTGTTTAGCCTAACCAAAAGAAGGCTGAGGGGAGATATGATTGCTCTCTATAAATATATCAGAGGGATAAATACCAGGGAGGGAGAGGAATTATTTAAGCTCAGTACCAGTGTGGACACAAAAACAAATGGATATAAACTGGCCATCAGGAAGTGTAGATTTGAAATTAGACGAAGGTTTCTAACTGTCAGAGGAGTGAAGTTCTGGAATAGCCTTCCAAGGGAAGCAGTGGAGGCAAAAGACATATCTGGCTTCAAGACTAAGCTTGATAAGTTTATGGAAGGGATCGTATGATGGGATAGCCTAATTTTGGCAATTAATTGATCTTTGACTATTAGCGGTAAATATGCCCAATGGCCTGTGATGGGACACTAGATAGGGTGGGATCTGAGTTAATACAGAGAATTCTTTCCTGGATGTCTGGCTGGTGAGTCTTTCCCATATGCTCAGGGTTTAGCTGATCGCCATATTTGGGGTCGGGAAGGAATTTTCCTCCAGGGGAGATTGGCAGAGGCCCTGGGGGGTTTTCGCCATCCTCTGCAGCATGGGGCACAGGTCACTTGCTGGAGGATTCTCTGTGCCTTGAAGTCTTTAAACCACAAGTTGAGGACTTCAGTAGCTCAGACATAGGTCAGAGGTTTGTTACAGGAGTGTGTGTGTGTGTGTGGGGGGTGAGATTCTGTGGCCTGTGTTGTGTAGGAGGTCAGATTAGAACAGTGGTTCCCAAACTGGGGTTCGCGAAATGTTACAGGGGGTTCTTGGGAAAAAATTCTCTAATGGCGGTCAGAGATGTCCCTAGGGATCCTGGGCAGCATGGGGCCAGCAGCCTGGAGCCCCTGGACTTCCAAGGGCTAAGCAGATCAAAGCAAGCATATCTATCACACTAAGGAGATTTAAACTTCAAGACTCCTTATAAGAAATGGAAAGGGAGGTAGATATTTTTTGCTGTTTTTAAAATTATATAGGCAGCTAGTACTGTTTTTAAAATTATTATGAACATTTTTAAGCTTTGTTGTAACGTGCATTGTTTGCCTGGACTGTTCAAGACCTGAATGCTTGTGTAGGAGGAACTCTTTGAGTTGGCTTCTTAAATACCTTCATGCTGTTTCACATCTGAAACATAGGAGCCTTCTCTTATAACAGGCTTATTCAAAGTGATACAAGCTACAAAAGTGAGATCTTGGAAGAGTGTTGCCGTTTTCATAATGCAATAAAAATACTGTAATGATAACTAATAATTAATAACGACCAGTGTGTAATAAGCATGTCATAAAAACAAATTTTATATTTCCAAGATCACTGCTTTTATAATTTATACTCAGGTAAAGGAGAAAATCCCTGGAAATATTCATTTTTAGGAGGGGGTTCGTGAGACTTGACATTTTAGTGAAAGGGGTTCACAGGTTGTTAAAGTTTGGGAACCACTGGACTAGAAGGTCATAATGGTCCCTTCTGACCTAAAAATCTATCAGTCTATCACAACCCGTCATTAAGAAATCATAATTTTCCTCATTTATCTAGATACAATTCTGATTAATGCACTTTGGTGGTGGTTATTCTTGGACATCGGGAGGAGAGGCTTCCAGGACTTCCTATCCTACACACTTTCTGGTCCTTTGTTGGTAGTGTCAGTAATCTTGTGGCTACAAGCATTTGAAGTTCTAACAACAAATACTCTGTAGTTAATACAAGGTTAATAGAAACTGTAAACAAGCAGTATTATTGAATGGTTGTTTGTAATTTTGCTACATATTTCAGTAAAGAGATTCACAGCCTCTGTTATTTCAGGTATTGCAAGTTGTGTGCAGTTTTGATCAACATGCACTTAGTTTATAATATATAATCCCAGATACATAGAATCTCAGCAGCTACACTGAACCAATTAAATTACCAGTTATTTTTGTTCTTACTGCTGCCAGGGTTGAAGTCCCTCTTTGCTTTCTCAGAGAGTAGCATGGCTGAAATTGGTGGGATTCTATTGTAGGTATTTGAAGACTCAGGTCTGTTTTATCTTCTGTCTAGAGGGATTGGTGCTGACCTTCATCACTATGGAAAGCAATAATCTTGTTTTTGATGTGACTGACAAATGCAGTCAGATCTCACTAGTCATGCTTATACAGGATTTCAGGAGGGCTGGTGTGGAGGATTGACTTAACGAACAGTCTATGGAAGTTTTTGCTGTGACAAGCACAGATTTTTGCAAGGCCCAGGTGCTCATGTGATTTAAAATTACACGATTCCTAATCCTTACAACATTCTGTGTGTATATAAGGATTACATATTCTTGCAAGGGTGGGAACACACACAAAAAATATTTGGTATTGTTCAGACTCACTGCAGATAGCTTGTAAATGCATTTATAAGCCAAAATAATCATTGCATCTATGTTTTCAAAGCTCAGCTAAATATTTCCAGAATAATGAAAGCAGTGAATTGGAACCACTTTATTTAGATATACCTTTTTGATCAAGAGAACATAGTTTGATAACTAGTCACATAATACTGAGTCCACTGTTATTTTCTTTATATGGCTTTGTTTTCTATTTTACTTTGTCTTTACTGGCTTTTTGGATAGCTATGATTTTGCATGCCAGAATGTTACTGAGTTCATAGAAATCACTCTCAAATATAACTTGGAGGCCAAACATGTTCCAATAGGTCTGGACACATTACGGAACACATTAACAAAATCAAATTGTGAAACACATTAAGAAAATCCATATTCTGTACTCAGTTTAAGCCTTCTAGGTCTATGGAAAGCTGCTACAGTGGAATAAGCTGTGGCAGTGCTTCTATATTCTATATATTAATAGTCTCTGTAGTGATCTAAAGGTACCAGTAAATATACCAGTACACTGTATCTATTACAAAAAAGAAAAGGAAAATTAAGGCTAATGGAGAAGCCAGAGAGCATCGTTAGCTAGAGGTGGATACATATCCCACTCATATTCATCTGCTAGAATGGAGAAAGTTCTAAACCTAAATCCACATAATTCCCTCAGATCCCATCTCTACAGATGCATGTTGGTTATGAATACAAAACTGTTTAAAAAATGTACATGTGCAAGCTAAGCAGGCTAGAACAGAAATAAGGTTTGTAAGACCATACAGCAATATTTGTGACAACACAGTTTCCGGACAATAACAGTGAAAAGAGATTATGCAGAAACAGTGTTTCCCATGTACGTCTCACCTGCTAGCTGGCCTTTTTTCCATGGTTCTCGTGATAACAGCTGCCCTTCTTGTTTTATAACATTGTCGATACTATTGCAGTAAGGAATGTATCTGTGCAAAATTACTGCATTTAAACTGAACTCCTATATTGCAACTGATTATGCATTAAAAAATTCAAGCTCTGACTTTTTCATTTATTTTCTGTTCGATGTGACAAATCTTTATTATAAATAGTCAGTAATCTCTCCATACCTAAGGCTGCAATCAGCTTCTACTATAAAGCCCTATTTTGGGTCCTCTGTAACTTTTGGAAAAATAACTAGGTCTGAAAATTGTCATGTTTACCCTGAAGGTAAAATATTTCTGCAATTTTTGAACAAAATTGGCAAAACCATTTGAATGACAGGTGTTAATATGTTGTTTCAAGTCAGGGATAATATTTTAATGTATACAAAGAAAAATTCATTGTTGTGGAGAATTTCAGTCTGGAGGACACATGCTGGAGGTCTCATGCTGCTACTAGTAAAACATCCTTTAAAGGAAAGAGTAATAATTTTAATAATATGCACCCTTACAGAATGGGGGAATGTATTTTAGAAAGGAATGACTCTGGAAAAGACTTTAGGGGTCTTGGTGTGTACTCATCTGAACATGAGCTCCAAGTGCAATGATATGGATAAGAGCTATGCAATCCATGGATGCATGAGCTGGGGAATATTGTAAATATTGAAAGTAGGGGTGTAGTATTTCCTCTTAATTGGTATTAGTGACACTAGTATTGTGCCCAGTTCTGGTGTCCATACGTCAGAAAGGATATTGGTAAACTGGAAAAGGTTTTAAAAAGAGCTACAGAAATGATTTGAGATCTGGAAATCCTGCTTAGCAGAGAGAAACAAAGAAGCACAATCTTTTTAACTTATCCAAGAGAAGGTTAAAAGGTGATTTGATCATGGTCAAAAAATACCTACATTGTGAGAAGATTTCTGATAGCAGAGAGCTCTTTAATGTAACATACAAAAAGATATAATAAGATCCAATGGCTGGAAATAAGCCACAATTTTAACAGTGAGGGTTATTTAAACACTGGGACAACTTACCTAGGCATTTGGTAGATTCTTTCACTTGAAGTGACAGCAAGATTGGATGGCTTTCTGAAAGATATAGTATAGCTTAATGGGAAGTAATGGGCTTGATGCAGGAATAACCAGGAGAAATTCTATGGCCTGTGTTATGCAGGAGGTCAGATTAGATGATCACACTGGTCCCGTCTGGCCTTAACCTGTGAAGCTGAAATTTTGACTGCTGTCTAATGCTTCTTTGTCTACCTCTGTCTCAAATATAACTTGTTACTGCCACTTCATTCTTTTCACAGAGTGAAAGCTAATGTGCTGCCTATATTTCAAGGAAATAAGCAGTATTTGAGCAAAGTTATGAACAATTTTATTTCACTGACTTCAGTAGGAGCAGGATACAGCACTACATGTTTGAGAGCATGATGCACTTCATTGGCTGATTGCAGCTTAGAAGGAAGAAAAGTTCCTTCTGTAATTTACTGAGGTTTTCCTTTGGCTGCAGTGTTAGGAGCTTGTGTTTTTGGAACTGTGGGGCTAGGGTTCTGTTCTGTTGTGATTTATGGTCATAGCCTGTTGACTGTTTAGGTTTATTTACCTCTCCCTTTTGACTGCATAGAGAGAAATCCTCAGACTTGTACTTTTTATGGGCAAGTCTCATTCAAAACCAGAATTCTGAAAATTTTGAATGGACTGCTTGAAATTAAAGCTATTAAAATAGCTCCATCTGAACTTTTTTGTGAAGTATCTAATAATTTTTCATGCCCCTCTGTATTACCCAATAAAACCACATTACATCACAAATTTCACAGTATCATTAGGTTTACCAACTTCCCCCAACCATACTGGGGTGTAATTCAGATTCAGCATTGGGGTGCAGAACCATGGTGACACAAACCATGGATAAATGCATATAGAAAAATATGCTTGTAACATTGGCTTGTGCAGCAGGCAGTTGGAAAGGGGAGGGCTAATAAGAATCATTGAAATCGCTCCTCAAGAATATACTGTGTACAATCAATACATCCCTATTCTTTGATATGGTCATTGAAAGAATCCATCAGTGACAGGGTTGCTTGTAGAATATGATCTCTGCTAAAAAAAATTCTCTTCTCCATCAACTGGATGGGAGCTATGGAGAATTGTGCCTGCCACTTATCAAATAATGTCAATTAATGAAACTCAATACTATTTCTTCCCTTGAAACTGTCTGTTGTTTAAGCCAGTGTCAATAATATTCTCATCTCGCTATATTCATAAAGTACTTATCACTATAGTGCTATACCACAGGAGGCAACCCCTATGGTAGCCACCTGCATGGAACTTGAAGGGAGGAATACATGTTGCAGCAGGGAAGACTTTGGAGGAGGCATCAGAAGATTAGTCTGTGTCCACATGGCTTGAATGGTAGCTTCAAGTGCAGCTCCTCTGTAAATAGTTCTCTTAATAAAAAGCCAATTTAGTTTTATAAGCATGGAGTCCTCTCGTGTTATTAACCAGTGTGACTGGGTGCCTGGGATGAACCACACTGAGAATGCCACACTCAGGGCAGACTGCAAGAAACCGGGCAGACAATCCCCCCAAACTGGTGGTTTATGCTATAAGTAGATTCACCAAACCAGTATCAAAAGAGCTTCTGTAATAACACACTGGTTAGCAAGGAGCGAAACGCAGGCCCCTTTAAGCATTCCAGCCCTAGTTCCCATCCAGACAAATTGGTCCAATATAGTGAGAGGTTACTGAAAACCTGATTACCATATGTGAGTTTCTACCAATCCCAAGAGATCAGACACTTAGCTCGAGGTCAATATGTATCTCAGATCTTACCTAACTATCACACTGTCAGCCAATCCTTAGTGAACTAACTAAAGATTTATTTATAAAGAAAAGAAGAGAGTTATTGAATGGTTAAGGAATCATATGAATACAAGTGATTTTCAGTGTTCAGAGACCAGGATCCATAGTAATGATGGAATAGGCTGCTGGCTTGCAAAAGTCTCTCTGGTAACTTCCAAAAGATTGGAAGGTCCTCAATCCATAGTTCAAAATACTCCTTTTCATTGTAAACCCACAGTCCAGAGAAGTGGAGCAGGAATGAGGAAATTGGAGGTGTCTCAGGTATCTTTTATATCTTCCACTATGTGCATGGAAACTTACTGTCCCAAACAAAGCCCACAGGCCTTGTGTATGGAAAGTTACTGACAAAGATGGAGTCTGAGGCCTTGGCTACACTTACCCGGTAGTTCGACGGCTGGAAATCGAACTTCTGGGTTCGACTTATCGCGTCTAGTCTGGACGTGATAAGTCGAACCCGGAAGTGCTCGCCGTCGACTGCGGTACTCCAGCTCGCCGAGAGGAGTACCGCGGAGTCGACGGGGGAGCCTGCCTGCCGAGTGTGGACCAAGGTAAGTTCGAACTAATTCGAACTAAGGTACTTCGAACTTCAGCTACGTTATTCACGTAGCTGAAGTTGCGTACCTTAGTTCGATTTAGGGGGGTAGTGTAGACCAAGCCTCAGTTCACATGTCTGTGTCACATGCCCTTACATGTTTTGCTGAATCTCAGGGGTTGCCATTGGCTCCTTGCAGTCTCAGGTGTCCTCAGGAAGAGTCATGTGGAGAGTTCATTCTTCTTAATGGCCCATCAAGCTTGAATAGTCCATTCACAATGGGCTGGCGAGACTGGATATAAACTACTTTGTTGGTGTCACCCTGAGTACAAACACATTTGAGGTACAAATACAGGGCCAATATTCATAACTTCAGATACAGTGATGATACATGGATTTAACCAGGATAATCCTACTTGACAGATTTTAACTTTTGCATTGCCACCTTCCATGATACACTTTGTATAAGATTTGTTGCAAGTGTATAACAATGGTAGCAACAAATGGTGATCTTCAATCATACAGCATCACACCCAGCACACAGTACATGAAACACCTAACCTGCTGTAAATAAGGGAAGTGGTAATTTAAGGGATGATTTTGCTCTTAAACTATTCACAGAAATGGTAAATAATTTTGATTTAACAAGATTTCTCAGGAGAATGAATGCAAGGGACCTGTATCATGGTGTCAGCACCTAGATGCTACATGCATTAAAAGCACCAAGAAGTGCTTACTATGAATTAAATGTGAAGCTGGCCAAATAGGATTTGATCCTATGCTTCCTCAAGTCAATGGCAAAGCTCCCGATTAATGGTGCAAGGTCAGGGCTATAATGCAAGAAAGGGATTTAGTTATTTGGCTGAATTTGTAAATCACAGCTGGCAGCCTCCTTCGCTGTCTCAGCAGCATTCCCTAAAATTGGCATGGAAGCAGAAGAGCTTTCATCCTCAGGGCAGGGTTGGGGAACATTTGCAAACAATCTGCTTTTGTCCATGCTATGCCTGTGCAGTGAATAAAAAAATGGCTGTAAGTCTCTACCATTGTTAGTCAATCACCATATATGTGCATCAAACTCACTTAGAAAAGGGTTAAAAAAACAGATGAAGCACTTTTTCTGTATGTGTGTGGAGGGGAATGAGCAAAGATTTACAGTAGATGGAATTTGCAAAAGCATAATAGTGGGGAAAATAGGCCATATTTTGTGTCTCATGGTATGTCTACTCAGAAATTGAAAACCTGTGGCTGGACCAGGTCAGCTGACTTGGGTTCGCGGGGCTCAGGGTGCAGGGCTGTAAAATTGCAGTGTCGACATTCAGGCTCAGGCTGGACCTGAGCTCTGGAACCCCAAAGGAGGGGAGGATCCCAGAGCCTGGGACTAAGCCTGAGCCCAAATGTCTAGCCCCACAGCCCGAACCCTGCAAACCCGAGTCACCTGAGATGGGCCAGCTGTGGGTATTTAACAGCTAAGTAAATATACCCTCAGTGATTTTCCCCAGGTCCCTTTCAATCATAGAGAACTGAATGATCAGTGTAGCTCTGTAAACATTATCAAGAATATACATTTGTCCCTTTTTAACTTATTATATGAAGTTCAGTAGACAATATAAAATAAAAAATAATAATCAAGGTCCAATCACTTTTCATTGGACTCCCACATTTGTATTCTAATCTTTTATACAGAATGCCTCTTTGGGCCCTGATCTCTTGTCACTGAATCTATCTTTTAGCACGATTTAAAATGAGAGAGTGAAGCTGTCTCATTTAAATTCCATTGTTTGGCATCTGAAAATTCCCCCACATCATCTCTAGTTACACGGGGATGGGCAAAGTGGCATTTATGTAAATAAAACAATATCACATACTGCAGTCTACTCTAGGTTATATAATTTAGGTAGTTCTATGTCATTTAATCCCATAAGGAGAGAGCTTGTAATTAATGTACAGTGGAAACTGGAGATTCTTGAAAAGTGGTAGTTTTGTATGTGATCTTGCAGTTATGTAGAAACATTTACCTCCCTTCTGTCTTCACTTTTAAACAGTTCAGCTGTACATATGTATATAGTTTATTGTATATGTTATTTTCCCCAAACTGATTCCACATGATGTTATTTTTAGTTGCGGAATCGAAGATGTGCATGAATGACTCTGCAAGGCTCTCCTGTTCAGAATTCCCCAGGCTTTCTCCTTGAAAGCATTCAAAGCCTATATTCAAAGACCATACTCCACTGATGCTATGACTTCTTGTGATTGCTCCTTTGGTTCTGCAGAACGCAATCCTATTGGAATATTATTATTATTATTATCTATTATTTATTACTGTTTGTTAAAGTCTGAAAGTGTGTTGTGCAAGACCAACATATCAAGAAAGTTCCTGCTACGAGAACCACGATCTAGACAGATATAAAGCTAAAATGCACTGGGAGACTGTGATGGGGTGGTGCCCCACCCCCTGAGGAAAAGGGCTGAACCAGGCCTGAGAGGCTGCACAGACTAGCAGCCAAGGCCTGGGGAGAGTCAATCAGGGCTGGGCTAGATCCTATATAAAGGCTGCCTGGAAGAGGAGAAGTCAGTCACGCCCTGACTAGCAAAGGAGAAGGACTGGCTCCTGAGCTAAGGAGCAGCACCTTGGACAGAGCAGTGCTGGGCAGGCATGGGGGAGCAGAGCAGAGCTCTGGCCCAGATACCTGCCAGGGTGTGGCCCTTGCTAGACGGGGTTGAGAAGGTGCATAGGGCCAAAGGGGAAGTGGCCCATGGAAACTCGGCAGATGAGAGGGGAGAGAAGGAGGACAGAGGGAGCTGCTGCTAGAGAGTCCCTAGGTCGGGACCCAGAGTAGTGGGTGGGCCTGGGTCCCCCCCCTTCCCCTCTTGCATTGCCCCTGGCCACTGAGGAGAGGGACCGAGAGAGGCCGCAACCAGCCCCTAAGACGAGGGGCTAGACTCTAGGGCTGTGGTTGGCCACCGAGGCAGGGGCAAACAGAAGGACTGTTGTTAACACCCTCCCGTCCCGCTCCCGTAAGGGGGTGAGACCAAAGTAGTGGACACTGCCGGAGGGCAGTGTCCTGAAGTGAATGGAGACTGTTCTGAAGAGGATGCCACCGAGCAGGGAGCAACACGGGTCCCAGGGCAGCAGACCGGAGACAACGGGCGAGCTACCACGTTGAGGATGCTCCGCAGCGGTCAAGAGCTAATTCCTGGGGCGACCGGCAGGGGGTGCCAGTGGTGGTGAGTCGAATCCCATCACAGAGACCCACAGGAAGGAGTCACTTTACAAGTATTTTTTTAAACAATTCTTAACCTATAAAAAGCAACAGAGGATCCTGTGGCACCTTTGAGACTAACAGAAGTACTGGGAGCATAAGCTTTCGTGGGTAAGAACCTCACTTCTTCAGACTTGCATCTGAAGAAGTGAGGTTCTTACCCACGAAAGCTTATGCTCCCAGTACTTCTGTTAGTCTCAAAGGTGCCACAGGATTCTCTGTTGCTTTTTACAGATTCAGACTAACACGGCTACCCCTCTAATTCTTAACCTGATCATTTTCATATTGTTTCTGTTATGGTGGTACCCCAAGGCACCACTCAGTCATGGTGCTAGGTGCTGTACAATCACACAGGTAATCAGGGTCCCTGCCCACAAGAACAGATCCCCATCCTGCAGATACTTACATACTTCACTTTAAGCACATGACTTCTGTGGGTCTAATCACAGCAGGATCAGTGCTGAAGTCAAGACAAAGACATAAAGTGCACTAAGAAGGAAGGAAGTGGTGAGATGTCGAGGATAACCATGATAAGATCATGGTTAGATAGGCTACTATGTGCAAATTCAATGGCTCTGAATTATTTGAGCAATTGAGGCTAGATCCTCAGTTGGTTTAAGTTGGTGTAGCTCCATACAGGTGTGGGTGGGGGGTGCAGCAGCACACCCTGGTTTGAAGTGGTTTCCATCATACACAGAAAGGTTTACAGTTTTGGTCAGTGGCTTTCAACACCCCCACTACAAAAATTGTTCCAGTACCTCTGGCTCCATAGAGTTGTAAAGAACAATTTAAACAGGCTGAGAAACTGGTGCCTGATTTTTAAATTACTTCCCTATCAAACTGTAGCCCTGTGTGCTCCCTTACCAGTTACTCCCACTCTGCTCCATCCTCTGACAAGTGACTGTTGATTCCCTGCTTCTTATTTCTGTAGTATTTTGTTGTTTTGCCCCCTCTTCTATACAGGCTGCCCCTTGGCACCCATCTAGCATTATTAGTTTGGGGTTTTTTAAGCGATATATTTTACCACAACTCTCTCAAACAGTTTGTCTCCTCTTGTCTGCCTACCGCATGTTCTGTTCCGTTCCATTCAGATTCTTACACCTCTCTCATCACTGTAGTACCTGAGTACCTTCCACTTGGTACCTTAAATGATGGGGCTAGTATCTGTCATATGCAATTCACTCTTTCTCTGATCCTCTCCCCAGAAGGAGAATTGTGTGTGTAGTGTGGTGTTAATTTTGTTTTATAAACTATATGTGCACAGTATTGTAATGTATTTATATTCGTGAAGACAAGGCCAAAGACGTGCACATCATATTTCAAACAAAAGGTGGTGAGGTTTGTGGTGGTTTTTGGGTCCTGTGGAAGTTTGTTCCACAGTCTTGGACTGCCCCCCAAGAAGGCTCAGTTGCCTGCATGGACAAGCTTTTGTGGTAGGTTGGTTCTCATCCAGAGCTTTCTGCATTCTGGGACGAGGTCATTGAGTGCCTTGAACATAAGGAATGAGTGGAAACAACTAGGACTATTTGCCCCCTAAATCTTGGCTCTGCAAGTGTGGGCAGGCCTTACCTCATTTTGGTGCTGCTGGGAGCCACTAAAGCAGCTGCTGTGGACTCTCTTTCTTGGAGGATGCTCGGACCTTCATACAGGCCATGTAAAACCCCTTTTGTTTGTAGGCCTAGTGGAAGAAGTGAATTTCTGACAGGGATTTGAATGTTAAGAGCCTCTGGCATGCCTGGATTGAGAAGCTGTTTATGTATAGTGGACAGACTACATGGAAAAAGGCACAAAGTTAGGAGTGGAACAAGGAAGTAAAAGCAAACCAGATATGGACTTGGTTTTACAGTTTGACTTTGAGATGCATCCTTATTGCTGTGAAAACCCCAATCCTAGAAGCTAACATTGGAAAATGTATTTTAAGTGTTGAGTTGACAGAATGCTGATGGGTGTATTTTTAACAGCCAAGTATAAAATTTAGAGCAAACTTACGGTATGGGTAAAGAGATCACCTTTCATTCACATCAATTTTACCCCACTGTAAATCTGTCTTCAGTGGAGTTACTCTTGATTTACAACCCCATTAGAGAAGAATCAAGCCCAGAGCTTGTTAATATTAAGGGCATAGTGCAAAACAAATCTGTTTACTCAGGCTTTTGCATGTAAAGTGGCAGTATATTTATATGTTTGAAGTCAGAACTTTTCTTTATTAAGCTTTGAGTAAAGGCTCTAGAACTTGGTCTTTGTTTATTATGGGATGAGTTTATGTAATACTTGTTATATCCTTTTAAAATGGAATATATAACCAAAGGCAGCTGTAAGGATGCATTTTAAACTTAGAAGACAAATCAGCCAATATATGTGACTTTTTCATTAATCTAAAATCATCTCTAAATATTCTGTTCCATCGTAGGCTACTTTTAAATTATCCTATGCAGTTAAGACGTTGTTTGCATGAGTGGTGACATCTACTTTTTGCTGAAATGTAGACCATTTTATCTTATGGGTGATAAGATTTATAGTTTTCTATCTTTTTTTGTTCACACAACAGGAATAAATACTCTAGAGATGTTCAGAGATTCAAAGGCCAGAAGGTATCATTATGATTATCTAGTCTGGCCTCCTGTATAACACAGGCCACAGAACTTCCCAAAAATAATTCATAGAGCATATCTCGTAGCAAAACATCCAATCTTGATTTTAAAATTGTCAGTGATGGCAAATCCACCACATCCAGGACCGGCGCTTCCACTAGGCAACCCTAGGCGGTCGCCTAGAACGGCAGGATTTGGGGGGTGGCATTTTGCTGCCCTGGGCAGAAATTCGGCGGCAGGGGGTCCTTCCGCTCTGTTTTTTTCGGCGGAAATTTGGCGGCATGTCCTTCACTCACTCCGGGACCTGCCACCAAAGTGCTCCGAAGACGCAGAGCAGAAGGACCCTGCCGCTGAATGCTCAGAGGAGGAGCGCTGCTCCTGGCGCCGCTCCTGACCACACCCCTCCATACATTGTTCCTGTGGTTAATTATTCTCACTGTTAAAAATCTACACATTGTTTCTGGTCTGAATTTGTCTAGGTTCAGCTTCCAGCCAGTCATTGGATTGTGTTATATCTTTCTCTGCTAGACTGAAGAGCCCATTATTAAATAATTGTTCCCAGTAGTGGACTGACTGCGTGGAAAAAGTCACAAAGTTAAGAGTGGAAGAAGGAAATAAGAGCAAACCAGATATGGACTTGGTTTTGCAATTTGACTTTGAGGTTCATCCTTAGACTGCAGTCAGGTTCACCCTTAACCATCTTTGATAGACTCAAACAGCTCGATCTATTTAGTTTATCACTATAAAGCATGTTTTCTAATTCTTTAATCAATCTTGTGGCTCTTCTCTTAACCTCTCAACATCCTTCTTGAATCGTGGTCTCCAGAATGGGACAGTGTTGCAGCAGCCTTTCTCCTTCAGTAACATAAAAGATACTGTCATTTTGTTCATCATCCTGGGAGGTTATAGCAAGGCCATTTCCTAGCAATTACTAGCATCATTTAGCAACCATTAATCAAAACTTTTGCACACATTTTTTCATCTTGAATTCATTCAAGATGCACTTAAAAATTCACTCTTCATGAGACCCACAAGTAATCTGTTTATATTTTAAAACAAATACACAAAAGAAACCCGACTAAGTCATCTCTTCCTCTGGATTTCCCAGTACATCTTACCTTTGTTCCTTAAGTTCTGTGTAGCAGGTGGCCTAATAAAATCTTTATTCCCTTTGCATGAATGTACTTTTGGCGAGTTGATGTACACATTCATAGCTGGATTGTTTTTGCATCAGAATTAAATAGAGCTACTTTGCTGGACTTGAGATTAAACTGGAAAGTAGGTGTGAGAACCTCTAAAGCAAAAAAGCGAGAAACAAGGTTCACTTTTCTAGAGAGTATTGCAATGTACAGCTGTCACTGGGAAGGGGATATAAACCCTGGAAGTAGAGGAGAAGCTCCCTGAAAATATATAGTTTCCCCAAGAGAAAAAGGAAAAAGTCAACGAGGCATAACTCTTTTATAACCTGGTTTCCAGAATGGTAATACCTGAACTTAATGGTACCTCTTTTCCCCCTGGCTTATTCCCTTTTGCTCTATTTGTAAGACTGCATTAGAGCAGGTTTTCTGAATTGCATACTTAATTTAGATGGAACTGGAATGGCATTGGCATTGTTCTATGTAGTGACTTTCTTCCCTGAGGGGAGATGATTATCTAAAATGCAGTTTCAGGCAGGGTATTTCTACAACATCCAAGCTGGGACACTATGACATTTTAATTTTAGGCTCTGGTAATCAGTATCTCTCAGTCCTCAAGTTCACTGAATATTTTGATAGAACTCAGGGCCTAGACTAGTTCTGAGAAATTGTTTCCAATTTTAGTCTCTCAACAGCAAAACATGAAGACCAGCATTCTTCCAGACATGCTCATTCTTATGGGATCAGGCCACCTTTTTTGCTTAGCAAGGCTGAAACGTCTATCCCTTTTAATACTGCATACAAGAATTCACACTCATTTAGTATTCCCACTGCAAGTGCTATTAAATAAACACTCCTTAATGAGAGTTAAAATTACAACACAGAGAAATGTGCTAGTTTGTTTGGAGCCACTTAAAAGGCTTACTGCAAATCCATAATATTCCAGCATAGATGGAATATATTTTTCACTGTTAAATCAATAGCCTGCAGTGTGTGTTTACAAACTGGCAATGTTCATTTAATGAATAAGATTGTCTATGGTTTATTCATCTGGAGTCAGTCATACTGTGCACACCAAAACTACTTCTTAAGAGTCATCCCTGCCCCTTTTTCTGATCCCTCTGTAAATTTAACAATGGGAACTGGGTCTTTTGTTTACACCATGTATTCAGTGGGAATGACTATGCGCCCCGTCCTCCTCTGAACTCCTTGTAGACTAAGAAAGAGAACTTGCAGTTTTCTCTTCCATATTGTTTGATTGCTCTTATTCTAGAAGCAGTCTGTGAATGTTCTCATCAATTGTCCTGACCCAAGGCCAGTTTGACAGAAATTGAGACTATGCTTTGTACCTGAAATATAATCAAACACTGAAAGACCATATTAATTTGTATGTGTAATATGTATAACAGATTTATTACAACATTTTAAATATAAACTTTATTCATCAAAACATTGTCTTAGTGTACATACATCTTTAGTGTTGCTTCAACAGTCAAGAAATTGTAGATACAACCATAGATTGTATATAGTAACTCCTCATTTAAAGTTGTCCCGGTTAATGTTGTTTCATTGCTGATCAATTAGAGAACATGCTTGTTTAAAGTTGTGCAATGCTCCCTTATAATGTTGTTTGGCAGCCACCTGCTTTGTCCACTGCTTGCAGAAAGAGCAGCCCGTTGGAGCTAGCTGATGGAGGCTTGGAAACAGGGTGGACCAGCAGGCCCCCTATCAGCTCCCTGCTCCCCTAAGTTCCCTGTGCGGCAGCCGCCCAGCAGGCTATCAATTGCCGGGCAGTTCAGCTGTCCCTCCCCCCACTGCTTTGTGCTGCTCCTGCCTTCTGCCTTGGAGCTGCTCCAGGGAGCCTCCTGCTTAAAGGGGTGCTAATGTCAGGGTGTCCCCTCCCCTTGCTCCTTCCCCCATCTCCATAGAGCAGGAGGACACATGATGGCTCAGGACAATGGAAGGAGCTTGCTGGAAGCAGCTGCTGTCTTAACTTGTTGAGCTAATTAAAAGGGCAATTTACTTAGAGTGGGGTCAGCATACTTAAAGGGGCAATGCATGTCTCTCACACACAGGGTGTACGTCTCTCAGGACCGCCCAGAGGATTCAGGGGGCCTGGGGCAAAGCAATTTTGGGGGCCCCTTCCATAAAAAAAGTTGAAATACTATAAAATACTATATTCTTGTGGGGGCCTGGGGCAAATTGCCCCACTTGTCCCCCTCTCTGGGTGGCCCTGATATCTCTGTCTCTCTCTGCCATGCTGTCTCCCCTCCCTCCATTCGGGCTGCCTTGTAGAGTGTGAGGCTACATTAACAACAATGTGTTAACCCTTGAGGGCTCAGCTGAGTGCTAGTTCATCATTTAGCAGTAAGGCATTCCCTGGGAAATATTCCACCCTCTTCCACCCTCTGACTCCCTGGAACCTAACTCCCCCATTTACATTAATTCTTATGGGGAAATTGGATTCGCTTAACATCGTTTCACTTAAAGTATCATTTTTCAGGAACGTAACTACAACGTTAAGTGAGGAGTTACTCTATATGATAACTTGAGGGTGGAGGGTTCAGGGCCTTAGGAGTTGACACAAGCAGAAATTTGTACTCACACATTTGTCCATATATTTCCTGAAAGTCAGGCACAGTATACACAAGTGTTCAAAAAGCCATTATCAGCACTGTGAAAATCAAACCAAAGATTCTCTTCTCACCTCTCTTCTTTCTGGACTCTCTCCCTTTATAAAGAATACAACTGTTTGAAAATTTTAAATGAAAAATATCCTTTCCACCCAAAAAGTTCATGGAAAACCTTCTCTTCCCCCCCCCCCATCCCTCCATCCCAACATTTTTACCTTAAAAATATTTTAGGTTTTCAGTTGATGGTTTTTTGGTTTTAAAAAAGAATCACAGGAAACTCAGGAAAAAAAGTGAATAAATAAAAAATATGCTGTGTAAAAATAATTGGTATTTTTCAACCAGCTTTGAGAGGTTTCCCAACCTCATCTCATCCTGCAGAGTCACATTGTATCTATCTGTTTTAAATCTTTATATTTTATCAATCCCGTTAATCTGATCAGATTTCTCCATCCATCGTATGCTCATCAACCCTGGTACCTGAAGGCCATAGCTATCACAGTACACACAAAATCATTTTTGTCATTTTCTGTAAAATTTTGACACCAAGATTTCTATAAATCAATAACATTCTAACATGCTACATCTCATTTGTTTTTCTTCTGTACGCTTTCTTCAGTTAATGTTTCCCCATCTGTTCCAGCATCTTTCCCCCCTCCAATAACTTTTCTTTTTTACCCTTCATCCATTTACATAATGAAATCTCCTGTGTCTGGGGTCTAGAAACAACACAGTTGTGTCCCAACACTATTAAAAAGAATTTAATCATGCACTGTTCATGAGGCTGAACTGGTTTTTAATGATGTTCTTGAATTGGGCTAGAGCCCTGCAGAAGTCTGAGTGAAGTAGTTTGGAAGCACAGTTAATCTTGTCTGTACTTCAAGACTGAACTGTTAAATGATTATCATGTTGTAATGGGTCTTCAGCATGGTGGGTTTTTCATAGAATATCAGGGTTGGAAGGGACCTTAGGAGGTCATCTAGTCCAACCCCCTGCTCAAAGCAGGACCAATCCCCAACTAGGGCTTTGTCAAACCTGACCTTTTTGTGGAGATTCACTACTAGGAATGGGTATTATACCGAGTAAGTCTAAAGGAGTCTAAGTTAGTGTGATATGCATGTTTAGGGAGTGGAAGTAGGTATAATTTACTCTAACTTAATTTCTATTTAGATTTTTTTAGACACATCTGGAAATATGGTTCATTGTATTGAAATTCTGTTTTCACTTACACCTGAGCAACATCACAAATGACAATCGATATGTCCTGCAGCATCTTTATTACTGGTGGTGGTGCACAAGCCAGAAAGAACAGAGTTTGACTGTCACATCACAGGCTAAGTAGTAGAGCTGAGAGTTTGAAACAAACCAACCTAAAAACCCCCCCAAAACTTTGTAAACTGAGCTAGTTTGATGTGTTACTAGTGAGGTTAACAAAGGTGGATTCCCAACAATTCCAGTTTGGTAAAGACACTTTTCAGGGCAGAAGTGCAGTTTAATGCTTTATAGTCATGTACAAGCAAGGAAGTCTCCTTGTCCAGGCACTTAATTTGCAACTGTATGGCACTTTTGGAGGAAGGATGGTCCAGTGGTTACAGCCTAGGACTTGGGAGACTTGGGTCCACATCCCTGCTCCATCAAAGACTTCCTGTGTGACCTTGGGCAACTCATTTAGTCCCTCTCAGTTCCCCATCAGGAAAATGTGGATAACGGGGTGTTATGAGGATAAATACATTAAAAATTGTTAAGCACACAGATACTACAGTGTCTTAGATTGCCCTTATTGCTGTATTATCTGAGTGCCTGATGGAGGGGTATGCATGTGTATACACAAAATGAAAGTAGGCAATTTATTCCTGTATTGGGAACAGGGCCGGCTCCAGGCACCAGCTTAACAAGCAGGTGCTTGGGGCGGCCAAGGGAGAGGAGCGGCACCTGCGGCAATTCAGGGGCGGCAGGTCCCTCACTCCCTCTAGGAGCGAAGGACCTGCTGCTGCCGCCGATCGCGGCTTTTTTTTTTTTTTTTGCTTGGGGCGGCAGAAATGCTGGAGCCGGCCCTGATTGGGAAGTTAGATTCAGTCCTTCTTTCCTTCTGCTTTTGCGCTACATGTAGGAGTATTTTTAGTGTGTCTGATTTTGATTCAGAAGCTTGATGTAACCAGAGAGCCTTTCAAACCACCACTACTTCGTCCTCGCTTATTCTATGTGAGTGATCAGATTGGGAATTGCTAGTTGAAAGCCCCTATGCTAAAGTCATTCTCAGACTCAGAGGAACATTGAGTGAGGCTGCATCCCAGGCAGTACAATACACATCTAAAGCCAACTTGCAGTTTCCATAACTTTTATTATTTTAGTGTTCTATGATTTAATTTACTTTGGGTTTGAACAGGGTATTGCAGGACACAAATGGTGACTTTGAAAATATGTCTTTAATAATTGGCTATCAGTACAGTATGGAATATATTTATTTGAGTTGCATGTACTCTTTTAACAGTTTTCTTTCTGTTCTGTTTCCATAGATGACATTCTAATTCTGCTATAGAAAAGTATCACATTTTCAGCATAAGCAGTATCTAATGTGAAATCCTTAAAAAAAAAAAAAAAAAAAAAAAAAAAAAAAACTGATTTTGACTGATTAAAAAGCATGGTGCTGCAGTCTGGAATACAGAACACTCGCCTTCTCACAATGACATGAGATCTAGCAGAGTTTAGTTCTTTCATCTACTGAGTTTTAAACCCTGCTTCCCCCCCTTCTTTTCCACTTTCTGTCGCTTTCCTCTCTGTTAGGGTCCAATCCAGTGTGGTGCTGCCCACTCTGCAATCCTACTGCAGTTAGTCAGAGTTGATAATGCTCAGAACCTGACAGTATGCACTCAGTTCCTAACATGATCAGGCCCTTACTGTACTAAATCTTCTCCTGTGCGCTTAGTGTGGAAACATAACTCTAATCTTTCAGCTGGAGATTTCACTTGGTTCTGTTTCTAAAAGCAAGTGCAAGTACAGATAAGAAGAAAACTAGACAGGAATCACAAGAGTGAAATGGAATATCTCACAAAAGGAGATAAATATACAAAACACAAAGGAAGTTTTAAACAATTAAAATTGACATTAAATGGAATAAACCAAAGATAGCAACTTGCTTCATATTTCTCTGTCTCCCATACTCATAGAACATTCCATGTATTTTTATTAAATTGTATTACACTAATACCTACTGGCTCCAAGTAAAATGGGGATCCCATTACTCTAGACTGTACAAATACATAATGAGATGCAGCCTCTGTCCCAAAAAGCTTACAAACTAAATAGACAATACAGCTGGCCGAAGGTGGCCACATTCTAGGTTGTGAAATTTGTTTTGTTCCATGTTGGAATGTAAAACAAAGCCTTTAGAACTTTTTTTTTTTTTAAATACACTTGTGTCAAAATGTCTGTTTTCAGAGTGAAACCTCACCTTTTTGATTCAGGAAGATAAGAGAACACAGAATTTTTTTTTATCCCAGCTCTCTATGAATCCTGGTATAGCAGGGATTCAGATCTGGGTCTTCTACATGTCAGGCTAATTCTGTAACCCCCAGGCTATGCTGGGTGAGGGGAGAAAATGTGTTCCTCTCTCTCGAAGGCCTGGACCAAAAAACCCTCCTGACGAAAACTTTGTTGAAACCAATATACAACTCTGCCTTGATATAAAGCTGTCCTCAGGAGCCAAAAAATCTTACCGCGTTATAGGTGAAACCGCGGTATATTGAACTTGCTTTGATCCACCGGAGTGCACAGCCCTCCCCCTCCCCCCGAGCACTGCTTTACCACATTATATCCACATTTGTGTTATATCGGGTCGCGTTATATCGAGGTAGCGGTGTATTTCCAAGAAACATTTGGGCTTTGACATTTCATTTAGTCAAAAACGATCCAATCAGATCTAATAGACAAGATGTGAGAAAGGAAGGATTACTATTCCTTTATGTTGCTTCTAAACCTGACGCAAAAATATTGCTTACATCTTTCACCTCAAGACCTGATTAAAATTTTGAAGCCTGGGAATAGGGCTACTCACAGGCTTTAAAGTTAAAGCACATGCTCCAGTGCTTTTTTGGATCAGGATCTAAGACAGGAATTTTGTCATTAACTTCTATGGGAGCAGGATTGAGCAACTAATGAGCAAATATTCTTACTGGCAAATTCCTACATGGAAGAAGCATTCTTTGCACTTGAGTATTATGTAGTACTGCTTGGCTCAGCATTTCCCACAGATTAATTTATCTCTGAAGGCTATGTACTTTGACTTTGGAGTAGTGGGTGTAAACATTATTCTAATATGTTTAAGCTTCTATGTAAAAAAAAGTGAAAGACACTTAGAAATGACTAATTTACGTATATTCTGATTTTTGCATCAGACCCAATGTGTGTTGTAAGGGGCTGGACAATAGAGAATTTCATCCAGGGGTTAAGGCATCTACTGGAAACTGAAAAAAAGCAGGGGAAATTGGTAAGCTTAATCAAGGGGAAGAAAGCAGAATTTGGGAGTAGGCATTATAGAAGAAGTTAAATAGGGCCTCAAAAGTGTCTGAAAGTCTGACTTTCTGTATTACTTAGGCTACCATTTAAGTGATACATGAACTCACTTTGGCTTTTGAAACCAGCTTTTGTGTGAATAATACTTTCATTTAAGTAGAAGTTGCAGTATATATCAGAATAGACCCAACTTTAATTATCTCTTAATCCTTTTTCTTCCCAGACATATAATAAAAACATTGGTGGAAGAGGCTTTTTATGACACTTGCTGATGTATTTTTGTGGTAAATTCGTATAATAAATGGATCAGAGTATGATTTTAAAGGTGTAAGTCTCTCTGTGTGTCACTTAGAATATAAAATATGGCACTTCCAAAAGTATGTATTGAACCTTTTATTTAAAACACTTTCTAAAAACATCTTTATTTAAGGGGAAGGGTTTTTGATTGGTTGCTCTCTTATGCTCTGGCTTTGTTGGGATGATTGTCAAATCTATAAGACATGTTTCTTTTCCCCAAGTGCCGTGGATGGCGGGGTAGGGGGGAAGGGCCCCAGTAATACATACTACTTTCTGAACATTAATGGTACTCATCTAATTTTCATTTACATGTATAACATGATTAAAAACACATTATTTTGCATGTAGATTCTTGCTAAAATGATGTGGGTTCCTGACAGAGCCTGTCCTAATTACCCAATTTTATTGGGATCCTGCTGCAAAACATCTGCAGATCAGGGAAAAGTAGAGGGAGGCAATAGCAGATGTTATAATTAATAGATAATTTTAAAAACAATTACCACACTATACTGATTTTTTTTAAAGCGGCCAATTAAATAGGCATATAGTAAGCATACAAGAAGAGTAATCTTAGTTCATATCCTCCATACATATAGATGATTGTTAAGCAGACAATTGTCTGAGCATATAAAATATTACAGTTCTTGAGCTCATTATATTTTTGGCCCAGGGTCTAATCCTGTTGCAGTCCTGAATGCTTCCTGGTGGGTAGTGAGCATCTTCAAATTCCATTGACCTCAATGTGCTTCATAGAATCAGACCCCTAATCAGATGAGGCTTTTGTTTTATTTTTTGTGAGCGTTATTATCTAGCTCAATATGGCAAAGGCTGAAGTGGTGCTGGTAGGAAAAGATAAGGTTTTAATACAGTTAATGGAGGGCAGGGAGGGAAATCTAGCTGGAGTTCTGACCTCTCTGTCCCTCTGGGTTGGGGTGACATGGCGTGCCATTGTCTCGAAAGGATGTTGGACAGGAAGGAGAAGAGCTCCCTTCAGAATATTTGTAGGACTTCCAAGGAGCCTACCCTTTCTTTCCCATGGTGTTCTGGAGTGACAGAATGCTGTGGGATTTTGGAGATAGTGGAAAGCAAGGCTGTACAGATCCTCTAACTCTCTCCTACCCTATAGGTGGGCACTCTAGGGTTGTGGGACTAGTATACAGTAGAATCTCAGAGTTCCGAACACCTTGAGAATGGAGGTTGTTTGTGACTCTGAAATGTTCGTAACAAAACGTTATGGTTGTTCAGAGGTGAAAGTAAGCCAGTACGGTAGGTATGCCATGCCGGACTGGACTGGCTTCTCCAGCAGCGCTTTAAAGGGCCCAGGGCTCCCCACAGTGGCTGGAGCCTCTGGCCCTTTAAATCGCTGCCGGAGCCCCAAGGTTCCTGCAGTTGGGCTCGGGTGGGGATTTAAAGGGCCTGGTGCTCCTGCAACTGCAGGGAGCCCTGGGCCCTTTAAATCACCGCCTGAGCCCTGCCGCCATTATTCCAGCGGTGGTAGGGCTCCGGCGGCACTTTAAAGGGCCTGGGGCGCCACGGTAGCCCTTTAATTCGCCCCTGAGCCCCGGGGCTCCCAGCTGCCTATGGTAGCTCCAGGATGATCTAAAGGCCCTGGGGCCTTTAAATCATGAAAGGCCATGCCTCTTCTGGTTGAGTCCACGCCCCTGCTCAGGACTCTGGCATACTGGTAAGTCCTTTAAGTTACTTTCACCCCTGTGGTTGTTCTTTCAAAAGTTTACAACTGAACATTGATTTAATACAGCTTTGCAACTTTACCATGCAGAAGAAAAATGCTGCTTTTTATTCACTTTTAGCACAATTCTATACTGTATTTGCTTTTTTGTTTCTGCTGCTGCCTGATTGCGTACTTCCAATTCCAAATTAGATGTGTGGTTGACAGGTCAGTTCGTAACTCTGGTGTTTGTAACTCTGAGATTCTACTGTAACTTTCTGGCAGCAGCATTGCTGACACTTTGCCATGTTGGGAAAAGGATTCCTTGTCACTTTGTCCACCATGCATTTCCCCAGACCCAGCCTGAGTGATCCAGCCAGAGTTCTGGGGAGTAGATTTGGTGGTTACCTACATGGTGGATTTATTCTTTCCTAATGGTTGAAATGGTCATGCTACTTTTGTATTCTGTTTTCTGTGTGCACTCACAGTAATCTTGTGCTGCACTTTCTGCTTATTGCTTTAGTTTTAAAATAGGGTTGACTACATATAATTGATGTTGTTTCTGTGTGTGTAATGATGTGTTGAGTAAGCTTACTGAATTTTGAAGTCTACAACCCAGTTTGATTGTTTTTTGATTGATGTATGCTGTAGTTTTAGCTCCCACTTATATTTATGTTGTAAACAAGACTGTATTCTCCATAGATTTTTAACCTTGTTAAATATTTTGATAGATGATAGTTTTAACAGTTACAAGTGGGAGGAAGTGGGCTTAGTTCCTGAGCTGTTGGGCATTATTCTTAACACGTTGTGAGCAAGAAGTCTCTTATGATGACATTCTGTTTAAAATTTCACAAATGCTGCCTTCTGATTTAGTAATAAGAATATTGTTAATGTGGGCTGTTTCCCTCATGGTGTTGAATGGCATGATTAATAATTTTGAAATTGTATAAAGTACTGTCTTTCATCTGAGGATCTCAAATTGCTTTGCAAATGTCAGATTTGCAACATTCTTTTGAGGCATAGTCTGTTAAATGGATTTGTAATCTGAATCCTTCCCGCGCTGTCAGGTATTGCTTAGGGCATTAACAAAGCTCTGTTTATTTTATATATGAATAAAAGGGATTATCTAAGGTCATGCCATTTGACAAAGTCAGAAAAGGACCCCCCTGGTCCTGGCTCAACATTTGCTGTTCTCTCCACCATACTCTGCCTCTCTAAAAATTACCACAATGTTCAAAAGCCTGACTTTTTGGATTATTATATTGTTCAGTAGGTACAGGTTTTTCTACTAAGAGATAAGATGCTCTTGGTTAATAATGCAGAACAACCCCCATTTTACAAACTTAATTGGGAATTGAGGAGTTCATAAAATCAAAGTTCATTAAACTAAACAAATTACAGTAGGTGCGGTGGGTGCATTGCAGTAGGGCCATTGCGTTGCTTTCTTCCTGTCCTTCAAATCCCTGCAAACTGATTTTCAATGCATTGAAGACATTGGAATGTGAAGGAACGTTGACTTGGTGTTCATCAATATTACTTCAGTTATGTGAATTTTTTCCCCCTCATGTCAGGGAAAAAGTTTCATATAACTGGTCATTTGTAAGACTTTTGTTCATAAAATCAAGGTTCTACTGCAAAGATGGCAAAGTATGGCCCGTGGGACCCTCCTGCCCGGAGGCTAGCTTGCAGCTCCTCCCCTGCTGTTCCCCCTCCCCTGCAGCCTCAGCTCACCCCGCTGCCAGCGCAATGCTCTGGGCAGCGGGGCTGCAAGCTCCTGGGGCAGCGCCACTGCAGAGCCCGACCTGACCCGGTGCTCTGTGCTGCATGGTGCATGGCTGTAGCGCTGCCAGCCACCAGTGCTCCAGGCAGCACGGTAAGGGGCGTGGATAGAGGGCTGGGGAGTTTGGGTTGGTGGTCAGGGGGTGGGGATGTGGCTAGGGGTTGGGGCAGTCAGAGGTCGGGGAGCAGGGGGGTTGAATGAGGGCAGGGGTTGGGGGGCAGTCAGGAAGGAGGGGGGTTGGATGGGGTGGCGGGGGGCAGTCAGGGGCAGGGATTCTGTGGGTGGTCAGGGGACAGGGAGCGGGGTGGTGGTGGATGGGGCAGGGGTCCTGGGGGGCTGTCATGGAACAAGGGGGGTTGGATGGGAGAGGAATCCTAGGGGTGGGCCGTTAGGGGGCGAGAAGCAGAGGGGGTGGATAGGAGGTGGGGGCTGGGCCACGCCCCCCTCCCCTAACTGGCCCTCCATACAATTTCCAAAACCTGATGTGGCCCTCAGGCGAAAAACTTTGCCCGCCCCTGTTCTACTGTGTTATTACTAAACTAATCCCTACTTTTGCATTGTGTATAGGGTTCATGCTTTAAGCTGGTAAAGCCAATCCCCTTCTATGTGCCCAGCCCATTCTGTGGGCTAGTGCATTCATGTGTGGGTTTGGTCAAAACCATGATCCTACATCCTGAGCTCCACCCCTTTGTGGCAGTGAGAATTCAGAGACTAGAGTGGTAGCCTCAGTGTTAAATCAAGATGAGTGATTGATGAGTGAGTCTCTCTTTGAGTTCCTTCTGCCTCCATTTGTCTCTCAGTTTGGCAAATCTGTCTGCAAAAACAAAGGCCAGGGAGCTGACCTCATTCCCCTAGCAGGCCCTATCACTGCCTGCCAAGGCCCTTCTAGCAAAGAAGGACAGGTCACAAAAGAGAAGCTCCCTAGGTCTCCACTCCCTGATTCAAATGGTGCCATCTAGAAGTTGGGATGAGTTGGTAATCAGAGGAAAGCCCGTTTATTTTCTGTGTATGTATATGTGTTTGTGAAAGACTCACCCGATTCCTCATACACATGCAAGGGTCAGTCAAAACCTGGCCCATAATTGGGATTTCTTGCTCAAACTACTAATGTTTTCCTTGCTGGTAAGAAACAAAAAATAAGTTTTAAATAAGTACTTGCTGTATCTGGCTCACAAACATTGTTGGCACCAAGACTGGTTTTTATTCTTTATTCTACAGAGGAAAGCAATAAAACACAGGCATGACACATGGATGTTTTAAGGCTGGAATTAGAAATAAAGAGCAGCATTCTATTCTTGGAGTGATTCTATATAAATTGATGGGGTTATCCCAGGTTTACAACAGTACAAATTAAATCACAGTTTGGCCCAAAGTAAACACGCTTCTAAATAGTGATTCTAGATTTTTAAAATCAACTTTAGTCAAGACTTTACCATTTAGAAGTTTGTGGCCACACACAGGACCCTCTTCATAAATGATTCATTTCCCTCTGCAAAGACCATTGTCATTGTTCTAAAAACACTCTGCTGCATGCCCCTGCAAGTTGATTTATCTCACAATAGTAATCCTCAAGGCAGGTTTTTCCTAGTTTGGATTGTGGTGCGGAAGTTGAAAAAGGGCTGAGAAAAGTGGCAAGAATGTGTAAAGAGTACCTGGTATTGTTAACTTTATGCCCTGACATTTACATGGCAGGCAATGCTTTCAGATACTTCCCCTGTAACACTGCCAAGGTTAGCAACTGCCGCCCACAAGGAGGGGCAGTTCTGGAACAATTTCTTGTATTACACAAACATTCTTTTTTCAGCATCAGGCACACAAGTCTTTTTGTTGCATCTATTTTTTTCTATAGAAGAAAGATTTTGTGAAAAAGCGTTGTGGATCGAGGACAGAGAACCTGACCCCCTGATTTCCAATGCTTCCTTTGAATGGCCTGGGCACACCATTTAGGACCAGATCATGAAACGTGCACATACGTATTTAAGTTACTGTTTAGGCCCATGAAGAAAAAATCTGTTAATGGGAGCTATGCATACTCAGCACTGCTGATAATTGGGCCACTAATTTAGTTGCCTACGTATTAACTGTGGTGCACATTGTTAAGCACCCAATCTGAAAATGTTGGACTTAGACTTTCATAAATGATGGTCCTATTGTTTTATGAAAACAATAAACCAGGGGTAGGCAACCTATGGTATGCGTGCCGAAGGCGGCACACGAGCTGATTTTCACTAACACTGCCCGGGTCCTGGCCACTGGTCCGGGGGGCTCTGCATTTTAATTTAATTTTAAATGAAGATTCTTAAACATTTTAAAAACCTTATTTACTTTACATACAACAATAGTTTAGTTATATATTGTAGACTTATAGAAAGAGACCTTCTAAAAACGTTACAATGTATTACTGGCACGCGAAACCTTAAATTAGAGTGAATAAATGAAGATTCGGCACACCACTTCTGAAAGGTTGCCGACCCCTGATAAACCATTCTATCTAGATCTTCTCTATCAATAGAGGTGCCAACAGATGCAATAGAACTATTTGACCGTGTCCACCTTCTGATTTGTAGTAACAGAAGTTTAATTGGCAGGTGCCAGAGAATGTTGCAATGATCTAACAGTTGTCAAGGAAGCCTCTAAAATGCATATTCTAGAAGTTTTCCTGAAAGAAGAACACATGTAATTTGGGTAGTTGGGATGGCTCCTTTGAGTGGAGCTGCAGTGAAGTCCCAGGTCAAAAGACTAGGTAGCTAAAAGGCAAAATTGTCCCTCTGTGGAGTGAGTAGCAGGTTTGACTCTGGATTTGACTGCTGAGGTTATCAAAGAATATTTCCAGTTCCCATGACAGAAGTTGAGATGGCTGGATAAGAGAAACCCATTTAATGATTTTTTAAATAGAGAAGTGGTTATTACTTATCATTAGAGCTGCTCAGGAAACTTTGAAGAAAAATGGATGATTCCACTGTCCCGCTTCCCCATTTTTGGACCATCTCTTTATAATGCAGCATAACTTTTAGTTTGTTATTCCTGTATAGAAAGAACTACTTAGTCCTTTTGTAATTGTTCTTTCAATCCCAGTTCAGTTTTTCTTTTGTTTTTTATAAATAGCCCTTCATTAGCTTGGACTGTTATTGAATGATTTTTTTAAATCTGTTGTTCCCTTAAGGAATGGAGACTGCTTTATTTAAAGTAACTCCCTCAAAGGAACAAATTATCCAGGAAGGAGAGGGACTATGGCCCCACATCCTCTCTTCATTGACTGGTGGAGTGGGACCTGCACACTAGGAAAGCAATCTGTGCCATCCTTATGTATGGCGCAGAGTGTGCATCCACTGGGCAATCTGGGGGAGGTTTGAAGCTGGGGGCACAGTCTCTCCTGGTGCTCCCCTGTGGTCTCATGGCTCTATGCTGCAAGAGGCACGAATTACTCTTAATCTGGTAGCCATGTTTTATTTTACCATCTATTGCAAAGATCTATCATTGTACAGTCAGCTGCTGGATAGGGATCAAAGATTGGCACATTTTTATCCCCACTTTCCTTTTTTAGAGTATTTTATGATATATTACCTTAAACCCTTGTGCTTAAACTATTTCACAGTTAAAATAATAAGCTGCTGTCAGCCCAGTCAGTTTAATGGTGCTCTAGAATTCAAGTGTTGATTTTAATAGATTCATGCGTGAACTTTTCTCTTTTAGCATGTCTAGACAGAACATCCTTCTTCTCAGCCCTAACACTATACTTTAGAACTTCGAGTGCCCCAATTAACCATAGGTTTCAGAGTAGCAGCCGTGTTAGTCTGTATCCGCAAAAAGAAGAACAGGAGGACTTGTGGCACCTTAGAGACTAACAAATTTATTAGAGCATAAGCTTTCGTGGACTACAGCCCACTTCTTCGGATGCATATAGAATGGAACATATATTGAGGAGATATATATACACACATACAGAGAGCATAAACAGGTGGGAGTTGTCTTACCACCTCTGAGAGGCCAATTAATTAAGAGAAAAAAAACTTTTGAAGTGATAATCAAGCTAGCCCAGTACAGACAGACAGTTAGATAACAAGTGTGAGAATACTTACAAGGGGAGACAGATTCAATGTCTGTAATGGCTCAGCCATTCCCAGTCCTTATTCAAACCGGAGTTGATTGTGTCTAGTTTGCATATCAATTCTAGCTCAGCAGTTTCTCGTTGGAGTCTGTTTTTGAAGTTTTTCTGTTGTAATATAGCCACCCGCAGGTCTGTCACTGAATGACCAGACAGGTTAAAGTGTTCTCCCACTGGTTTTTGAGTATTTTGATTCCTGATGTCAGATTTGTGTCCATTAATTCTTTTGCGTAGAGACTGTCCGGTTTGGCCAATGTACATGGCAGAGGGGCATTGCTGGCACATGATGGCATATATCACATTGGTAGATGTGCAGGTGAACGAGCCCCTGATGGTATGGCTGATGTGATTAGGTCCTATGATGATGTCACTGGAATAGATATGTGGACAGAGTTGACATCGGGGTTTGTTACAAGGATAGGTTCCTGGGTTAGTGGTTTTGTTCAGTGATGTGTGGTTGCTGGTGAGTATTTGCTTTAGGTTGGGGGGTTGTCTGTAAGCGAGGACAGGTCTGTCTCCCTGGACACAAATCTGACATCAGGAATCAAAATACTCAAAAACCAGTGGGAGAACACTTTAACCTGTCTGGTCATTCAGTGACAGACCTGCGGGTGGCTATATTACAACAGAAAAACTTCAAAAACAGACTCCAACGAGAAACTGCTGAGCTAGAATTGATATGCAAACTAGACACAATCAATTCCGGTTTGAATAAGGACTGGGAATGGCTGAGCCATTACAGACATTGAATCTGTCTCCCCTTGTAAGTATTCTCACACTTGTTATCTAACTGTCTGTCTGTACTGGGCTAGCTTGATTATCACTTCAAAAGTTTTTTTTCTCTTAATTAATTGGCCTCTCAGAGGTGGTAAGACAACTCCCACCTGTTTATGCTCTCTGTATGTGTGTATATATATCTCCTCAATATATGTTCCATTCTATATGCATCCGAAGAAGTGGGCTGTAGTCCATGAAAGCTTATGCTCTAATAAATTTGTTAGTCTCTAAGGTGCCACAAGTCCTCCTGTTCTTCCAATTAACCATAGTAATTAACTATTCCACAGATGTTCTAGAGAGAGTGTAATTATATAGCTTTTTACTGCTCCAAAATCTTAATCTTGACATCATAAAGGCATTGGGGTATTAGATATCATAAAGGATTTTAGAAATCTGACAGCCTCCAAAAGTATAGTTACACTGCAAAAACAAAAAACAAACAACCCCCCACACACAACCTGCAGCAGCAAGTCTGAGCCCAGGTCAACTGATCTGAGCTAGTGGGACTCATGCTATGGGGCTAAAAATAGAATAATACTCGTATGACTGGAAGGGACCTCAAGAGTTCGTCTAGTCCAGTCCCCTGCCCTCAAGGCAGGACCAAGTATTATCTAGACCAGGGGGAGGCAATCTACGGCACGCGTGCTGAAGGCGGCACACAAGCTGATTTTCAGTGGCACTCACACTGCCCGGGTCCTGGCCACTGGTCCGAGGGGCTCTGCATTTTAATTTAATTTTAAATAAAGCTTCTTAAACATTTTAAAAACCTTATTTACTCATACAACAATATTTTAGTTATATATTGTAGACTTATAGAAAGAGACCTTCTAAAAACGTTACAATGTATTACTGGCACGCGAAACCTTAAATTAGAGTGAATAAATGAAGATTCGGCACACCACTTCTGAAAGGTTGCCGACCCCTGATCTAGACCAGTGGTCTCCAACCATTTTACGCCCATAATCACTTCCCCCGCCCCCCAACTAAGGGCAATCCAGGATCTACCCCTTCCCCGAGGCCCCACCCCTTCCCCAAAGCCCCACTCCCCTCTCTCCATTCCCCCCCCCCCCGGTCACTCGCTCTCCCCCACCCTCACTCACTTTCACCAGGCTGGGGCAGGGGGTTGGGGTTTGGAGAGGGTGCAGGCTCTGGGCTGGGGCCAAGGGGTTTGCAGTGTGGGAGAGGGCTCTGGGCTGAGTCTGAGGTAGGGGGCTGGTGTATAGGAGGGGGTGTGGGGTGCAAGCTCTACATGGGAGTTTGGGTGCAGGAGGGGGCTTCGGGCAGGGGCAGCAGAGTGTTGGGCTGCAGGAAGGGGTGCAGGTTGCAGGCTCTGGGAGAGAGTTTGGGTGCAGGAGGGGGCTCTGGGATGGGACAAGTGTTGGGGTGCAGGAGGGGGATTGGGGTGCTGGCTCTGAGATGGGGCTCAGGGTGGGGCTTGGGGTACAGGAGGGGATATGGGGTACAGCCTCCTGCTGGGCAGCACTTACCTCCAGCGGCTCCCAGTCGGCGGCGGGCGCAGCAAGGCTAAGGCAGGCTCTCTCCCTACCCCAGCCCCACACCACTCCCGGAAGGGGCCAACACACTAGGGTCTCTGCGTGTTGCCCTTCTCTGCAAGCACTGCCCCCGCAGCTCTCGCAGCCAATGGGAGCTGTGGGCGTGGTGCTTGCAGGCAGGAGCAGTGTGTGGAGGGAGACTCCTGCTCCTCCGCTCCCGGGGCCACGAGGCTGTGCTGGCCACTTCCAGGAGTGGCATTGGCCGGGGTAGGCAGGGAGTCAGCAATTTTAAGCCCATTGCTTCTTGTCCTGTCCTCAGAGGTTAACAAGAACATTATTTTCTCCCTCCTCCTTGTAACAACTTTGTATGTACTTGAAAACTATTCTCGTGTCCCCCCCCCTCTCCCCGAAGCTTTTCTTCTCCAGACTAATCAAGCTCAATATTTTCAATCTTTCCTCATAGGTCGTGTTTTTTAGACCTTTAATAATTTTTGTTGCTCTCCTCTGGACTTTCTTGAATTTGTCCACATCTTTCCTGAAACGTGGTGCCCAGAACTGGACACCGTTGAGGCCTAATCAGTGCAGAGTAGAGTAGAAGAATTACTACTTGTGTCTTGCTTACAACACTCCTGATGCATTACAGCAGGGACCGATACACAGGTCAATTGTGAGGAAAACCTGCAACCAAACCAGGGCTGGTCGCTGCCGCTCCAACAGAGCCGTGGTGAGTCAGCACTCAGGCATGCGGCAGTAGGCTATCCTGGAGTGGAGCCTGGGTCAGATGACCCCCAAGTTCAGGTACTTCCCCAGCCCTGCCACAGCTGCAGATCAGTCTGTGCAACAGTTCTACCCAGCCAGGAGCCCTTCTGCAGCCTTGCAGTGTAGCAGACTGTAGACTCCGTCTGCTCCTGATCCACTTCCTGCTCCAGCCTTGCCTGGACCCTGACCTTGCTCCAGCCCTGTTACTGTCCCGCTCCACCATTGTCTCTGATCTCGGTTCTGACCCTGGCCTGTCCCTAGATCTCGATTCCAGCACTACCCCCAGCCCAGTCCTGACGCTACATCTGGCTTTGACCTCCACTCCAACCACTAGACCTGAGTATTGGGAAGCAGCACCTGACATCAATTGGTTCATCTTTGCATTTGAATTATAACATGTATTTCTACTCCTAGATGAAGGATCTCTTGTTATATTGCATAATTCAATCATAAGCCTTCATTTTATTAATGGGAATTAGGCTTGCTAAAAGTATCTCCTCAGAGATTTTTACTTGTTTGTCAGCTTTATAGTATCCACAGTTGCTCCATTTGGATACAGATTGAGTGGTCTCAGTAGGGGAAAAAAGTTTTAATAAGTCTAATTTTCCTTTTAATTGTAAATTTTCTTTGAAAAAAGTAAATAGCTAAAGGGCAGCACTTTGTCTGTAGCAATATATTGTTCGTAAATCACCCTAGGGGTAGGATGGATGTGATTATCTACTTAATCGAAGCATCAGCAGGTGGAATTCTCTTTTTGTGCTACAGTGTTTTCATTATGGCTGGGCAATGTAATACACAATTACGACCAAAGACAGATAAAATTGTTTGCTCTGTGTTCTAAAATGGAGAGAAAAGATGCACATCAGGTTTTTTGCTTGTTTGAGATGTTCTAGGAAAAAATCTGCATGCAAATTTTCTTTTAAAAACAAGTGGTTTATGTATAATATTGTTAACAAGAAAGGTATAAATAAATATTAAATAAATACATTTCTAATGATAAATGAAAGCTAGTACAATGAAGGGTGCAAAACAGTTTCTATTTTAACTCCGTTTTATGAGCTCCTAATTGAAACACATAAATAAAAAAAAATATCATGAGCTGATATTTCCCATACTTCATTCATGTTCCAAAGTGCTTTTTTTCCTGAACTCCCCTCCTCCTTTGCTGTCTCCCACCACAAAAAAGTAAATAAATCCTTTAAAAAAAAAAAAAAAAAAAAACTTCTGATACATGAAAGAAATACACTTTTCCCATGGAGCTTTCTAGAATATAGTAAATAAATAAAAAGCTCTAACCATATTGTTTGTTACAGATAAAATGAATGAAGTTTTAAACATGACCCAGACTTATTATTGAGGACTAGTGCAGTTGCTTGGTAGCAAATTTATTGGTTTTACTATACCAACTATCTGAATGTTTGAAAACGGTATACAAAGCATGTAAGAGATAGCTTTACTTTGATAGGTGCCATTTTAAACACGGATGTGCCTTTGTGTGCCTGCATAGTTAATTAAGTGCACACTGGTTGGCTTAAGGAACTTGCAAGCTTGGGTCTTTATGTGACTGGGTGCCTGGGATAGACCACACTGAGAATGCCACACTCAGGAAAGACTGCAAGAAACTGCAGGACTGTTGTTTAAGCCAGTGTCAGTAATATTCTCATTTTGCTGTATTCATAAAGCACTTATCACTATAGTGCTATACCACAGGAGGCAACCCCTATGGTAGCCACCTGCATGGAACTTGCAGGGAGGAGTACATGTTGCAGCAGGGAAGACTTTGGAGGAGGCATCAGAAGATTAGTCTGTGTCCACATGGCTTGAATGGTAGCTTCAAGTGCAGCTCCTCTGTAAATAGTTCTCTTAATAAAAAGCCAATTTAGTTTTATAAGCATGGAGTCCTCTCGTGTTATTAACCAGTGTGACCGGGTGCCTGGGATGAACCACACTGAGAATGCCACATTCAGGGCATACTGCAAGAAACAGAGCAGACAATCCCCCAAGACTGGTGGTTTATTCTAGAATTAGATTCACCAAACCAGTATCAAAAGAGCTTCTGTAACTGGTTAACAAGAAGACAAACACAGTGCCCTTTAGGCATTCCAGCCATTGGTTCCCAGCCAGACAAATTGGTCTAATACACTGAGAGGTTACTGAAAACTGATTCATCATATGTGAGGTTCTACCAATCCCAAAGGTTGGACACTTACCCCCTGGTCAGTATGTATCTCAGATCTTACCGAACTATCACACTGTCAGCCAATCCTTAGTGAACGAACTAAAGATTTATTAATAAAAGAAAAGAGTTATTGAATGGTTAAGGAATCAAATATATACAAAAAGTCACAGAGTCCTGTGGCATCTTAGGGTACGTCTACACTTACCTCTGGGTCCGGCGGCAGCAGGGCCGGCTCCAGACACCAGCCCACCAAGCATGTGCTTGGGGTGGCGCCTGGAGGGGGGCGGCGCGGCGGGGCCCTCCAGCCCGAGAGTGGGGCCGCGACTGGGCTCGCCGCCCTCCCCCCGGCGCTCTGGCCGGTCGGGGAGAGCGGGGCCCCAGCCGGGCGCGCCAGCCAGTCGGGGAGAGCGGAGAGCCGCGGCGGGCTCGCCGCCCTCCCCCCAGCGCTCTGGCCGCCGGGGAGAGCGGAGAGCCCCAGCTGGGCTCTCCACCCTGCTCCCGGCGCTCTGGCCACCAGGGAGAGCGGAGAGCCCCGGCTGGGCTCTCCGCCCTCCCCCCGGCGCTCTGGCCGCTGGGGGCTCTCCGCCCTCCCCCCGGCGCTCTGGCCGCCGGGGAGAGCGGAGAGCTCTGGCCGCCGGGGAGAGCGGAGAGCCCCAGCCGGGCTCTCCGCCCTGCTCCCAGCGCTCTGGCCGCCGGGGAAAGCGGAGAGCCCCAGCCGGGCTCTCCGCCCTCCCCTGCCGCATTGGGGGGGGGGGCGGTGTGGCTTTTCTGCCTAGGGCGGCAAAAAAGCCAGAGCCGGCCCTGGGCAGCAGGCAGTCGATGTTCTGGGATCGATTTATCGCATCTGGTCTAGACGCGATAAATCGATCCTGGATCAATCCCGGAAGTGCTCGCCGTCTACGCTGGTACTCCAGCTCGGCGAGAGGAGTACACAGCATCAACGGGGGAGCCTCCCTGCCGCATCTGGACCCGCGGTAATTTCGGACTAAGGTACTTCGAATTCAGCTACGTTAATAACGTAGCTGAATTTGCGTACCTTAGTCCGAAGTGGGGGGTTAGTGTGGACCAGCCCTTATAGACTAACAGACATATTGGAGCATAAGCTTTTGTGGGTGAATACCCACATCGTCAGACACATGCCTATTCACCCAGGAAAGCTTATGCTCCAATACATCTGTTAGTCTATAAGGTGCCATAGGACTCTCAGTCTGGATCAATAAAAAGCGACAAACACAGCTACCCCTCTGATACTTGAGATATATACAAGTGATTTTCAGTGTTCGTAGATCAGGTTCATAGCTGATTTTGTGCATTTTTAGTTGAGTTCTAATTTTCATCCAAATGCAGCTTGACTCAAATAATTAGTAAAAAACATTAATCATCATCCAGTAAATAATAAATCCGTCACTCAATCTAATAAAGTAAAAATTAAGAATCTGAATAAATGTATGTTAAGCTATATAATTGCTTAAATAAATGTGTATAAATATAATATATTTTTCTGGTTAGCAAAAAAAAATGCCAAATTATACCAGCCAAAGAAAATCAACCTGTCTTTAGGAAAATATCTCAAAAGGACAAATGCAAAACAAAATTAAAATCAGTTATTTAAATCAAGGTTTCCTGCTTGCTGATTTTAAATCAATACATCTTGACACAATGTGAGTTGTCCCATTGACTTCGATGGGACTGTTCAATCTGTAACTTTAAGCATGTGCTTCAGTTCCATTGACTTCAATAGGACTTAAACATGTGCTTAAATGCTCTCTTGAGCAGGGGTTGTTTTCCTAAATCAGGAACTTAGACTACTAAGATCACTCTTTTCTTCAGCCCCCAAGTATTTTTCATTTACATCTGTCTTCTATCTATATTAAGTATTTAGATAGCACAGTGATGGATGTTATGAAAGCACTACTACCAAGTGGGTTTTAAATATTCTCGTTCTGCCCAGGAGTGGAGGCCAAAGTACCAAGGTGATGTTTTTGTTATGGTATTTCCAACCCAACTAGAGGTGGGAAATGTAAGAGATCTTGCAACATTTCCTGCCTTGGCTTCAGGTAAGAGGATGGAATAGTTGAAATAAGCATCTGAATTTTGGGATGTTTGTCAGGGCAGTGTACATTTACAGAAGGTTCCACTTGCATTTTCTAATCGGTCTTTCAACTTTTCATGTATTCAAAATTCATCTCCTAAAAAGTTTAATATCCATTTCAGAGAACCATAACCCAGCAAGAAATGTATTAACTTGATACTGTATTTCTGAAAGCACTTTGGCACTAGCTTTTTCATGCTTTTAGTGAATAAAATATCATTGTAGAGGCTCTCCCCACTGCTTTATGCTGAAATACATACATATGTTAAAAATAAAACATTTGGAAGAATAACCACATGGTAAAGGGCAGATCACCTGAGGAGAATTCCAGACAATTGATGGACTAGTATAGTTATGAATAGAGCCCTGCAAATCTGCATATATCCACTTTATAACTGTGGACCATTTTTGCGGATCGGATGCAGATACAAATTTTGTAGTCATGCAGGGCTCTAGTTATGAAGGGGAACACCAAGGTAACAAGGTAGAGTAGGTTGAAGGAAGGTGGGAAAGTACTAATCCAAAGAGAGAGAAACCAGTGGTGTAGTATAGATATAAAAAAGTATGGGTACGTCTAAGTTTCAAGCTGGGGGTATGATTCTTAGCTTGAGGGGACGTATTCAGGCTAGCTCTCAGCTAACTCTCATTGAGCTAGTTCATTATAAACAGACTGCCGCTGCAGCAATATGAATGGCAGGAGGGGCTAGCTGTCTGAGTACATGCCTAGGGCCTTGGATGGGTACGTACTTGGAGCGGCTAGCCTCTCCGACTGGTCATGATGCTTCAGCTACACTCTGTTTTTAGCACGCTAGTTGGATGAAAGCTAGCGTGGGTATGTCTCCTGGAGCTGGGAATCACACCCCTAGCTTGAAATGTACACGTACCATATGAGGCAGAAGACAGGTAAAATTCAGCTAGGTGGTCAGCCATTGTCAGACAAGCCTATGTGTAGTACGTCATCGTGGTTTTATCTGTAGGAAGACAAAGTACCCTTAGCACTAAAGTTGATCTAAAAGGATGTTTTCATTATTGACAAACAGAGTTTTATAAATTCACTGATATCTCACTAAAGCACCTTGCATTTTATATTGAATGTTAGAGGAATAAGGTTGCAATGTCAGCACTTTTGAACTAGACCACATAATAAAAAGGGAGGGTGGAAGTTACTTTGTTTTTGAGCTTGTCATTTTGTATAAAATGTGCCTTGGGTGATTAGTTAAAAAAACACTAACAGCAATTTCTTATGCTTCTTTATTCTCAGCCCACCAGTCTGAACTGATGGTTTTTTTTCTCAGCTCTCCGTTTAAAAGGCAGCAGCAACAGTAGTAGCTGATGACAGGGCTGGATTTTTGGCACCTGCCTCTCTGCTCTGCCTTTGCACTCAGGAAGCAGCAGTTCTCCAGTCTTGCTCTGCCTCACTGAGTTCGGGTCATGCAGCAGTGTTCTGCCGTTTTTACTGTTCTTTACTGACAGTGCTTCAAAAGGTTGGTAAAGAGAGGAAAAAATAATCGCAGTATAAACGTAACACCCCTCCCCCAACATTCCTAAAGAAGCTGTTCTACAAAATACGTATACATGGTGGTGAGGAGTGGGGCTAGGTTTCATTGGTGCTGATTTGGGGTGACCTGCATGACTCACTTATTGGCTTTTCAGTTCATGAGTAAAGAAGCCATCTCATATTCATGTTGATAAAGGGCCTGATTCAGGAAACCAGGTGCTTAATTGTAAGGAGGTTTTAATTCCTGTTCAAGTCAATGGGATTTATTCATGTGCTTAAATCTATATACCGTACCCTCAGTTATTCCCTGTAGATAAATTTGTATGTACACACAGCATTTAATGTTCACAGAACCCAAGGGTTATTTCATGTGACCAGTGTTTAAACACAGATCATCCATGGGTCTCACTAAACTTGGCAGCATTACAGGGATCGTAATTTCACATTCTCTAATGTATTAGACCAGCAAGTCTTTTTGTCTGCACGAGGCATAAAGGTCTTCTTTTTCTTGCTTACTGCTTTCGGCTAATTAAGTTATCCTGGAAATTACAAGGAAAATCTCTTCCAAGTTCCTGTCTGAAGTGCTGTGTCCCAAAGAGCAGCATAAAGCCTCAAACTCTTGGAGATGATCTAGAAAAAGGAATTGTTAGTCTGAGTTTTTAAACTTTGTTTTCCATGGCTTCATATGTCTGGATTCTGAAAAATCTTGTTGTAGAAAATATTTTTTCCAGATGTTCTAACATTTCTAAATGGGTTTATAGACCATTTAAAACTTTCCAAAGCTCTAAATGCTTCACAAAACCCAAGACAACTTCAACTTCTTCTTGTTAGGTTTTGCTGATTATTTATATGTAGTAATCTTAACCTGTATTAAAATTAATTATAGTATTAAACATCTACTTTATTTAGGAAAATCCTTGCTCAGCAGTACTTAATTGGCCTATTGACTACACTACAGTATGGATACTATACTATTTATATGTTAATAAAGTGGCATATTAAATATGGTTGGCAGTTAGATGCAGAAAGGGCTATTTTTTGTTGGTGTATGGTGCATTTTTTCTTGTCATAAGAGCATTATCTCTAAAATTATTCTGTCTTCATGGTTTATGCATCCAAGATTGTACAGGGTGGACATAAGAGCCAAAGCTATCTAATGAGATCAGCAAACACAAAGGGCCAAATCTTCAGCTGAGTTGAAATCTTGCCTCCCTGATCGTTTATGTGCACAAATGAATATTTTGTGCAATTTTGGTAGCTAATATTCTCTGCAACAAATGTTGATGAACTTTGTCTTTCATTTTCTGCTCACATAATATCTGCCAGCTTATTGCAATTTCCTCCAAATTTATTTATTGTTTTTCAAAATTATTCAGTAAATGTTGTTTTAATCTGGAGGTCAATAGCACATATTCCAAAACCAAACTGTATATTAGGTCAGCTAAATTGCATGTTATTGTTTTCGTTTTCTGATTAGATGACCATACATACACTTCTGGCAATAATACTGAACTCAGATTCTGCCAACATTTGTGCCAGTGAATTGGATTTCTTTAAAATGTTCTTGGAAAGCAAGATGCAAGGTGCTAATGTGGTTGAAGTAAATTTGTTAAAAAATTTAACTAAATATTCATAGAACCTTTTTTTCATTATTCACTCAACTTTAGTTTGATGTGTAGCTATCAGATTTGTTCCTGTAATAAAGTGGTTGGGCAAATAACTACTTAAATCTGTGCCCACAGTTCATAGTACACATAAAAAAAGTTCAGGGCACTGACAATTTCTAGTTATAAATATGCACAGTATAAATGTTAGATCAACCATTATATTGCAAAGGCTACTCAACACATCTGCCTTTTTTCATCAAGAAAGAGAGTACATGGATTTTCAAGGATTTGCCATATCTACGCATTGTCACACATTTTTAAACCTTGTCAGAAGAGATATGAATTCTTTTTATCAGCATAATAATTGAGCACAGCATTAATCTTTGGTCATGGAGTGGTCATTGCTGGCAGTTAATGGTTTCAATTGTTTCATGTAGTTTTAGCCCTTGGGGGAAAAAGTTATCTCTGACATGTTTCCAGATTCCATTATCCTAATTAGTTGGGGTTTATAAAAATTGTTTTCTATATTTTTTCCTTATTTGACTCCACATACAGTAAAACCTGCCTTAGTGATCCTCTTTGAAGAGCGACCACAAGCAATTATTTGCAGAGGCCATGGGATGATTTCCCCTATAATTTAATTCTGAAGAGCGATGACCTGTCATCTGTGACCAGCAAACACATTTGCTTACTCCCATCCATAAAAACAAACCTGTAGGAGAAACCGATATTCACTTATCAATAGGGGTCTAGTGTACCATACCATGCCACCCTCACTTCTGCGCTGCAGCTGGTGATGGCACTGCCTTCAGAGATGGGCACCCTGCCAGCAACCTCCACTCTCCTGTGTGCAAACCTTTGAAGAGAGACCCCTCTTACAAGTGACTACTTTTGTTAACTCCCATAAGTGGTCGCTCTTGGCAATTTCTACTGCATTTTCCCTATTATAAAAACATGTTAAACACTTATGGCTTAAATACATTTGTTTACGTAAAACTGTTTTGAGCCACTTTAATCAGCCACTGGTCAGAGACCTAGACAGAAGTTTTCTTTCAGTTGCCAAGTACAGTTGGGCCTGTATTGTTTACATGGTTCTGAAATCAGGGGACTGTCACCCAGAGATCCAGTCCAGGAGTGGTTGGACCGCAGATTCCACCCTTAGGAGATTCAAAGGAATCTTTGGCACCTGAGGGGTGCACTTGAGAGGGACAAAAAAGGATCTAAAACTCATCTCACCCTGTAACCATGACACACTGTATCAGGTATACTGTGGCTTAATTGAATATGCTGTGTAAGGAAGGTGGTGATGTTCCCTTTATAGCCTTTTGCACAGTGGGACTTGACAAAATAAGATACACCCATCATTCTCCTGCTCATAGCTGTTTAGCATATAAAGATCAATTTAGACAACCCTATTCATAAATGTTAAAACTTATTTTTTCCAGTAGGTATTAGATTTGTTTAATAGCTTTATTCCAGTGCTCAGGATCCATCCAGAAACAGATCACTATGCTTTGTTTGTGAAATATTAGAGAAGACAAACCTGCCTGTGTTGCTAGTTTCCTATCGGCTTTGCTGAATTTGTAATGCTTTTGAACACAGAGAGCACAGTTCATATTTTTGCTTCCCTGGCCTCATTCCAGCCATTTGAGGAATTTCTTTAAGTAGAAAAAGTAATGCCTTGCTCTTTTAGATGTATTAAATCCTACAAAACTGTCCTCGGAAAATGAATTATTCCAATGGCTTGTTTACTTGGAAGAGAAGGCAGTAATAAAGGTGATATGTGCTTTTTTCTAGATGAGACAGACTTTTGTCATGCATTGCTCATTGAGATAATCATTTACCAGGGTTGATGAAACTGAGCCTTTGCAACTTTTAAAGTAGCTTGCTATTAACTGTTATCATTTTCTTGTTTTAAAAGCTTTCCTGCCATTTTCCATCTCCCAGTGGCAGTTCTGAAGGGAGAGCCAAAAATGGACTATGCAGTATATTTGATAGGAAATTGAAGGAATTTGGATTATATTAAAAACCAGCCATAAAGATTCCTATCAAATTGAAGACAGTTTCATGTACTTTCCTGGAGATCTGTGAAAAAGCAAGTCTCACTGGTAATAAATGCCACTTATATATCAGAGAAGTGTGTCTCTGGGTAGTCCTCACCTCCTAAGGTTTGGGCAATGAGAAGAATTAGAAGACAGACTTATTGGATGAATACATTCTGTGATATCTCATGCCTCTTGCTACCAAAAACTAAACTAAAACATTCTAATCTATTTCTGATTAGCCCGGGATCATTTAAAGGGCTAGATTCTGCAGATGCTTTTAGGGCCTTTAACTCTCATTGAACGTTCAAGGCACTCAGCACCGTGTAGGAGGGTGCACAGCAGTTTACAGGATTCCAAGGGAAGAACACATCCATTTGGATGGAAGTCATAGAAGAGGCTAGTTGACAACTTTCAATCACTGACAGTTAAAATGACAACAAAATAAAAGAAATCTTAGCCTAAAGAAATCCATTTTTTTGGTACAGTGGAAGGTCTGTGTTAGATATCAGTAAGTACAGTACAGTATTATACGTGCCTGCAACACTAGAGTACTGAAGAAGGGGGGAGGGAGGACACAATGTTGATCAAAGGTAATCAAAATTCTACAAGGAGAAACTTCAGTATAGCTTGGGGCTAGTATAACACAGATCTCCCCCATGGGATGTTTCAGACACTTAAGACAGTGCATTGTTTCTGGCATCTAATCCGATTAAAAAGACACTAAGGGCCAACATTTTTTAAAGAGTTCGGAACCAGGTTTTCACATTCTGAGCATCAGCAGCCCTCCATAGGGATACTTATGACCAGATTCTACATGAGCTCTTAAGAATGTCTGGCCACGTATTTTGGTGTCTAAATGGAATCTGAGCTCTTTTCAAAACCTGGTTCCATGTATTATTGCTGTTTTGACTTGTAGTCTTGTCTATACGACCCACACATTAGACAGACGGGGAAAAACTCTGGACCTTAGCAAGATCAAGTGACCAGTTAAAGCTATGATTAAACAATCAGGTTGAAAGACAACCTTGTAGATCCAGAGAGAGTTTTTTGTCTTGGGCTCAGAACATCTGGCAGCCCTCACAGAAACATGTTCCAAAATGGGCACTGAAATGGATACTTGCTGCAAGTACAGTGATTAGTAATAAATAACTTAGGAGAAAAGTAAATGATGGTTGCTGAAGGTATTCCACAGCACTAATCCTTAGTGCTGAGTAGCCTACATTAGTGATAACAGGAAAGCAAAGTTACTTCTAGCCCATAAAGCGAAATTAAGTTTATTTTTATGGTGTACTCTTTTTTTTTTTTAATGTTTTATGGTGTAGAATTTATGCTTTGGGACTAGAGCAGGTGAGCTGAATATATTTGGTTGTATACCGTGTTCACCAACATTTGTTATTTTGTCAGTTTCTACAGGTTTTTTTAACTTTACTAACATTCTGGAAAACTAGGTACTAGTACAGGGGTAGGCAACCTATGGCACGCGTGCCGAAGGCGGCACGCGAGCTCATTTGCAATGGCACTCACACTGCCCGGGTCTTGGCCACTAGTCCAGGGGAGCGCCGCATTTTAATTTAATTTTAAATGAAGCTTCTTAAACATTTTAAAAACGTTATTTACCTTACATACAACAATAGTTTAGTTATATATTATAGACGTATAGAAAGAGAACTTCTAAAAACATTAAAATGTATGACTGGTACACACAACCTTAAATTAGAGTGAATAAAGGAAGACGCGGCACACCACTTCTGAAAGGTTGCCGACCCCTGTACTAGTATGTTCACTGTAGTACACTATACAAGGGGTTCTCAACCTTTTCCTTTCTGAGGCCCCCACAGCATGCTATTAAAAACTCCACGGCCCACCTGTGCCAAAATAACTGTTTTTTCTGCATATGAAAGCCACAGCCAGCATTAGCGGGTAGCAAGCAGAGCAATTGCCCGGGGCCCCACGCCATAGGGTGCCCTGCAAAGCTAAATTGTTCAGGCTTCGGCTTCGGCTCCAGGTGGGGCACTTTGGCTTTCTGCCCTGGGCCCCAGCAGGTCTAATGCCAGCCCTGCTTGACTCCCTGAAACCTGCTCACGGCCCTCAGTGGGCCCCGGATCCCTGGCTCAGAATTTGACGAAGTTGACGAATTTAGATCGACTTACCATGGTGTCTTCACTACGGTGAGTCGACTGCTGCCGCTCCCCTGTCGACTCTGCCTGCGCCTCTCGCTGAGCTGGAGTACAGGAGTCGACGGGAGAGCGCTCGTGGATCGATTTATGGCATGTACGGGGAGGGATAGCTCAGTGGTTTGAGCATTGGCCTGCTAAACCCAGGGCCCCTTGAGGGGGCCAGTAGGGATCTGGGACAAAAATCTGTCTGGGGATTGGTCCTGCTCTGAGCAGGGGGTTGGACTAGATGACCTCCTGAGATCTCTTCCAACCATGATATTCTATGATTAAATAAGTTCCAAGTGTAGTTACTCATTAATGCAGACCATTCTGAAGGCAAAAGCAAACAGCATTTGGTAGCAAGAACTTCTAATGAGGATGTCATTGAGGAATATAATCTGCAAACCACAAAGTGATTCTCAGTGCACCTGAACTGCTCTGCCTCTTTGTTTCTTTCCTGTTCACTAAACATAAAAATGTCATTTTGGATACTTTTCCACAAATTGTGGGCCTTACTGACATCGCACCGCAGCTTTACTGAAAGGCTGGTGTCAGTGTCTGACTAGCAACATGGAAGGAGGATTTATGGATGGCATCTCTGATCAAACATTGTGGAAGTGCTGCAGAAATGGACCAGTTAAACTTTGGGGTTAAAACACAGTGCATAAGAAGGGAGGAGTTAGGCAAGAAAGTACAATCCATGTGGAATTGTGGGATAGGACTGATTAACTTGTAATACCACTGGAAAATAGGCAGGTTTCCCTCCAGGGCTGTAGTGAAATGTATACCCTTAGCTGTGCCTGCTAGCTTTGACTTAAAGCACCCCCAAACGGGGTTAGATGTTTTTATCTATGGATGAAAGAGGAGTTAGGGAAACACTTGTGCTATAGTCTAGGTCAACTCCACAGTGAAGAAATACCCTAAGTTATTCTACCTCTGTGGCTCAGTTCTAGCCAATACTGAATCAAAACTGCTGTTGCCATTGAATTCTATGCTGGGATTCCTGGAAGAGGTTAATTTGTGAAGTCAGGAATCTAATTTCACTTTCACCTGAGGATCTAACCTGATTTTTATCTCTAAAATGTACTGTTGTATACCCTACGCTATGCAGCATTGACATAGAATCTTGATTCAATGGCTCAGTGCTTCCTATGGATGATATTCTGTCAAATTGGTAAAGTATTTGCTAGGAAGGAACATTAATGTTAAGCTTGCCTTACTGCCTTATTACAATGAGCTATAATAACATGACATTTAATAGCTTTCAGTAAGTACCTAAGGCAATACAAATGTTAGGTTTGTAGAGTCATTTCAAATGTGTTTTGCTCACTTTGTTTTTAAAAAATCACAATCCTGAGCTGGTATGTACAGGTGTGTTGACTAGCAGCAGAAATGCTACTTTTCTGGGATACAGATGTGGAATACAGTGGGAAATTCATGCAGGGTGGTTTTGCACTCACATGTATGCTATGAATGTGAATCTGCTGTGGCAGATCTTCACAAGAGAATGCAGAAAAGAAAGTGAGTCGGTCAAGGGCTTGACTGTATTCCATGCACAACATGAATCCACATGGCCCAAAATAGGCATATAGAGTAGTAAAAGATCAGTATAAGTATTGCATCGTTACTGACCTTCCAGTACCCCACAATTCCTGGCAACTGATGAACTGTTTGAGTATTCAGAGCCTTACTAGTATGTTGGAGTAGAGAAGTCCATCTCCCAGTTATGTTACCTTCCAGTTCTGCATGAGTATTGCCTTCTTAGGAGTACTCAGCTGTGTCAGGATTCCACTCTTAGACAAAAGTCACATTGGACCAAATTTTTGACTAAATTTGTTACCAAGTGTGCACACACCTTGATCTGTGAGTGCATGTGGAGTTCGTAAGTGCAAGGAAACTTATACTGTGTGTGTGTGTGTGTGTGTGTGTGTGTACAGACAGTATAAGTTTTAAACAAACAATTTAATACTGTACACAGCAATGATGATTGTGAAGCTTGGCTGAGGTGATGAAGTTAGAGGGCGGAAGAGGGTGGGATATTTCCCAGGGAATGCCTTACTGCTAAATGACGAACTAGCACTCGGCTGAGCCCTCAAGGGTTAACACGTTGTTAATGCAGCCTCACACTCTACAAAAAACATATATAAAAATGTTTTTTGTCTGGTGAAAAAAACTTCCCTGGACCCTAACCCCCCCCCCATTTACATTAATTCTTATGGGGAACTTTGATTAGCTTAACATTGTTTCACTTAAAGTCACATTTTTCAGGAACATAACTACAACGTTAAGTGAGGAGTTACTGTATTTGAAAATTGAAGAGCCGCTTTTAAATTATTGATGATCAGTTTACTCTTTTCCACTTTTCTAAGTAATGTGAGAATGAATTAATGTTCTTGCCACACGCCATCTCAAAGGATGCCTGATCATTTGAATAGTAGTGTGTGTCCAGTATATTTCTTTACTACATATACTATATATATGTTACATATACTATATAGCACTTAAAAATCCACCTCTATGGGTTCAAAATGTAGGTTGAATGTAAAATCCGAAAATGACCAGTGATCCCCAATGTATCATATGCCCTCTTCTCCTACCCTCCGCTTCTTCAGATCCCTACTAAAGACTCAGCATTTCCACTGGGAAAGCAAACACTAATCAGCTAGGTGCTGCCTCCACCCCACAGTTATGGATGAGAAATGGGCATAGAGGTTGGGTGATGGATTTATGTCAGTTTTAGGATTTTACATAGCTGCCCTTCACTGTAGTATCTGAGCGATTTCTACATAAAATGGACGGCAACAGTGAGGCCCCAGTGGACTTGATCGACTTTCTCTGGCTCTCTTCAGGGTAAAAACTCAGCTTGGGGTGTTTCTTCTTGATAAATGTGTGACATACCAGAGTGCAATCTAGACCATTGAAGTGCTGTGCTATCCCTGCCATGCAACCTTTGGGCGCCTTACCATACCTTGCTGCAGTAGCTCCCACCTGGGCCTCTCACAAACAACTTTCCAGCATGCAAGTCACACCCTGAGTGCCTGTATGTAACTGCAACCTGCCAGGCACACCTGGGTTACCTCTGTTGGGTGACTCCAACCTCTGTTGGGTGACTCCTGGATTTACCCCCAGAAAACTATATCCTGTACTGCCCAGCCATCTCCTGGATAGTTCAAATATATTAAGTCCATAATTCCTTTAAGGGAATAATACAAAACTCCTCACCACTTTAAATAGAGTTACCCAGAGATGTTTTATTGTTTCATCTAATCCAGTGTATAAACTACAAAGAGAGATTTTAAGTGAGTACAAGAAATGAGGCATAAAAGTTAGAAAAGATTACAAGAAAATAAAGATAAAAATGCTGTCTAGGGCCCTGCTTAACAAACTATATTAGATTCAAATCAAAGTTTTTCACCACATGCTTCCAACAGCAGTACTGACCAAAATTTCAGGTCAGTGAAATCCTTCCCTCAGTGTCTAATGATTGTTTCCTTTGTCTTCTCAGGTGTAGAGAATGAGATGGGCAGGGAGAGAGAAGAGGGGAGTCTTGGGGTGTTTGCCCCTCCTTTTTGTAGTTTCAGTTGGAAAATATTTCCATATGAGAACAAGGAGACAGGGGTCTTGTGGAAGAAAGTGAGCTCATGCTGTTTTTTTGCTAAGATGCAGATCTCTTTGTCCCTGTTCCCCTTTCTTGCCAAAGAATGGCCACTTGATAGGTGATGGCTAAGGCTATGTTTTAGTAACAGGTATTTTTAGTAAAAGTCATTGATAGGTCACGGGCAGTAAACAAAAATTCATGGCCCATGACCTATCCATGACTTGTACTATATACCCCTGACTAAAACTTGGGTGCTCTGGGGGTGGGGGGAATGGCCCAGAGGCGCTGTGGGGAGGCTCCATACACTGCCCCCACCCCAAGCGCCTGCTCCACAGCTCCCTTTGGCCAGAAACCATGGCCAATGCAAGCTGCTGGGGTCGCACGCTGGGGCAGAGGCAACACGCGGAGACACCTGGCCGCACCTCCACCTAGGAGTTGGACATGCTGGCTGCTTCCGGGGAGCCACCCAGAACCTTCACCCCCTCCTATACCCCAACCCCCACCCTAACCCTGAACCCCCTCCCACACCTAAACTCCTGCCACTGCTGTGGGGGAGGTGCGCAGTTGCCCAAGACTGCCCCAGCCACACTGGCCGCTGCAGAAGTCACTGAGGTCCCAGAAAGTCACGGAATCCGTGACTTCTGTAACCTCTGTGACAGATTCGCAGCCTTAGTGATGGCCCATCTGCTTTTCTGAATAAAGAAAAAACATACTAACTCCGCACCATCCTCTTGGTCCATGCTGTGTTATTGGGGCTGTCTAATGGTCTGACTTCAATGGGAGTAGATTTGAGCTCTTAGACTATGATGGGAGAGCTTATATACACCATTTAAAGTCTCATTTATGCTCTCAAAATGGGATTTAAATCGGGTCATAAATCTTGTGCTGATGCTCTTTTGAGGAGGTGCATTTTATTCTCCACTTCTGTGTGCTGGGTCGGTCTTCATATTTTTGTATTGTATTGTGCTGAGTACATATATACCTGTGTCTATTGCTTTTATTGGTTGACATTGTTGAATTCACATTGCCAATTTACATTGAGTACACTTTGAGGTCATAATGTGATTTATTATACAGTTTGCTTCACCTTGCATACAAATGTTGAGTGATGAAGCAGATTGTTTTGAAACATTTTCTGAAATGGGGCTAATCTATTGAATTGTAGACTGTAAGATTTTTCCAGTGCCTTCTTGAGCTACGTGAACAGGCATCTGTCTGCACTAATGTAGACTAATTGCGTTGCCAAATTGGAGGGGAAATATTTGAAAATGGGTGAAACTCAAGAAACAAGTTACATTTCCGGATAACATAATGTAGGTAAACACTGACATAACCATGACCTGTTATATGTGAAATGATAACTTGCCTCCAGAATGCTATATACATAAAAGCACTGTAATCCTTCACCTTTCACAAGGAAAAAAATGCACGTAAGAGTATAATTAAAGTAACCCAATGAAAAAGGAGCTTTGTGTAGAACAAAACTATTCAGCGTTCCCTATTATACAGCCAACCGCTTGCCACTAAAAGTTCTTCATTTATTATCCTATCCGGTTACGTCTGTAGTGGTTAGCTTTTTGTAGTGCACAGTTCAACACTTCTTTTGTTAATTTAAAGCTTCACTGTCAGCTAGATTCAATTTAGAGTTAGTGTTTTAAAAAATATTTATTTACACAGATCTAATGTTAAAAAGAACATTTGTGTGGCCATCACTGTCTAAACACTTTAGTGAAAACAGTTTGTGTTTGAATTTAAACATCACCCCACAGTGTTTGCATTTGAGGCCTCTGAAGATGCGGTGCCAGTGGAGCTGCTCAGTCTAGGTCTCCTCTCCTGGTGACTGGTACTGTCCTCAGGCGGGCTTCTCCGGCTCAAATGACATCATTAGTACTTACTCAACATATAGCCAACTGTGCATTATGAAGATGCCACCACAATTAGTTCATATTTTTGTGACTTAGCACTTCCATCTTTGACTTTCTGTTTACTGTTTTCAGCGTGCTACTATGTAGGCAATGTTCTATTAGACCTTTTTTAAGAGAGACTATCAGACGTTCATGTGTTTGTTAAAAGATACATTTCTGTGTCCAGTAATGACATAAGTGGATAGGTGTAGGGGGACCGGTACATTTCACATCTTTGAGGAAAAAAATATATTAATCTAAATTATCTGTGGGGGATTGTTCTGCTTATGTTGATTAAAAAGACTAACAAGAAATCTAAACAGTGTAGTGTTGAATTAGGGTTACCATTTGTCCAGATTCTGCTGGACATGTCCGGCTTTTTTGAGTTAAAAATAGCGTCCGGGGGGAATTTGTAAATGTCCGGATTTCCCCCCCATGCAGAGTGCGCGCAGCTGACAGGGCAGTCGGCTGGATCGTGCCACTCGCACGGGGCTCTGACAGCCAGAGTCCCTCCTCCACTTCCCCCATCCTCTCCCCTGCAACTTGAGACCACTCCCCTCCTCTTTCTCCCTCCCTCCCCCTCCCTGCATTCGCAGATCGCTGGCTGGCCGTTCGCCTTGGGCCTCCGGCAGTCTGGAGCTCCTCCCCCTGCTCCCCCCTCCCCTGCTGCCGAGCGCGCTGCTCCGCAGCACTCTGTTCTGAGCGGCACGGCAAGGGGGCCGGGGGGTCGGAGAAAGGGCAGGGAGGTTCTGGAGGGGGCAGTCAAGAGACCGGGAGCAGGGTTGGATGGGTCGGGAGTTCGGGGGGGGGGGGGAGGGCTGTCTGGGGGTTGGGGGTGTAAGGTTTTGGGCAGTCAGGGTACAGGTAGGGGGTAGGATCATAGGGGTGCAGTTAGGGTGGGAGGATGTCTCAGGAGGGGGCAGTTAGGGGACAAGGAACAGGGAGGCTTACGTGCTCGGTCTGTGGGCTTGGTTTTCATACTAGATCTGGATTGAGCCAACACTGTAGACATAGACACCCTGCTGTGAGGAATGAGCAAAGAAAAGAAGATATGGCTGCTAAAAGTAAGATCAAAGAGGGATCGACTAGATCTCGTATATGGACTAAAGATGAGGTTGCGCAGCTTATACAGTTGGAAAGGAAATATATTGGGAAAAGGAATATAAATAAATGTATTGAGAGCGAGATGAGGACCAAAACGAATAAACAAATATCAGATAAAAGACGAGAATTAGCAAAGAAGAAGTTAGTGGTAACAGGAGATAGGGAGGAAGTGACTGAGGTAGAGGACATTAGAGTAAATATATTAGAAATTCCGCCCCCAAGAGAGAGGATTTTCCCACTAAAAGGACATCCAGAAGTGGATTTAGTGGAGAAAATATGTAAACGGGGAAAACAAAGTAGGGAGGGAAGAGAAATAATAAATAGTTTAGGGGAAATTGAAGGATTATTAAAGGAGGATTTAACAAAAGCTCTCGGATGGGCAATGTTGGAAAAATTATGTTATTCATTAGTAGAGGGAAAGGACCCTAGAAATGAAAGTCAAATAGAGTTGAGGAATAAAGGAAAAGGGAAGATGAGAAAGGAGGGGAGAAGGAAGCAATTTAATGCAATTAGGAGATATGCTACAAAGAAAGCTAAGTATAAATTCTATCAACAACTATTTGATAAGGATAGAAGAAGATTGACTCGCATTATAATGGGAGAGCCAGATAAGGCTAAGTGTGCTATCCCTATGAAAGAAATTGAGGAATACTATGTAAATATTTTGGGAACAATTGGACATGGTAATATGATAGGGTGGCCATCATCCACAGAGAATGCGGATAATGATATATTAATGAGTCCGATCTCTGTGGATGAGATTAGAATAGCTTTAAGAGAAATAAGAAAAGATAGTGCTCCTGGCCCAGATAAAGTAAAAGTGAGCAATTTGTGGGATATTTTTAATTTAGACTCCTTAATACTTACAAAAATTTTTAATATATGGTTTCTAAATAGACAGGTACCAGATGAATTTAAGAAAAATAGAACGATTTTAATACCAAAGACACAAGATGAGGAGGAAATGAAGAAGTTAACATCTTGGAGACCATTGACAATTGGGTCAGTTTGGATTAGAATCTATACCAAAATATTAGCAAAAAGACTGGTGGAAACAGTTAAGATATGTAGTAGACAAAAAGGGTTTATATCCGCCCCTGGGTGTGAGGAAAATATTGCTATATTAGATAATTTGATTAAAGGGGCTAAACGAAATGGGAATGAAATTGCAATAGTGTTCGTAGATCTGGCTAAAGCATTTGATTCTGTGGGACACGGACATATAATAGCCGGGTTGAGAAGATTTGGTATAGATGAACATTTTATAGATATTATTAGGGACCTTTATGATAATTGCACAACTAGGGTATGGGTGGGTGATGAAGCTACTGAGTCTATTTTAATTAGGAGGGGGGTCAAGCAGGGTGACCCGTTGTCCCCAATTTTGTTTAATATTGCTATGGATCCCCTTTTAACTAGATTAGAAGTAGAAGGAAGTGGTTTTTATGTTAAGGGTAATAGTGTCACGTCATTGGCTTTTGCCGATGATGTGGCAATTTTAAGTAGCTCATATAAAGGAATGATCAAAAATTTGGGTATCTTAGAGGAGTTTTGTAAAAATACTAATCTCTCTGTTAATGTGAAGAAAACGAAAGGCTTTCATATTTTAACTAAACATAAAACCTATGTAGTTAATCCTAAGGATAATTGGCAGATAGGGTCAGAGAAGATTGAATATGTTCAACCAGGGGATTTTGAAAAATATTTAGGGGCTAGAATAGATCCCTGGATAGGTGTAGGGGGACCGGTACTTAAAGAAAAATTGAAAGATTGGAATGAGAATTTAATTAAGGCCCCATTAAAACCGGCCCAAAAAATATTAATTTTACAGACATACATCTTACCGAAGCTATTTTATAATCTTCTTTTAATAGAACCCCCTTTTAATCTTTTAGACGATCTTGATGTGTTAGTTAGAAAAATAGTTAAAGAGATTTTACATTTACCTCAGTGTACCACAGATGGGATATTTTATTCTAGAGGTAGGGATGGTGGTTTAGCTCTCACTAAGTTTAGTGTGCAAATCCCAAATATGTTAATTCGTAAATGGAGGAGACATATTGTCTCGAGAGATGATTGGATGGACCTATCTTATCTATATGCAGGAGAAAATCTTGTGGATAAAATATTGTCATTTAGTGCAGTAACATCTCATCCCAAGAAATGGAGGGAAGAGGAATTTTTAAGATGGTCGGAACTGAGATGTCAGGGAATAGGGATAAAATATTTTAAAAATGATTTAATTAGTAATTCGATTTTTAGAAACTCTAGTAAAGTTAAATCGTCAGCGTATATCGCAGCATTGCAGCTTAGGGCAAATATTTATCCTACTAGGGAGACATTAGCAAGAGGAAGAGGAGGTGTGAATGCTCTTTGTAGATGGTGCGGTAAAGTGCGGGAGACTGTTCCCCATATCTCAGGACAATGTTATAAGACTAAGAATGCTAGGATAAAAAGGCATAATAGAGTAGTGTCTGCAGTTGTAGATAAGGTTGGTAAATTAGGGTGGAAGGCAATGATAGAGCCCCATTTGAGAAATAGTAAGGGTGAGTTAAGAAAGCCGGATATTATATTTATAAAAGGAGATACAGCAGTGGTGGTTGATGTTACAGTGCGATGGGAGGATAATGCCGGAAGTTTGGAACAAGCCCACAGTGAGAAGGTGGCTTATTATCTTGAGTTAGAGGAAGAAATTAAAAACTTAACGGGAGGTAAAAATATCCACTTCTTTGGTTTTGTGCTTGGGGCGCGTGGCGAGTGGAGTGAAGGTAATAATGATTTGTTACAATTATTGGGAATGGACAGAAGTAAAAATTTTAAGGAGAATATATGTAGACTTGTTTTATATTCCACTATTGGTATGATGGCTATATTCAGTGACAGGTAAAGATCCCGGAGTTTCCATTCCGTGTATCTTGCCAAAACTAAATTTTAGCTATTTTGGTTTCCATGCTCTAAATTTTCAAATTTTTAATATTGTTTTGAACATTAACATATTTAGTGTTATTTAATATCTGTCCTTCAATAGAATGGTTTTAACTATATAATAAATACTTATTAATGGATGAAATTCCAATTTAAATTATTAGTTTTTTTTTTTTTAACTACTGGATATGGATGCGGACTGGCCGCGTATAATAACCAGGAAAGGGCAGGTAGTCACGCCTATACATAAATAGGGGGTGGGGTTCTGGAGGGCAGTTAGGAGCAGGGGTCCCAGGAGGGGGCAGTCAGGGGACAGGGAGTAGAGGGGTTTAGATGGGTTGGGAGTTCTGGGGGGGGCCTGTCAGAGGGTGGGGAGTGGTTGGATGGGGCGTGGGAGTCCCTGGTGTCTGTCTGGGCGTGGGGGGGTGGATAAGTGTTGGGGCAGTCAGGGGACAGGTAGGGGGTAGGGCCCTAGGGGGCCAGTTAGAATGGGGGGAGGGTCTCAGGAGGGGGCAGTCAGGGGACAGGTAGGGGATAGGGTCCTAGGGGGCCAGTTAGAATGGGGGGAAGGTCTCAGGAGGGGGCAGTCAGGGGACAAGGAGCAGGGAGGCTTAGGTAGGGGGTGGAGTCCTGGGAGGCAGTTAGGGGCAGGGGTCCCAGGAGGGGGCAGTTAAGGACAAGGAGTCGGGGGGGGAGGGTTGGGAGTTCTGAGGGGTGCGGGAAATGGGAGGGAGTGGAAGGGGAAGGGGCGGGGCTAGGGCAGGACGGGGTGGGGCTAGGGCAGGGCTCCTCCCATCCTCTTTTTTGATTGTTGAAATATGGTAACCCTAGTTGAATCCTGCAAATAGAAAATGCCTGATATGATATGGTAGCACATCCATGCTGTAATTTATGTTGAAAATGTCTAGCCTAATAATGAGAACCCTGGTCCTGCATTGTGATTCACCAGTGTATATCCCTGCTCCTTTGCAGAATCACATTAAAAGAAGGATTCCATCTCAAAAAGGATGCTGAAAAATTAGAGGGGATTCAGAGAAGAGCCTTGAGAATGATTAAAGGATTAAACATGTCTTCTAGTGATGGATTCAGGGTGCTCAGTCTATTTAGTTTAACAAAGAGAAGGTTGAGAGCTAAGCTGTAAGTCCCTACATGGAGAACAAATATTTGATAATGGATTCTTCAGGATAGCAGAGAAAGTCATGATCCAATGGCTGGAAGTTGAAGCTAGAGAAATTCAGACTTGGAAATAAAGTGTAATTTTTAAATGTGAGAGTTATTAACCATTGGAACAATTTACCAAGGGTTGTGGTGGATTTTCTATCGCTGGCAATTTTAAAATCAAGATTACATGTTTTTTCTAAAATATATGCCTGTTTTATAAAGCAGGGCTGATTAGGTGACCACACCAGTCCCTTCTGGCTTTGGAATGTATGAATCCTTAAAAAGTGATGGGGCTGTAAGGGCATAGGGGAGCCACATTAGCAGACCTCAATTTAGGACTAAGATATTACTTATTAAAGGCCTGATCCAAATCCCATTGAAATCAGTGGAGTCTAAATATGTTGGATCAGGTCCTAAATCTTTGCAGATGTCTTTCTTTAGTATACAGCTTAGTTGTCAGCAAATCAGGGTTTTTTGTTTCTTGTTGGTTTTTTTTTTATTAGCCAAGTCACCAAAGAAACAAACTGAAGGGGAGGATTTTTTTCTGCCAGGTCCACTGTTTCTAGTTAAAATGTTTAGTCTTCAGAAATGTCCTTATTTTTGTTCCAGATCAAAATTACACTGCTGACTGGGAAATGGAATATCTTTTTGGAAAACTGGGTATATTAATTGTAGCTAAGTGAATCTGAAAAGCAGAGTATGTGATCTTTTCGCCTTTCACCGAGAGTAACCCTTGTGGTATTTTGGACAGCTAACTCTCCGAAGAACAAACGAAGGAAAAATAATGTCATCATTATGAGATTATTAGAAATGGCATGAGTGGAAGCATACTTTACTGGAAACATTGGCTAACGTTGTAACTGCTGTACTGAAGCAATAAACAGCTGCTGTTCTTCTGATCTTTCTGGTTAAAAACAAGCTGCTGCTACTGTTATATTTCATATATATGTTGATATAATGCCTAAGGTGCGCTAGTTGGTGTTTATATGAACTCAGTGCTGTATATTATAGTAAGGGAAAATTTCTCCCTTCTGTATGATATTCACAGAGTTACCGAGGCTTATAGCATCTGCCTCTTAGCTCCACTTCCTAAGGGTATATATTCATTCATCCCTCAATGGATGTGGGTATCTTCCATTATCTTTTTTTCATGACACTTGCAGCTCTTAATGAGCATTTTGATTCAGATTCTGACCTCAAATACACTGGTGTACAACTGGAAAAACTCCATTAAAGTCAATAGAAATATTCTAGTTTTACCCCAGTGTTACTGGGGTCAGGATCAGCCCCAGTGAATGAGCCACTATCCTGTCTAACTTTCAGCTTGACAGCGTGCTGTAAGAAGACAGCGGTCTGATGGTTTCACACGGATGCCAGAACATCTTTCATATAGAGACTGAACTATAGCAGAGATGATATAAATATGACAGAAGGGGAACCGGATCGTTATGGGGAAACAAGGATTCTGTGTCTATCAGCATCAGTATGAGAGCCATAACAGCAGCCTGAAGAGCTCTTAGGAGAACTATGACTGATTGGAGAATTCCCTTTTTGTCTCCTGCTTCTATAATGCATTGGAAGTCAGAGTTTGGTCATCACGGTGGTTTCCTTTGGAGAGGAGAGAAGAATTTCAAGTGACCCATAATGTTAGGATTGCTGTTTGCAATGGAATAATTGCTAATCCAGTGGGTGGTGAGTTGGGAAGACTAGTGGTGTCTCCTTAACTGTGGGTAGTGGCAAGTGAAAGCATGGGATGGGGGTATAGACTGTAAAATCAGATTTATTTTTTGTTTAAGTGATGGAATAACATTTGAAGAGTGCCTTATAGTTTTACCAAGAGAGCTTCCTTTCTCTCCCTTTTACCCTTTCTTTAGGGTATATAAGGCACTTTGCTACCATTATTCAAAAATAGGATTATCGTTGTAATTACTTTTTTCAGTAAATGAAACAATCTGGATTTTATGAAAATCACCTAAGGCCAACAAGGAGTGGGGCCCCATTGTGCCAGGCACTGAGTAGTAGTCAGTCCCTGCCTCAAAAGTCTCACGATCTAAATGGACTGTAATTCAAAAGACAGCACGTAAGTGCATGGGCCATGGAGGGCAGAACTGTATATCAGCTGTGTTTTATGTAGTGAAAACAGTTCTTTCCATTAGTATGTATAAATTAAGGACCAAATGTGATATCAGTTTACTATACAATATACCCCTAATGGATAATACCTTGCTCTATGGACTTGATAATTAACCTGATATTTTCCATAGCCGGCTACTTAGTTTGATGGATACCGTATAATAATGGCTACCACAAAAATAAAAGTCTGAATTGATTTGATAATTTGAGATATGTGCTCTGTAGTGTATCAGATAAAATTGGTGGTATGTTTTGGAATAAAACCAAACTTAGTAAGTTTCACACTGAACGTAAAAGAGGATTGCAGAAAACATTTTAGCCACATACATTTTGTAGGTTGGTGGAAAAAATGGGCCAAGCTTTGATCTATATTCGTTTGCCTCATCACCACCATAATCTGTTTATTTTCTAACGTGTTTTATTACCCTTTTTCAGATGGATTTACTAGACTATTATACATACTTGCATACAAATTTTCATGTGACAGTGCTGTTTGCATGAACTGAATATGCTGCACTGAAGTACTCTGGTTATGTGAATACAGAAATTACAGTAGTTAAACTAGATAATGGATAATTTGTGTATAAATCCAGTAAAAGTAACTGGCTTGTTAACATCAATATTTAGATAAGAAATCATGAACACTGGTTAATTTGATATGTAAATAGGCCTTATTCAGAGTTTGGTAATTTTCATCTACAACTATTCTTTGCTATGGAGAAGAGTTTTTCTAGGGTGTCCTTTTTATGTGTGTCTGTCTGTCTGTTGAGAAGGAAATCTCATTCATTCTGGTGTTTTGCTGGATGTCTTGTGAAAACTTTTGATCATGGAAAATACAGCAACAGATGGCATAGCCTGACGATAGGCCAGTAATCTTGGAAGTGCAAGACTGCCAATCCTCAAATTGAAAACAGGTGGCAAAAATTTCACTTGGAGAGTTGGCATCTGTAAGTAATCAGTTACTGTAAGAGCCTTCATGGAACACAAATTAGTTTCATTGCTGATTACATTTTCAATATCTAAAGGAGCCGGCAGCTGTATTTATTTAGAATTACAGTACACTATATAGAAGTAACTGATCACCTGTTACACTGCTTGATTTTCTTCTACTTTGTTAATACAGGTACTGATGTAACAGATTTTTATTTTGGTTGAATAACACATTTCACAATCATTGCAGTAGCATGGTGGCTGATACTACTGGTGGGAAGTGGTTTCTTTAAAAGTTGTTACTCTGCTTCTTCCCATCACCACAACACCACCGTTGCCCTTTAAAAAAAATAAAGAAATAAAAAACCAAACACACACATCTGCACTTGGTTTTCCTTAGCTGAAATTAAATCCCACAAAACCAAATCAGTGGTTTGCATAGAAAGTGTTCATTACTAAAGTATGTTAACAAGGAGATGCTATCTTCCTGACCTTTGTCCTTTTTTATAGTTTTTTCTTTTTTTTAGGGAATAGTGTGTTAGCTTGGAAGCCAGACTGAAGCTTGGAACCCTTTGAAAGGTATCTTAAAGTAACTTTCATAGACTAAAACAGTGGTTCTCAACTAGGGTCCAGTGCCCTGGGAGTAGAGGGGTGTCAGCCGTGAGCAGGTTTCAGGGGGTCCGTCAAGCATGGTGTTAGTCACTAGGGCTCAGGGCAGAAAGCCAAAGCCCCAGCACTTCAGACTTCAGCCTGGGGCCCCAAGCCCTACCACCCAGGGCTGAAACTGAAGCCTGACCCTAAGACCTTCAAAACTGTTTAGTGATTTTGGGTGCTCATCTTAAGAAACCTTTGCGTGGCTTGATTTTCAGAAAGTGCTGAGCACCCATCTTGTGAAAATCCTTTTTTGATGTCTCAAGTTGGGCAGCTAAAACTCCTTAGTCACTTTTGAAAATGTTGGCCAAAAAGTTTGCTAGAGCAAGAATTCCCAAACTTTCCCCCCAACTTTAACAGAGACACTATCTCATGGGCTCACCTCTCATCCCATTATGCAAATGCACAGATTGCCTATACTCCTGCTGGCAACTACAGCAATTGTGTTCATGGAACAGTAATATTAGGAAAATATGTAATGTGCTTTTAGCTTTTCTTAGTGCACATTAGCAACTGGATACAAGGAGAGCAGCCAGCACTATGTGACCAGCCAACAGTCTGCAGACCACCACCAAGTGCTCCTCAGATTAGTAATAATCCACACAGTGTGGTTTGGAAACCACTGTGTGAGAACAAACCATGACCATCTCTTTGATACAGTTTGTCTTGCAATGACAGAATATTAGAACTGTATTTTCTCCAGGTTTTTCAAAGTCCTTTCTATGGGATCCAATGTGAATGGCAGGGGGGTTAGACTAGATGACCCTGCTGATCACTTCTAACCCTATGATTTTATGAATTCACTCTATGGCTAGTGGTTATGAACAATATTTGTAGTTATATCCATTGGATTTACTAGCTCCCTTTCTTGAAATCAGAGCAGGCATTGTTATATGCATTAAAAGGATGGCATATCTTTTGACCTAAATGTTTGAAATCAATTTTTTTTTCAATGGGGCTTTCGTCTCAGTTCTTCACTGCTATTTTTCCACTAGATCAAGTGATTTGTGGAATTTTCCATTGATATAGTGTAGCCTTTATCCATGTAACTGCAGGGTTGTTGTTTTTTTTTTAAATCTATAGTGTTCTATGCATGTCTAAACTATATTTTACACTCTATGCACATTAACTATGCTGATGGAAACACTCTTCTGTTGGCATAGCTGTGTCTTCTGTGCTGGGAGTTTTGTTGGCATAGTTATGTCAGTCAGAGGTGTGTTTTTTTTCATACTCCTGACCAACATAGTTGTAATGGAATAAATTTCAAGCATAGACCAAGCCTCAGTGGCTGTAGATAGCTTGGTTCTGATTCTAGCATGGGTTGCCTTTAAGGGAATGAACAGTCTTTACTTCCACCCCCAAAAGAAATCTTATTTGAAACTGAGGGAGGAATGAACAGATTTACCATCATCTTCAAAGACTCCAGTCTGGAATGTTAAAACTCTTGGTGTTTATAATAAAAAAATATTTGAGCTGGTATTTGTTAAATCAGTGGTGTTTAGAAGTTAAGCTGCAGAACAATCTGTTGGTAAGCTCAGGATTTCCTATGGAGAGGCAGTATGAATGAATGTACCACAAATATCTACCCTCGTTCCTCTCACAGAAAGCAATTCTGGGTCATTACAGCGTTACTCTCATACTGTTCATTTTAGCAAACCTGTTGGTTATAATAAGACAAGTTGTTTTTTCCTGTCAGTTAATGAACATTTATATGAGAAGATAATATAATGTGTGTGCGCCTGCACGTGTGGAAACTTCCCTCCCTGCCCCCCGGATTAGATAACAAATTATATACGCTTTCAAAGTTCATTCAACTTTTAGAAATAAAAGTTACTTGACCGATCTTTAGAAATCACTTTGGTAGATCATTATACCCGGGTATAAGCAGGAAGCTCATAAGAGTCTGCAGCTTCAGTATAGTTAGGACTGGAACTGTGAAAATGGTGTTTGCACATTGATGTTAATTTTGGGGCTGGGAGGAAGTGGTGAGCCTATGGTTGCCACTTAGTGGAAAGGTAATAAGAGTGGCCGTGAGTAGTACATACACTGTTTGGTTAAACAACTGTCATTTGAGAGAGACTGTTTTTTGGAAGTGGTCAGTGGTTTTGCAGCTCGCCTCCAGCCAAAGGCTGTACCCAAACAGAAGAGCCTCTGAGAAACTGATGTACGGATAAAAAGAAATCAGAAAATTAAAATGTAAAAGAGTTGTCAGCATAAGAAGTTTATTTTTTCAACAAAGGGATATATCTATTGGCCAGATTGATTAAACCCAACCTTTGACAGACTTTTTTCCTCCTTAAATCTGTTCAATTGTTTAAACTTGTCTCTTAAAAGAAGTGACCCTGACCAGCACTTGTCTGTTTGTCTCTGTTAACATAAATCATGTGAATACATAAAGGAAGAAAACCCGCATTCAGTAAGGAAGCACTGAAGCAGGCTAGTTTCCAAGTTGTTATGCTAAACAGAAAAATTCAGACCCGTGCAGAGGGGCCAGCAAAAGTCCTATGAACCACTCAAACTCATAAAGTTGGATTGCTCATGATTTAAGTATGATCTAGGTGGTGCAATGGCCAGGGCCGGCTCTAACTTTTCTGCCGCCCCAAGCAAAAAAAAAAGCGCCGCCCTCCATAGCGCCGCCATAACACACACCCTCAGCACTGCTCCGTCGAACCCCCCCCCCAGTTCCCCACGGAGCGCTGTGCCGCCGAACCCCCCCAGGCCGAACCCCCCAGCTCCCCGCGGAGCGCTGCCGAACCCCCCTACACACACAGAGCGCCGCGCTGCAGACCCCCCTGCCGAGCCCTCCCAGCCCCCCCGCGGAGTACCGCGCAGCCGAACACCCGGCCCCCCGCGGAGCGCCACCGAAATTCCCCTCCCTCCCCCGCGGAACGCCGCGCCGTGCTACCAACCCCCCCGCCGAACGCTGCGCTGCCGAAGCCCCCCGCCGCCACACACACCTCCTGCCGAGCGCCGCGCCGCCGAACCCCGCTGCTGAACCCGCCCGCGGAGCACTGCGCTGCCGAACCCCCCGCCACCACACACACCCCCGCGGAGCGCCGCTGCCGATTGGCCGCCCCTTACCAGGTTCCGCCCGAAGCATGTGCTTGGTTGGCTGGTGCCTGGAGCCGGCCCTGGCAATGGCATGGTTTAAGTGAGCCATAAGCAGACATTGTGCCCATGCTAACCCTCTGCACAGGTGTGAATTTCACCCAAGAATGAGAAACAAAACAAAAAAGATTGTCTATGTTATGAACAATATGTAGAGATTATTTTTTAAATATTATTTGTAATGTCACGTTCCCTTCAGGAACTAGGTAAAGTATATGAGTGCTAGTGTACTTCCAAAGCCCTCAAATTATTATTGAATCAGTTGCACACCACAAAATATAAAGAGTTTGCTTCCAAAACTTACTATGGCTTCTGTGGCTCAGGATGGGCTGTCAGCCAGTCTGATGACTAAAGCCTTGGCAACAATGTTACATTAACATAGAAATGTAAGGCTGTTATAAAAACTGTCTTTCATATAAGTGGCTGATGCTTTATCTTCATTGAGGATAGAGGACATGGAGAAAGGAAGCAAACTATTGGGACTGTGCTTGGGTTGGAAGGGAAAGTGATGTGTTTTGAGAGAGCATTAGTATGTGCTTGCTAGCAAAAAAAAAATTGGGGGCAAGAATGAGGAAAAAATAGGCTAATTTTTAAAGTACATTGGCTGGGTATCAGTCCCCTCCTAATAAAGCAGATGTCTTCCCAACTAACATTTTATTCCCAGATTATTATGCACACTGAGTAATCCTTTCTTGCCTGTGATTAATAAGGCTCAAGAAATTTAGTGCTACCATGTCTAATAACTTAAATAAAAAAATCCCCACTATGTTGTCCCTTATCACCAAACAGCCACTGTTCATTTTTCTTTCTATTTTCTCCTTTGATTTTTGCCATCTAACCAAGAAAAAATAAACAACCTCCCTTCTTCCCATAAAAAACAAAAACAGAAACAAAAAACCCACAACCTTGGAGAATTATTTATAGGCAGGGTAGTAGTATGCATCATGCTGACTGCTGAAGAGAAAAACTAGTCCATTTGTGAAGGCATCCTTGTTTTGCCATTCATTTTTGTTGTGTCTGTGTACTGGGGGGTTGTTCAAATCTGTTTGATTCACTGAGTTTACATATTCAGTTAATCCAAATCCAGCTCCATTAACAAAATAAAGCCCCAGAAACATTTAAGCACTTTGCTGTTCTATATAAATGTACTGTGTGCATTGTTGGCATTTGTGTTGTGAATCAAAAGCAAAATTATTGACTATGCACTTTACACGAGTAGAACATGGAACATCCGATATTGCATAATACGTGATCTCCTGTTTAGAAAAATGCCAGTACACCAAACACCAGATACATTAGTAAATCTGTTCCCTTCTTAAGTGTATAATGAGGTCATTTTTGCTGCCTTGCCTCCTAACAAAATATTACACACTTTGCAAGTGAAACACGAACAAAGCTTTGACTCCTATTTAGAAAAACACACAGAGGATGCACCAGGGACACTAGCAAACCCATTTTGGGGGTAGTATTGCAGAGCTGTAGTTTTTATCATGGAAATGTTAAGGTAGTAGTGAAAATAATACAATAAAAACCCACTTACCCAAACTTTTCCAAGAACATGCAAATCTGAATTAAAGATGGGTTAAATGGTGTGAAGAACTAATCTCCTCCAAGTAGTCTGCATGCATTAATAACTGATGGGAAATGGTGGCATGTCCTCTGGTTTTATTAAAGCAGAATTAATGTGGATAAATAATTTCAAACAAAAATTGTTTAAAATTAAACTTTTATAACTTTTTAAAAATGAAATTGCATTGCAGGAATTAGAGAATCACAGCCCTGTAGTTCAGTTAGAAATGTATAGAGTTCTTCAATGTTATAGTGTGTGCTCTTCCTGCATGTTGATGATAACACAATTGATTGACTGCATGCCAACACAGAACATACTTCTGTACAAGCACCTTTGGGGGAACGAAGTACTTTATACCCTCTTTACTCTGCATTTAAATTAAGCATTTCCCAAAGAATTTCATTGTTTTGACATCTCTCAGAACTGATATTTTATTTTCTCTTCTGACTCTTCCATGTTACTGCAAGTTGTTAAGTACATTACTTCTGTTGGCAAAATGTGTCTTATCATTCGTATCTCTAACTGGCATAGTTCTTAAAACTTATTTCTCTGCTTCTCGATGGTCTTTAGATTTGAAGCCCTGCTTTTTCCTGATGCTAAATGTATAGCAATTGACACTACTTCTTGATACTCATTTGTATGATCTTTTTGGCCTCCACATCAAGTGGCTCCAGCCATTTAGATTTTGTGCCAGTATTTCAGAACAGTCTCAATTCTTATTTCATCTCATTTGTGTGCCAGCATGTATAGAGAACAAGCATACTCATGATATTTTTATTCAGGCAAAACTCCTAACGAAGTTAAAATTGGAGTTATGACTGAGTAAGGACCAGGGATTTTTGGACCTTTTGTAATTCAACAAAGAAATGTCCCATAATTATCCTCACTCAACAAGACTGAAAGCAGTTTGATTCTGCACAATAGTCAAGAGTCAGATTGGAAGAAATGACAGTGGTGCTTCAGGGTTAAAGTAAAATTTCTCTTACTGGTACGGGGGGAGAGGGGGATCAGCTCCCCCCAGCCAGCCTGCCCGTGCTGCCTGGGGATCCAGTGGCGATTTTAAATCATTGGCCTTGGGATAGCTGCTCCTTTTGTTCCGCCCCCATTGGTGGCCCGGAGGGGGAAGGGGAAAGGGGTAGGGACATTAAAGCGCTGTCTCTGCCCCTTTTCGTGCCCCCCTGTCGATGGCCCTTCTTTAAAGTCAGCGGTACGGGCTGGTACAGGCGGTCACTTTTTACTGGTACACCATACAGGCCCGTACCGCCTTACTTTCACCCCTGTGGTTCAGTAAAAATAACGTAGCTCTCATCTTGTGCTTTCATGATTGTCTCTCAAAGTGCTTCATAAAAGAGGTCAGGATCATTATCCCCATTTTACAGATGGGCAAACTGAGGCACAGAGAGGTCAAGTTACCTTTCCAAGGTCAGCCAGTAGGCCAGTGGCAGAGCTGGGAATAGACCTCCCCCCCCAGTCTGAGTCCCAGTCCAGGGCACACCACCCTTCCAAAGCGCCACCACTAATGCCAAAATGACAATGATCACATGACTGTCCAACTCATTTTGTACTTTCATGAATAATTAATTAACAATATTACAATCAAATTGTTATCATTGGGCTTCGTTGCTAACATCCCGTACACCTCTCTTAGAATTGTTTCTGGTTGTTTGCAGACTCAGGCAGACATTATTATATCAGTTTATAAGCTCGTTACTCATTTCTCATTACTCTACCAACTTAGAACACTTTTACAGGTTTTTTGCTTCAGTATGGGCTTTATTTTTTCATGCAATATAGGCCATGTCTGCACTAGAAAATTGCACTGGTTTAACTGAAGGTGCAGTTTTAAACCAGTTTAGTTAAACTGATGCCAGCCCTTGTGTGGACACTCTTATTTCAATTCAAAAGTGGCCTGTTTCAGTTTAAACTTAACATGATCCCGAACTGACTTAAACTAAACTGAAATAAACCACCCTTAAACTACAATCTGAGGGAGCCCACAAAGGGTTTGCACTAACTAACTAATTAAATCAGTTTAAAATTGCAGCTTTATTTAAACCAGTGCAATTTTCTTGTGTAGCCATGGCCTCACATTCTGCAGGATCAGACGACAGGTAGTTTGTAAAGGTGTTGTCTTACTGAACAGTCTCAGCTGGGCCAGTTCAGTACCTGACAATTTTAAATTTTCCTAGGATGTAAGCCTTCAAGATAAAATACAGTGCAAACCTCTTTGTGACATAGATGCCCCATAACGCTAATCAGATCTATGATTAAGATGGAAGAGAGAGGGAAGGAGGAACTCTAGTGTGTAGGCCCCTCTGGATGATTGTAACTATTACACTGCTCTACATCCAAAATGCTTCTGAAATAAATGTAGTCAAACTTTACTAATTCTGGGTCACTGAGAATGAAAATGATGCTTAAAATTGTTGATTGGCTCTAGTTTTCAAGATATGCTATTGGGTCAGTATATACGACCCTTGACTTGGGAATGGTGGAGGATAAGTGAGTTATAAAGGGAAGGGATCTCAATTTAAACCAGAAATGACTAAAATACATCTTTGACTGGATCTATGAATAAATCTATGACTGGGTTTGGACAGTACTTGCTTTTTAGGCAAAACAATGAATGATGCAATCTGAAGCTGGTATTGCGTCATACATGATATGAATTGCATCATGTTATTCCTAGAAGTCATGGATGATGCAATCATAACGAAGCTTCCATCACTCTGCTGAACAAATTGCCCTATATCAGCTCTAGAAATCATACAGTGTCGTGCTCTCTTATTTGTCAGGGTTTGATTTTGCAAAGGGACACATTTCTGTTTAGCCAAAGTGAGCAGAGATGCCTCGTACTTGTGTGAACAGTGCAGATAACTTCTGCTATGTTTGTGGTGAAGTGACTTTTGCATCACAAAAGCGCAGTATAACCACTATGGTTAAGAAAGCCTATCACCTTTATTTTGGCTGCAAAATTGGAGATCAGGACAAGAGGTGGGCCCCACACATATGCTGCAACTCTTGTGCAACAAATCTTTGCCAGTGGTTGAACAGGAAAAGGAAATCTATGCCTTTTGCAGTGCCAGTGATTTGGACAGGTTTCAGAGTAACAGCCGTGTTAGTCTGTATCCGCAAAAAGAAGAACAGGAGTACTTGTGGCACCTTAGAGACTAACAAATTTATTAGAGCATAAGCTTTCGTGGACTACAGCCCACTTCTTCGGATGCATATAGAATGGAACATATATTGAGGAGATATATATACACACATACAGAGAGCATAAACAGGTGGGAGTTGTCTTACCAACTCTGAGAGGCCAATTAATTAAGAGAAAAAAAAAACTTTTGAAGTGATAATCAAGCTAGCCGAGTACAGACAGTTTGATAATAAGTGTGAGAGTACTTACAAGGGGAGATAGTCAATGTCTGTAATGGCTCAGCCATTCCCAGTCCTTATTCAAACCGGAGTTGATTGTGTCTAGTTTGCATATCAATTCTAGCTCACCAGTCTCTCTTTGGAGTCTGTTTTTGAAGTTTTTCTGTTGTAATATAGCCACCCGCAGGTCTGTCACTGAATGACCAGACAGGTTAAAGTGTTCTCCCACTGGTTTTTGAGTATTTTGATTCCTGATGTCAGATTTGTGTCCATTAATTCTTTTGCGTAGAGACTGTCCGGTTTGGCCAATGTACATGGCAGAGGGGCATTGCTGGCACATGATGGCATATATCACATTGGTAGATGTGCAGGTGAACGAGCCCCTGATGGTATGGCTGATGTGATTAGGTCCTATGATGATGTCACTTGAATAGATATGTGTCTATTCAAGTGACATCATCATAGGACCTAATCACATCAGCCATACCATCAGGGGCTCGTTCACCTGCACATCTACCAATGTGATATATGCCATCATGTGCCAGCAATGCCCCTCTGCCATGTACATTGGCCAAACCGGACAGTCTCTACGCAAAAGAATTAATGGACACAAATCTGACATCAGGAATCAAAATACTCAAAAACCAGTGGGAGAACACTTTAACCTGTCTGGTCATTCAGTGACAGACCTGCGGGTGGCTATATTACAACAGAAAAACTTCAAAAACAGACTCCAAAGAGAGACTGGTGAGCTAGAATTGATATGCAAACTAGACACAATCAACTCCGGTTTGAATAAGGACTGGGAATGGCTGAGCCATTACAGACATTGACTATCTCCCCTTGTAAGTACTCTCACACTTATTATCAAACTGTCTGTACTCGGCTAGCTTGATTATCACTTCAAAAGTTTTTTTTTTCTCTTAATTAATTGGCCTCTCAGAGTTGGTAAGACAACTCCCACCTGTTTATGCTCTCTGTATGTGTGTATATATATCTCCTCAATATATGTTCCATTCTATATGCATCCGAAGAAGTGGGCTGTAGTCCACGAAAGCTTATGCTCTAATAAATTTGTTAGTGATTTGGAGAGAGCCAACAGATCATACCAGCCATTGTTACTTCTGCATGGTGCCTCCAGTTGGGAAAGGTGTGTCAAAGAAGAAAAAGTGGACTGTGCATTATCCAAACATTCCATCAGCTATACTCCCAGTACCCCATGGAGAAGGACTGCCGGTTCCTGATGCACCAGAATCATTCTCGCTTGAGTCAGACGAGGAAGAGGATGAAACTTCTGGTCCTGAACCATCAATGTCACAGGACCCACATTTTCTCCCATCCTCCTCCTCTGAACCACACCTCATAACACAAGGTGAACTGAATGACCTTGTCAGGGATTTGGAACTACCCAAGAGTAAGGCAGAGCTGTTGGGCTCCAGACTACAGCAGTGGAATCTCCTGGCAGGTGATGTTAGGGTTTCCATGTTCTGTGACCGTCAAAAGGATCTTGTCCCATTCTTCTTCATGGAAGGTGATCTTGTAGCCTGCAACAACATCGATGGTGTGATGGCAGCCCTCAACATCGTTCACGATCCAGATGAGTGGAGACTGTTCATTGATTCATCGAAGACGAGTCTTAAAGCTGTTTTACTGCATAATGGCAATGTTTTGCCATCAATTCCAGTTGGTCATGCAGTCCATATGAAGGAAACCTATGACAACATGAAACAACTTTTGAGGTGCATAAACTATGACCAACATCAGTGGCAGCTTTGTGGCGATTTGAAGGTTGTTGCTCTCTTGCTTGGTCTGCAGACTGAATACACAAAGTACTGCTGTTTTCTCTGCGAATGGGATAGTCGTGCAAGAGATTCCCACTACATCAAGAAAGATTGGCCACTCCGACAGTCATTGTAGCCTGGGAGGAAAAGTGTTCAGCATCCACCACTTGTTGAATCAAGGAAGATTTTGTTACCACCCTTACACATCAAGCTGGGTCTGATGAAGAACTTTGTCAAAGCCATTGACAAAACACAAGCAGCTTTCAAGTACCTCCGTGGAAAATTTCCAAGGTTAAGTGAAGCTAAGATAAAGGAGGGTGTTGGTCCTCAGATTCGTGAACTTCTTCGAGATGATGCATTTGACCATGCACTGCATGGCAAGGAAAAGACGGCATGGAAAGCCTTCCAGTTGGTGGCAATAAATTTTCTCGGAAACAACAAGGCACACAACTACAGGTTGTTGGTGGAAAACCTCCTCAAGGCATACAAAAGCCTTGGTTGCAACATGTCACTAAAGATACATTTTTTGCACTCTCATCTAGATTTTTTTCCACCGAACTGCGGAGCAGTGAGCGACGAGCACGGCGAGCGATTTCACCGGGACATTGCAACAATGGAGAAACGCTATCAGGGCAAATGGAGCCCATCAATGCGTGCAGACTATTGCTGGACAGTGACAAGAGATGCTCCATTTAATGAATTCAAGAAACAAGCCAAGAAGCGCCGAGTAGACACTGAATAGGACTAAACTATGTACATAATACTTTTTTGCCTTTTGTTTCATAATAAATTTTATTTATATAACCCTTTTGCTGATTTTTAAAGTGTTACATAAACAGGACAGGTGAAATATCATGTAAAGCAACCATAAACACATGAAAAGATCTAGGTTTACAATTTATGATTAAAACTGTACTATCTACACAATATACATAGACATAAAATGTAGAAACTTAAATATCTTGGAAACAGTAGCCAATCAGTTGTTTTAATTGTCATATTTGAATTCAGCACATCAAAATACATAATAAATAGCACATTTTATCTCTGAAGCAGACAACTTCTCAAAAATTGTAGACCAGTGTTATGAGGTAGTCAAAATCACTGTGATGAGCAAGGTATAAATATCTAAAGTAGATTGATTAAGGTGGTTTATAAACTAAATTTTTTTGCAGTCTAGTTGTCAGCAAAAAGCTGACACCAAATCATCTGAGCAGTTTATGGCAGTGGTTCTCAAACTGTGGGTCGGGATCCCAAAGTGTGTCATGCCCCTGTTTTAATGGGGTCGTCAGGGCTGGCATTAGACTTGCTGGGACCTGGGGCTGAAGCCAAAAGTCCGAGCCCCACCGCCCAAGGCTGAAGCCGAAGCCTGAGGGCTTTAGCTTTGGGTGGTGGGGCTCAGGTTACAGCTCCCACCCGCCCCAGGGTTGAAGCCCTTGAGCTTCGGCTTTGCTCCCCCCACCCTCCGGGAGGCAGGGTTCAGGCTTCAGGCCCCTCTGCCCGGGGCTCGGTCTTCGGTCCTCCTTCCTGGGGCTGTGTAGTAATTTTTGTTGTCAGAAGGGGGTCACAGTGCAATGAAGTGTGAGAAACACTGGTTTATATAATCACATTGTTCAAGAGGGCGCCAATGCTACCCATCCGTAAAATAGCCCTGAATAACAGCTGGATGACTTAGGAGTGAAGGAGGAAAAAAAATCAAAGGAATATTTTTAAGTATCTTAAATTGGAGAGTGGATTACTCAGGGCATATGTATTGGTATGCAGAATCTGTTTTCCATAATTTGCAGCTTCAAATCCAGCCCAGGAGATCTAAAAGATAGTTACCAACATTTGACATTTTCCCCCTAAATCAATAAGTAATCTTGGGCCTGCTAAACCCTCTACTGCTGAAGTTTCATCTGGGTGCTTTTTGATGCATTGTGGGTTCTTCAGCGACCAGCGAATCAGCACTGATACTTGCATATTACAAATCCTTCCTGATACTGCAAAAATTATGAAAAAATAAGTAGTGATAGAAAACCTTAAACTACTTAGAATTTTTATAAAGTATCCATAAATCCAAACACTTGCTGAGCCAAGAGAGTTGCTCTCAGTGTCCCACCCATTACCACACCTCCTGTTCTGTGTTACCAGTAGCTGTTGTGTGAAGGCAGGCCCTGTGGCCTGCTGCACCCCCTGCCCACTCCCCAGTGTTGTTGTGGGTTTTGTAATGGAAAATCATGTCTCTCCAAGCTAATAGGATTGTTAGAAAATTTTAACAAAACAGTGGATAAGGAAGAAACAATAAACACAATTTGTTTGGACGTTGAACAGCCTCCTTTGCAAACCCACATTTTGAGTGGGCCTGAGGGCCGCATCGGGTTTCAAAAATTGTATGGAGGGTCCCCAAACAGCTAGGCGTGGCCCGGTCCCCACCCCACCCCACTTCTCGCCCTCTGAGGACCCCCCGGGACCCCTGCCCCATCTACTACTGCCCCCCCCAAACCCCAGCCCCTGATTGCCCCCCACCGCCCCATCCAACCCCTCCTCTCATTCCTGACTCCCCCCCCCCCCCCGGGACCCATGCCCCATCTAACCACCACTTCTCCCTGACTGTTCCCAGAACCCCTGCCCCGACTGCCCCCCGCTGCCCCATCCAACCCCCCCTCTCCTTCCTTACTGCCCCCTGGAATCCCTGCACTCATTCAACCCCCCTGTTCCCTGCCCTCTGACTGCCCCGACCGCTATCCACACCCCTGCCCCCTGACCACCACCCTGAACTCCCCTGCCCTCTTTCCAACCTCACCTGCTTTCTGCCTCGAGCACCGGTGGCTGGCAGCGCTACAGCTGCGCCACCCGGCTGGAGCCAGCTACGCCACAGCACAACACAGAGCACCGGTTCAGGACGGGCTCTGCAGCTGCGCTGCCCAGCCGCCCAGAGCAGTGCACCGGCGGCTCAGTGCACTGAGGCTGCAGGGGAGGGGTAACAGCAGAGGAGGGGCCAGGCGCTTGCCTCCCCGGGCAGGAGCTCAGGGGCCAGGCAGGAGGGTCCGCGGTTGTGTACGTTCTAAATAGTAGTATTAGCACTGGATTTATTTAGTTCTTTCTTTGGCAAACTCTTATTGACTCAGTAAGGACTGAGTAAACAGTGAGTTAGGACCTCAGGAGTTTGTCCATATTTAGGCACTAATTTGCTAACAAGATGATCATAGATGTTCTCCCATGTCAGGGGTAGTGTGGGACACCTGTGGTTTGGATAATATGGATTTTTTTGTTACACCAAGTTATACCACCCTTGATCCCTAATTTATGCTGTAGTAAGGACAATCTGGGAACTATTATTATTAAGAAAAGGCACAGTGCAGAGTTGTTTGGATTTAAATCCTGGATTGTGTTTCTTTTCCATTTAAATTGTCATTTTAACTCACTTTTCTTTTCTCTTCTGTATTTCTTGGCTCGTGCTGTCAGTGTGGGTATGACATTGAGTCAGGGAGTTGGAGGGCTCACAGTTGCAGTCTGACAAGGCTGCCCATGAAACCAATTACCCTCCAAACTCCAATATTACTGAGCCTGACAGGCATATTGAGAACAAAAGTATCTTGGCCAGACCAGTGGCAGTGGAATTAACACGCTTAGCCTCTGCATGTTACAAAGAAGTCGGTGTTCTAACACTATGGTTAGCTAATCCACCAGTTAAGCAGTATACTTGCATCTCTTTTAGCCTTTGGCTTTCCCTCAAACTAAAACTGAACAGAACTTCTCCACCAGGGATGCTTTTACCATTACCTGCTAGGAAGATCAGAAACTAGCCAAACTGGCACAGTTTGGAATATCACAGATTCTTTTTGGTCTTCTCCTTGCACACTAATGCAAGGGGGCTTCCAAATATATGCACATTGAAGTTGTCTAAATAGCTGCTTTTGGTTTGCTTTTCTTCAGTGTCCCCTCATGGAAACTGGTCCTAATATTCTGTCTGCAAGATTGTCAATCTCATTCTTTCCCACCTTGTTTTATTGCCTCTATGAAACTAAGAATTAATAATGTTAGATGTTTTATATCATCTCACATCTGCCAGCCTAATAAAATGAAGTGTTGATTTCCCCACCTCCCCATAAGTGCTGTAACGATGAGTGAAGAACCCTCAGGAAGAGGTTTTACCCCGTTCCTGGGGAGGCACTTGTTTTTATGTGTACTTTTGTGAGACACTTTAAGGAAAAAAAAACCCAAACCTAGCAGGCTGCCTTTCAAGTTATGAGTCTGATGTGAACGTACTGTAGTGAGCTTTGTTAAATGTTAGTGTCTGATCTGGGCAAACGTTTTATAATCCAGTAATTGACTGGAAAAAAGTCTTTCTCAATATATGTACAATGAGTTTAAATAAGGTAAAGTTAGTATTTGCATTCTCCAGAAAAGGCTTTTAGGCAAACACATAGAATGACAGCCATGGTTTAAGTTTAACTTCATGGTAGTAATGTTTTGATTGAAAAGACAGAAATTAGCATAACTTTTTTTGCCATTATTACTACAACTAATAATACAAAATCCATTTGATCTAAAACATGTTAATTTTCTGCTTTTCTGTGTTGTGCTCTGATAACTCACAAGAAAAGACAGGTTAAAACAGTAGTCACTCTCTGTAAAACTGAATTGTGAGATGGGAGACAAAATGTAAAATTATTTTGAGAATATTACTGACATGCTTTCTTCTGCCTGTATATGCAAATGGCATCCATCGTAAACTGTACTCTTGTATGTCTGGGGGATCAACAGTATCAGAAAAGTTCATTGTACCACTGGGGAAATGCAAATGAAATCTCTTTGTGTGGAATGCAAGCATTCATGTAAACCAGTTGTACACTGTGGACCAGATAATGGACAGCTAGAAATACAATATCTAGGGGAAAGTACAACTCTATTCAGCACAATAAGAAAATATTGATTTTCCCTGTTCAGGCTGAGATTAGTTAATTCAGTAATTCTGTTTACCATCGCTAGATCCTAAAATGCAAATCTGATCTCTCTGTATGCTAGGAAAGAGGGAGAGGGAAGTGGTGACAGGAGGGAGAAGCTGCCCTCTTCAACAATATTGATTATTTAATGAGTACTTAATTTAATGGGGGTCAATTAACTACTTCTCTTTCTCTTTAACTTTGTCTGAATTTGTTTTAGTCTTTCTCTTTCTTATGGTGGACTCTTTCATCCAGGGAAATAGTTTAGAGGAATCATACAGTTGTATTTAGAGCTTCCTTCATGCCACCAAAGACCAATAATTTGTGAGGTGAAGAAGGGGATGTAATAGACTCACAGCAGTTTGAAACCGATGAAATCTATAACAAAGGAAGAGTAAACCTCTCTGTTGGAATGTTTCTTTTGACTAATTGTTTTGTATTAAGTCTAGAGGCCCCATTCCTGTATCAGGTAATACGGGAAGAATAATAAGCTATACCTGTGGAAGGCACCTTTGTGTCATAATAACTGTGTCCACACTAGGGCTGTATGTACACTAGGAGTGCTTTACCGGTATAAAAATACTAGTATACTACATTAGCATTGCACTTCTAGTACCAATATAATAAACCCGCCCCCCACAAGCAAAACAAGCTATACTGGTAAAAGTGCAGCTTTACCATTATAACGTGTCTGCCCTAGGGGCTTCTACTGGCATAACTGCATTGGTCAGGGATCACAGCTCTTCACACCCCTGACTGACACAGCTATAGTGGCAGAAGTCTGTAGTGTAGCCCTGAGCTAGGAGTAGCACCGATTTTATTATTTAAGTAGAAAATTATAGCCCTAACCAAAATAATTAAATCTGTACAAAAAGAGTGAAAACCAGGCCTCAACTATGTTTGAATCTGGACTTTCAAATAGGAAACTGTACTTTTACCCACTGCATTATCTGGCCTATGAAAACGGGCCATGCAAGTTCAATTGTTATATTAGTAACCTGATATAATTGTACTGAATGTGATTTTTGACAGTGTAATTATGTGTGTGTGTGTGTGTGTGTGTACATACCTCTGCTTTTCTCTCCAGGCATCTATTATCAAATAAGGATGCTTACAAATATAGTAACTTGGTGTTTTCAATCATACTGTCACTGATTTGTATTGCAGGCACTAAACACATCTTTGATTGAATCTGTTATGTTTGTCATATTTGTCAGCATTGTGTGACCTGAGGCTCTCTTATCCCTTAACATTCTGATGAGCTTCTCTTAGGTGAAGCAGGTAGGGTAGCTTTGAATGGATTTGTGACTGGCAGTTGATAAAGCTTTCTGAGCGAACGGGTCAGTTCAACTACTGAGCGGTCCCTCTGTCTCTGGCAGCTGATTGCTAGATAAAATAAGGAAATCTGAAGCAGTTTATTGAAGAGTGTTTTAGGCCTTTCAGAAAACACAGTGACTAAAAGAAAGCAATGGGATTAGTTGGTTTCTGGAGATGGCTAAGGCCTGAGACTATTTATTCTGCTTTAAGAATGGCCATTAAAGGCCAGATTCTTTCAGGGACTGACCACCTTCAGCTCACATTAATTTCCAGGGAGATGAGGGTGATCAAACAGCTTGGAGGAGGAGCTCAGCATCTTACTGGCTAGTGTCCCAAAATAGGCTATACAGCAGCGTGAAGTCTGTCACAGCACTTGTCACTATTGCAACTGACTCTGCTCTGCAAGGGGTGATGGCTGGTAGATCCATCCCGATCCCCAATTTCCTTACCTGCCAAAATGCAGGGATTCCTTATTGCTCATTTAACCTTTTGAATGCTAGTTTTCTGTTCACTTCCTCTAAAGTGTCAGCAGGAAGATTACCTATTACCTATTAGGGCTTTGGAAATGCCATTTTGCTTAACTCAGAGAGACACTGCAAGGGAAAATAGCGATAGAAACTAGTAACTTATTTTTCAGCATCCAAAAATTATTTCTCCACCTTTATCGCTACTGTACCTGTACCCTTGAGGACCCTTATGGATCCCGCCCCTTTAATCAGATGGAGGGTCACTACTGAGTATTCAGAGACCTTTCGTCTCCCTGGGAGGTTGGATACACTGCTCCCATAGCACTCCCACCTGCATGTTCCATGGGGGACGATACTGGGGATAAGGGTCAAATCTGATCTCCTGCATGGCAATGCAGAGTACTGAAACTGTTGCTTCTGATGGAGTGTAGAGATAAAATATGACACAAGTGTCTGGGACTGTGATTCTCCTACTCCTATATCTTGCCTCCTGATCCTCATGAATCCTGCCACCATAACAGATATTTCAGAGGAATATGAAAAAAACACCCCACATTGCACCCGGTCAATTATGCAATGCCATGCAAATACAACTACTATTTAACCAATCCAAATGTTGGGTCCAGTTCTGCAAGGCCTTACTTGGGTGGGTGAGACATCCTTATTCATAAAAGAGAGGTTTTGCAGCATTGAGAAAATATTTTGTTTCTTTGTAGTGTTAATATGATAGTAACCATGTCTAATGGATTAAGCATGCGATTGGGAATCAGAATTCTAGTCCAGCTTCTCTTTGGGCATGGATTGTGCCTTAATTGATGTTTGTAAAGTACCATGTAATTTTATAGCACTGTTACGTTACATTTTAATAAATCATAAAGATTCTTTGCCAGTTCTTCCATCCAGAAAATGGGGATAATGTTACTTATCTACCTCATATTGGTTTTGTAAAGATTAATTACTTAATATCAAAACAGACAGGCCTTTGAAGACATACAGCAAAATATAAATGCTAAGTATTGTTATATACATTAAATACAGTTATTATGAATTAACAAATGCATTTTTATTGTCTGTTGGGTTGAGCAAAGTGGAAATTGCTCCAGGTTTTTGGTGGTGGTGTTTTTGTTCACAGCAAGACAATAAGTTTACTTGTAAAGTCCAAAAGGACGGGGATAAAACACATCTCATGAGACTACATAGTTGTGCTAATGGCATCGTCAGTCTCGATAGACTTCACACATCATTAGCATTTATCACTACTAACTAATATCACTAGTATCACAGCAAGCAATATTTGCTTTCTATGCTGAAACAGATATTATGGGGAAGTCTGCAGTATTTAATATCTATCATAAGGTTTTTAAATTGCCACCATAGCATCTGAATGCCTTCCACATAAAATCAACAGCAATAGTGAAGCCCTTAGTGGACATGAATGTCTGGTTCTTCTTCCCTTTTGGGAATAAAACTCTGCCTGGGGTATGTTTTTCTTGGGTGGTTGGTTTTGTTTGTTTCAGATTTTTGGTTTGGTTTGAGGAGAGATGGTACTTAGGTAGATGGAGGTGTCAGCGTAGAGAATTTCAATCTTTCTGTCATGGAAAGGCTTTTCTTAAGCCATGAAATAGACAGGAATGAAAACAACAGTGCTTTGTAGAATTTAGTAGGGGTCTACAAAAATCACTCAAATCTCCTGCATTTGATAAAACGATATTCTTTCTGTAGATTTCTACAAATCATTTTATAGAATTCATGTCAGATATATAGTATAGTATTAAATTAAACAGGATGGTTTAAAGAACCTCTAGAAAGATTATCAACTTTTATTTGATTTTATAAGACTCTTCTGTAAGAAATAATCAGACCTTTTAATTATTAGCACTATTACGTTGATGATCAATAAAACAAAGTGATTGGCTGTAATAGCTGCTTGGATCCCAACTGATAAATCATCTGTCCCCTACATTATTATTATTTTTCTTTTCTCAAACAGGTGTGTTTTATGAAGTTGTTCAGAGCACCCCTCGAGTGGAGGAAAACGTTCAAGTGGATTCACACCTATACAGTCACAGGTGGAAAAGGCACTCAGAGTCTCTCAAATCAGTCGATACTAACAGAGCCAGCATGGGGCAGGATTCCTCAGAGCCCGGGGGCTTCACAGACCTACTACTTGACGAGGGACATGACAACACCACACAGATTGAGGTAGAGATTTGTTCCACATGAACTTTATTTAGTTTGTGAACTACACTGTGAGTGGTGGCATGAATCAAAGTCCCAGAATCATACAACATGTTTTTAAAAGCTAAGAGATGAGTTCAGTGCATTTAAACTTTGATGACTGATGCCAGCTTAATGGCCTAACAGTTTATGTAACATGTTATCATGTGGGCTCCAGTTTCTGCTCTCCAGTTGCTAGGCTTGGAGAGTCTGGGAGGGAGTAACACTTGTGACTCTTGGGTAAAGAGATGGTTTCTCCTATTGCACTGGTCATTTCAAGATGGAGGCTGTCTCCTTGCTGTGCAAGACAAGGGAGGCTTTTTGGCATCATTAGGAGTTCTTGCTGGAGGACCTGAAAAGGAAAAGAGAATAGTATATAAAAAGGGAGCCACTTATTATTAATTATTTGTATTACTGTTATACCTAGGAGTCCTAGTCACGGACCAGGACCCCATTGTGCTAGGTGCTGTACATACACAGAACAAAAAGAGAGTCCCTGCCCTAAAAAGCTTAGAATATAAGTATAAAACAAAAGAAAACAGATTGACACAGAGAGTCTGATGGGGGACTATGAGGAAATAATGAAACAATATCCGATGGCAAGATAGGTCTCAGTGCACCAGCAGCCTAATTGTCAATTGGCAAAAGAGCGTTTTAAGGAGGGCTTTGAAGGAAGATAATTAGATAGTTTTGTGGATGCTTAGAGGATATTTTTTACAGTGAGGGGCAGCATGAGAGAAAGCATGAAGGCCATCCTTCATAAAAGCTTTAGTTTTGTGCCTTATCCTCTGGTCTTTTGGTGACTCAGAACCTGGGTGTGGAAGGGGTAAGTGCCTAAGAAAATTGGCAAGTAGTTGGGGAAACACCAAATTAGACATGGAGATGAGCAGCTCCCCCTCCATCCAATCCCTACTGCAAAGGTACCTCCCAAAACAGTAATATATGGAGCCTTGCATGGGAAATGCTGAGACATACTTTCTCACATTTAGGACTTGATTCATAGCACATTGAAGTCAATGGAAAGATTCTCCATTGACCTCAGCAGACTATGGATCCTTAGAGCTGACTGTTGTTTGAATGTGTGAATATTAGAATATATACCTAAACTTTGATTATATGCTTAGGATCCTGAAAGGACAGATTTTCCCCTTTGTAAATCCTAGATGAATTCTATTGACCCCAGTGGAGTTCCTCCCATATTACACCCATATAATTGAGAGCAGAATTTAACCCTAAGTATTTTTTGAGATTCTTCACTCTGATTGGTTGGTGACAAGTAACTGAGTATTTTTTAGCGTTGTGCTATTTTTCTGTTGTAATTTGGAAATACACTCTCTGATTAGGTTTCAGAGTGGTAGCCATGTTAGTCTGCTTAGATTTTGTGTTTATAGATGGACAGTAAGTAAAGACTTCGGTGCTGATTGACTTGATTCTTTTAAAACAGTAATTACTTCTTGTTGTTTGCTTAAATGATGAAAAATACTCTCTATTCTTGAAGCAGAATACATTTTGGAATAAATAATTATTTACTCTAAATCCTATATATTTCTACTCTTTATATTTTGCTTCCAGAACAACAGTACCATTTAAATCTTAATTCTAGGAGAACTTATTCTTGAATTAACAAAACAACTTTCAGTTTTTGTGGCACATCTATTTTAATTTATTATTTATTATTCTTATTATTTAATAATTATTTTGGCTAAAGAACAACAAATACAAGGAACACAAAGCCATCTGTGGAGACAGTGGTGTTTCAGTTAAAAACAAGACTTTTCTGGGTGGGAGGCAAGGGGAGATTGTATTTGTTTTTTCAATTTTACAATTTGCACATGCTAATTGTATCTTCTGTTTGCATTTACATGGAAGTTACTGGCTGGTAAATGATACTCTTGACCTGTATATTGATTTATGAGTTGTTTATTGCCTCCTGTACTCCCATCTGGGCACATATGTAACTAGTCAGTCAGGCACAACACAGATCTTGTTTCTGATTATTTGGTGGATAAAGTAAGACAACCAGCTACAAATATATTCATGTAGCTGAACTTTTCATGGCTTATCTCTAGGGAGTAATGCAGTGTTGCCTTGCTTCTCTCTTCTGTTGCTGTTCTAAGATTTTATAATCTGAACTGGCTGTAATTCCAGGAGTGACAGTAAAATGTGGCGGTGTGCGGGTTAGAAGAGAATACTTGCAAGCAGATGTGGGTAGTGGTGATATTTTCCCACATGCATCTTCCCTAACTATGTTTAGATTGATGAGAGCAAAGTGCACTGACAGTGTGTACTAACAAGCTTCACTCACAGTAACCTACTTTATTAAATTCAGGTGCAGTACCCCTTCATAGTGCTCCTTTTCTAAAGGCTTCACTGCAGGATAAAATAACTGAATTGTGGCTCTTAACTGTATTGGATTCCATTATAAATTCTCATTATAACACACAACCACCTTACAAAATCCTTGGTGCCCAGCTTCATAGAAGAGGAGCAATGTATAACAAATATTTAAAGTACAGGTAGCTGTATGTAGCAAATTCCTCTCCTGCACCTTTGGAGATCAGCAGCAGTTCTGATAAGGCATACTGATTTTTTAGTAACTCTTCTTCCCTGTGTATTGTAGTTCTTGATGAAGAAAATCCACAAACTGATTGTTGTCTCTTATTCATATCTAATGACAATAAAGCATTACAAGACTCATTCACAATAGATATTGTTTGTCTAAATTATGTTATACTCTTTCATTGTAAATATCAAAGATGCTTTGACATACACCCTAAGGATGATGTATAATCTCTCCCCATAGCTTCCTTTCCTATGATGAGTCTTGTTTCAAATCAACTGTAAAACAAACAAAAAACAAGAACAAGAAGAAAGAAATATGGGTGTTTGTCTTATTTTGTAAAAAAGCCATAAATTCTATTTCCTAAGTGTAGTGTCAAATGTGACCTTTCTTATGGAAAAAAAATTCCTAGAGACAAATTCAGCCTGGGGTAAGTGGGTGCAGCTCCATTGATTTTTTTTCCCTAGTATTTATAGTACTATAATAATAAATTTTCACTTATAGATTTTCATCAGAGGACAGCCGAATGTTTTAGAAGCTATCAACTAAACCTCATAACACTCCTCTGCCCCACAGTCTGTCATAAGTCAAGAAAGGTTAATTTTGTCGGTTATGTGGATTGAAGGCCTCCAAGTAGTGGTGGGGTGATTCTGTTTGCAATTTCTTCTAAGTCAGGGCCAACCCAATGACCTCAGTGTTGAACCAGTCTGAGATGATTAGATGTGCTGTACTGCTGCAGGTGCAGTCTCTCAAACGAAATGTAAGTCTGAGGTCCCAAGCATCATTCAGGATCCTTCAACATTTATGGCAAGAGTGGGAATGTTTACTCTCTTCCTGGCCAGAATTCCCTTTCTGCCTACTGAGGCTGGATTCAAAAAAGCACTTCAGCACTTGCTTAAACTAAAACACATGGTCAAGTGTTTTCCTATATATGGAAGGGCCCAGTTTTCTTGAACTGGGCCCTTAGGAAGGTGGACCCTGTTGAAGAGAGAGAGCTTCAGAGCCTGGTGGATTCACCCATTTAATTTTTGGTAGGGCCAGATTAAGACATAGATTGTATTGGCCTAGAGCACCTGCGGCTGGAGTCACATGATTACATCATAATCTTATCTTTCATTTTAAAAAGCAGTAAATGTTTAGCCCTTATTGTTGCAAAAAACAAAAACACCCACACACCTTGAAAACATGAACTGAGTGTGACGAGCACAGCAATATGTGTCAAGCTTGCAGAGATCCTGCAGCAATAGCTCTGAGTGGTGTGAACTGCCCTAGGCATCTCTGTAGAGTGCTAACTCCACTGCTCTGGGGGGCCCTCCCAACACCATCCCCACAGAAGACTGTGTGTAGCAGGAAGAGAAGACTAAGGTGTGCCCAGCTCACCCACCTAATCAGTTTCACCCCTTCTGATGGGTTAGGTCCTAGTGCGTGGGGTTCCCCTACCTCACAGGCAGGGGGGGAGAACCCTTACTGATGCCCCTACTGCTCCCAAGGGGAGGGAAAGAGGCTGGTGCCAGCCTGCTGTGGGAGGGGGAGAGGCCATCCAAAGCTTCTGGCTGACCCTACCATTCTGGGAGGGTAGGAGAGGGTGATCCACCAGCCACCACCACTCCAAGTGAAGCTAGAGCCCTGTGTGTGCCTAGGGCACTGAATTGCCTTCATTACCCGGCAATAACCACAATTTCTAGAAGTGTAGGGCTGGAAAGGACCTCAAAAGGTCATCTAGTCCATCTGTCCAGCACATCCCACGGCCCATGCCACTTCCCACAGACCCCATTGGCCTGGAATGGCGAACCGTGGTCAGTGGGAGCTGCCATTGGCAGAACCTGTGGATGCTGCAGGTAAACAAACTGTCCTGGCCCGCCAGCAGATTTCCCTGACTGGCCGCGTGCCAAAGGTTGCAGATCCCTGTTTTAGCCTATATATTCCAAGATAATCCAACTAAGATTTAACTGGGTTTGCATTTTTAAATTAGTCATTACGTTATCTAGTTCTCCTTGAAAACTGTTGGTTTTTGAGGTAGTTTGTGAGTTAATCTCCTAAAAGTAGATTTCTTTCAAAGAGTTGATTGAGGATTTTAATCCCATGAATCCCACTCCACTGCCCTGGGCGAAACTTCCACCTTGTGCGCCCCCGCGGCAGCTCTCCCCCTCCGCCCTGAGGCGCCCCCCCCCGCGGCAGCTCCCCACCCTGAGGCACACCCCCCCCGCGGCAGCTCCTCACCCCCCACCTTGAGACACCCTTCCCCCCCGCCCCAGCTCACCTCTGCTCCGCCTCCTCCCCGAGCACGCCATTGCTGCTTCACTTCTCCCGCCTCCCAGGCTTGCAGTGCCAATCAGCTTAGGCGCCGCAAGTCTGGGAGGCGGGAGAAGTGAAGCAGCCACGGCGTGCTCGGGGAGGAGGCGGGGCAGGGGTGAGCTGGGGCGGGGTGTTCCCCTGCGTGCTGCCCCGCCTCCCTTGCTGCAGGCGGCCCTCCCCACGCTCCACTGCCCCAGCTCCCTCCGCCTAAATGCCGGCGGCGACCAAGGTGGCCGAAGATCCGGCCGCCGCGCTCGCTGCCGAAGAAAATGGCGCCCCCGCGGTCGCCTAAATGGTTGCACCGGCCCTGCCCATGAAGCCCGTTAGTCATGCTAGTCTGGTGGCTAACACCCTAAACAACTCTTTAACACTATTTTCCTCAAAGTAAAGATGGAGGATGCTAATATTATATACTCCTTAGCTTTGATAGCATTTGATATGGAGGAAGGTATTACCAATATACATTGCAGCCCATTTTCTCTGCATTAGATAAGGTTACACCACTTTTTAGTAACTACTTTCTAAACCTTGAGACTATCTTGTTTTTTTTTAATTATTTCATGGCAATTGGAGTCTGTATTTTCCCATTTATAACCCCATGTGTTTAAAGTAGATATTTTGTATTGACGATTAATATTTATCAGTTTTAGAACACAGTACACTGTTAAAAGTGCTTAGCATTAGCCTAACTCTGTTCCCATTGAGATCAATCCTAAAACTCAAGTGTATAACGTAAGGCACCTGCTCAAGTACCTTACTGAATCAGGGTGAATATGTCTACAAAGCCCCTTGTACATTATACAAAATATTATATTATTAATAATAATGATTATTATTAATAGGTGAGGTGTAAGTGATGTACAGGACCCTCTGTGGGCCCTCTGCATATGGGTGAATCTCAGCCTATGTTGCTAGTTTTCTCTGTCCCAAGTCCTGTTTACTGCACAGAATGGTAGATCAGCTCCTGCTGCACCATTTGCCAGAGGTCACTAGTAATCTGATTGGCCTCTTACTTCCTCATCTCTTTTTTCCTATTCGTTGTGCATGCTCTAAAATGTCCCAGCTGCATACTAGGGCAACAATACAGTGTTAAAATTAAAAAGGTTGAAAATGGGCCATTTCAGAAGGGTATTTTGGATTGAGGTCAACAGAATATCTGTTCAATTAGTTTTGGGGATGGGAATTAATATAGCATTTGCAGCCCTTTAAAATACTATATCAAAATTAGATGTTTTCACTGATTTCAGATGTCAGAACAAAAGCAAACAAATTAATAGCTCCAAGCATAGACAGGTAAGAGCTGACATCAAACATGCTAGCAGAATGGTTTTATTGCTTAGCATTCTGAAGAAGGGGAGAAATGCATTGTTTTTCACATGAAGATTTATAATATAACGAATTATTGCAACAGTATGTCAGGAAAAAATTCAGTTCCAAGTAAAAAAATGCATGTTCAATATGTTAAATCAAACCAAACTCCAGTATATTTTACCTTCTCCTCACCTACCATAGTACCTATGTGAATTACAGAATTTAGTACCAACTCAGTGAAAAGCAAATATATTAATCAGTAGTGAGGTGACATATTTATTCTTCTGGAGGTGCTTGGCATCTTCTGCTGTGTACTGTTTTCGTTAGCAAAGTAGGGTTGTCACCAGCTGCAGACTCTCTTCCCCCACTCCCTTTTCTTATTGTTTTTTTACCCCCTTTGGTTCCTGTAAAAGTTTGCTGAAATATAACTTTCCAGCAGCCCCTGTAGTTGAGACCTGCAGGTTGTCTTGACCCAATGATGACAAGGCTGGTAGGTTTTTGCTGGAATAGGGACTTGTTGTTTTGTGTTTCTCCTGGAGTTGTTCCCTGGCAAAGTATTTTTCTCCTTAACTCCAGGCACTCATGAAAGTGAATGTCTGATTCTGGCTGGCAAAAACAACAGGGCCTTTAATTTTTCAATTGTTGGGATTTGAGAGCGATCGCTCTCCACTATTGACTGACTGCATCTTCAGCATAAAAAGGCTTCAGTGTACACACTCTTTTGTTCTCACTTCAAATCTGAGCTATGAAACAAAAATAATGATTACAACTAAATTGCACGGAGCTTGATGAATGAATAAGGCATTACTGGAATTATTCCATAATAGTATTACGGAAAACTTGGCCATGCTTAATTATAAAAGTCCTTGTCTCGCTAGCAAAGACTAAACAATGTCATGGTCACATATTGGCTGTTTGGCCAATTCTTTTTTTTTTTTCTTTCACAGTGTTTGCTCACCAGTTGTGTCTGAAGGATTTTGAAATAAACAATATAGCAGATATTGTGAACTTTAAAAAGTTCTCTTTTTTGCAAGCTGTTTGGAAACATGTACTGTAGCCAAGAAAAAGAACCCTCTTTATCACATAATTGTACTAAACACATCTTCTAGTCCCTTCATTCATCCTGAGTTATGACCGAGGGGATTTTAAAAACTGTTGTCCATTCTGTGATTTTATAGCTTCTAAATTAACATGGATGAATTCAATATGTGTGTGTGTGTGTGTGTGTATGTGTGTATGTGTGTATGTGTACAGAGAGAGAGAGAGAGATGTCTTTCAGTTTGTTGGGGGGGTTATTTACATTTTGATGGTTTTATTTTAAATTGCATTCTCAGTATCTTGCTTTCCTACTTACTTTGCCCTTTTCACTGTAATAACTGCATTCCGTAGACAATGTTTTCACTTGCAGACTCTAAGTAATAAAATTAGAGCTGTTATTAGTCTGCATCACGAGTTAAAGGTGGGATTTTTCCCTTCTGATGGACAATTGTTTTAAAATATGGATTATAAAATATCAGACAGAATAATGTAAACATAATTTCAGTGTTTTGGAAATGTGTGAAAAGTTTTTAAAAAATTGTTAAAATTTGACTCACATTTTAGAATTAAAATGTTTTGCGTGTGATTGGGAAAGGAGCTGATTTTTCCAATTACATAGATTTACTGATGGAATAAGTTGATACTTTAAAAGAATCTTGTAGGGCCACATGTGCTGTAATTTATAGTCTCCAAGAGCAAGAGAAAACTCTTTTTTTATGAAACCTTCTTAGGAAACCCAAAAGAATAAAGAAACAACTCAAGCAGCATCTTCAGTACATGTTCTGTTATGCTATTTCATTCTGGGGTTTGGAGATGTTGGAGATCGGAGAGAGTGTTTCACATCTACACTGCTTGTCCTGGGTATAAAACTGTTGAATGCCATGGGTCAAGCAGAGGACATCCTTCACTTCAGAATTGTTGACGAGGAATTCAGCCTTTAGTGGTCTTCATAGATTCATAGATTCTAGGACTGGAAGGGACCTCGAGAGGTCGAGTCCAGTCCCCTGCCCTCATGGCAGGACCAAATACTGTTTAGACCATCCCGGATAGACATTTATCAAACCTACTCTTAAATATCTCCAGAGATGGAGATTCCACAACCTCCCTAGGCAATTATTCCAGTGTTTAACCAGTTAGGAACTTTTTCCTGATGTCCAACCTAAACCTCCCTTGCTGCAGTTTAAGCCATTGATTCTTGTTCTATCCTTAGAGGCTAAGGTGAACAAGTTTTCTCCCTCCTCCTTATGACACCCTTTTAGATACCTGAAAACTGCTATCATGTCCCCTCTCCGTCTTCGCTTTTCCAAACTAAACAAACCCAGTTCTTTCAGCCTTCCTTCATAGATCATATTCTCAAGACCTTTAATCATTCATGATAGGTTCCTCTTCTGACTGATGACCAGATAGGAGCAGAATGGATTAAAAAACATCAGGGAAATGGGATATGGTGTTGTGTAGAGGGGAAAAGAGCTATATGGTGTGTAACCATGCCATTGTGTAGCCACCAGCAGCACTGCCCTCAGTCACAACCCAGTAAAAGGCAGCAACTGCTTGCTAGGCTGGGATGTGCTCGGGGTTGAAAAACAGTTGCTGAGCTAAATATAACATACTACCCTTGAAAGAAGTCACAACTTAGAATGCTGTATATCCCATTGGTTACTGTTGTTGTCAGCAACTAAACTCCCTCCAGAGTGAACAGCACTAAGATCCTCCCAGGTAAAGTGTCAGAAGCTAGCCATATTGTCAGTACTGGGAGAGGGACTAAGGTGGAGCCAGCACATATACCCCAGGTATCTATGGAGTGGAGTTTTTACACTGGAAAGGGATAAGAGCCAGAAACTCCCATGAATTGCACTAGGGTTACTATTGATTTTATGTAGAAGGTGCTCAAATACTGTGGAATAAGCAGATAGATACACATATTTAGTTAAAAATTAATAACTGCTGATATAGTACATATGAAAACACAATCTCTGTAAGTAAAGGATCCATCCAGGAGGTGCAAGAAGACTGGGACCTCTCTTGTGGTTTGCAAATCACTTCTCATCATCTGAACTTCTTATGGTCTTCTGATGCACAGCCCGTACTCTTCTGTACTCCCTTTCACAGTCTCCCACTGTAAATATCCTTATCAGATTTCCACAGACTGCAGCAGGGCTCAGACTAGACTGAACCAGTTTAAAACTTGTTTTACAGCTAGTTGGCCATTGAAGATGAGTCAAATCAAGTTTTAAAGCATTTTAGACAACGTTCTAATTTAGGTTGGGTTAGTCCATTTCACATGGAATCATATTTAAACCTAATTTCTTTTAACGGTTCAGAAAACATGTATTGCGCCTTCTGTAGATGGGGCTTAAAAGTTTTCCAGCCTCGCTGAACTCATATTGCTCTATCCAAATCTGAGGTTTAGCTTCCAGCCAAGTGAAATATTGAAAAGTGATACAGAAATGTAAAATATTATCAAGAAAACTCAGAGGTAAGTTCCATTACATTCTGAATGATTCCACCTTGGTCCTCACTTCTGCAGGTCATTAGCAGCAGCATATTACATTAAATCTAATCCAATGCCATTTTATCAATGGAATACAATGTCATCTCTCTTTCATGAAGAGAAGCTTGTAACAGAGGTTCGTGCATAAGATAAGCAGGTACTAGAAGAGAGATCTCTCCAGAATGAGAAGAGAGATCTCTTCAGAATGTCGATTATATGCTTTAAACCAGGAGTAAGCAACCTATGGCACGTGTGCCAAAGGCGGCACACGAGCCGATTTTCAGTGGCACTCACACTGCCTGGGTCCTAGCCACTGGTCTGGGGGACTCTGCATTTTAATTTAATTTTAAATGAAGGTTTTTAAGCATTTTAAAAACCTTATTTACTTTACATACAACAATAGTTTAGTTATATATTATAGACTTATAGAAAGAGACCTTCTAAAAACGTTAAAATGTATTACTGGCACGCGAAACCTTAAATTAGAGTGAATAAATGAAGACTCGGCACACCACTTCTGAAAGGTTGCCGACCCTTGCTTTAAACTATTGGGGTGTATCTTTTGCCTTGCCAGGGAACCTATTGTTTAGCAAATAATTGGGATTGTTGTAGAGTATGATATGATGCTGTGTGGGGGATAAAATTTGATACTGAATGGTTAAATCATTTACTAACTGAAGGGACAGATCCTAGAGAGTCTCTAACTAAATTTGTATTATTCTGTTTAGAAAATTACTTTGCTGTTATTGAAGTGCTATTTCAAAGTGTTTTCATTCAAGCTTTTCAAGAATTTATTCCAGAAAATTACCTTGCCACTAGATGAAGAATGTAATTTATTCTGTGCATAATCAAATCTCCTTTGTTCAGACAGAGACAAGGAAACAAATGGTCCTGGCATCCTTACTATGGGATTAAGGGGGGAAGTATTTGAAACGTTTTCAAAAGAAGCTGCTTTTTCAGATGATGATCGCAAGCGAATAGTAATTTACTGTAATTGACATTCTTTCCAATACTCCATTGATTTTTGTTGCTGTTGTTGTGAGTGGGTGTGCTGGTTATAAAAAAGTGCCAGAAAGTGAACTGGTCTAGAAGGAGCATATTTCAGCTATAAAACAACCTACCCTTTTACCCCTACCCTACTAAATCAAAGCAAATAGTATGTCAGCCTGGACTGGAATCAGAATCTGGGACAGGCATTAGTTTATGCACTTTTGTTCCACTTTTAGTTCAGCTGAGTTTTCCACCAGTGATGTCATGCTTTCTAGCTAGCCTGTGGACCCATATATCACTGTCCTGTTTTCTTCCTGGCTTGCAGTTGCAATATGGTAAACTAGACAAAAGCATCATATATCTTTTTTTAATTGAATTTATGCATTGCTTACTTAGATCAAGTTAATCTTGATACATATGCTGGATAGGAGGTCTCAATACCTTGTTTAGGTGGAGTAAATTTATTCTAGCAAGTCCTGTGAGAGCTGTTGTTGCAAAGGGTCCATAACAATTCCATTATTCTCACTCTAAAATCAGGGGTTGATACCACCACTACCAATTCAATCACAACTGAAAATGACAATGGCTGGGCCTGATGGTGAGTCTTTAAAAAAAAAAAAAAAAAAAAAAAAAAAAAGATCATAAAAACTAGAGCTGTCGATTAACCGCAGTTAACTCATGCGATTAATTTAAAAAAATCATGATTAAAAAAATTAATCACGATTAATCACACTGTTAAACAATAGAATACCAATTGAAATTTAATAAATATTTTTGGATATGTTTCTATGTTTTCAAATCTATTGATTTCTATTGCAACACAGAATACAAAGTGTACAAAGTGCTCACCTTTATTTTTATTACAAATATTTGCACTGTAAAACATGATAAACAAAAGAAATAGTATTTTTCAGTTCACCTCATACAAGTACTGTAGTACAATCTCTTCATTGTGAAAGTGTAACTTACAAATGTAGATTTTTCTTTGGTTACATAATTGCACTCAAAAACAAAACAATGTAAAACTTTAGAGACTACAAGTCCACTCAATCCTACTTTTTATTCAGCCAATCGCTAAGAGAAACAAGTTTGTTTACATTTGCTGCCTGCTTCTTATTTATAATGTCACCTGAAAGTGAAAACACGCATTTGCATGGCACTTTTGTAGCCAGAGTTGCAAGGTATTTACGTGCCAGATATACTAAACATTTGTATGCCCCTTCATGCTTCAGCCACCATTCCAGAGGACATGCTTCCATGTAGATGATGTTTGTTAAAAACATAATGAATTAATTAAATTAGTGACTGAACTCCTTGGGGGAGAATTGTATGTCCCCTGCTCTGTTTTACCCGCATTCTGCCATATATTTCATATTATAGGAGTCTCGGATGATGACCCAGCACATGTTCATTTTAAGAACACTTTCACAACAGATTTGATAAAACACAAAGAAGGTACCAATGTGAGATTTCTAAAAATAGCTACAGCACTCATCCCATGGTTTAAGAATCTGAAATGCTATCCAAAAGCTGAGAGGGACGAGATGTTGCACATGCTTTCAGAAGTCTTAAAAGAGCAACACTCCTATGTGGAAACTACAGAACCCGAACCACAATAAAAGAAAATCAACCTTCTGCTGGTGGCATCTGACTCAGATGATGAAAATGTACATGTGTCGGTCCGCTCTGCTTTGGATCATTATCGAGCAGAACCCATCATCAGCATGAGTTATGTCCTCTGGAATGGTGCTTGAAGCATGAAGGAACATATGAATCTTTAGCGCATGTGGCACATAAATATCTTGCGACGCCGGCTACAACAGTGCAATGTCGTTTTCAGGTGATATTGTAAACAAGAAGCGGGCAGCATTATCTCCTGCAAATAGTAACCAAACTTGTTTTGTCTGAGCGATTGGCTGAAGTAGGACTGAGTGGACTTGTAGACTCTAAAGTTTTAAATTATTTTATTTTGAATGCAGTTATTTTTTGTACATAATTCTATATTTGTAAGTTCAACTTTCATGATAAAGAGATTGCATTACAGTACTTGTATTAGGTGAATTGAAAAATACTATTTCTTTTGTTTTTTACAGTACAAATATTTGAAATAAAAATAATATAAAGTGAACACTGTATACTTTGTATTCTGTGTTGTAATTTAAATCAATATATTTGAAAATGTAGAAAACATCCAAAAATATTTAAGTAAATCATATTCTATTATTATTTAACAGTGCGATTAATCGCGATTAACTTTTTTAATCGCTTGACAGCTCTAAAAACAACCCTAATATGAAAAACAACACATTATTTTTTTAGACGCTCACCAAAGCAAGGAAATTCATAGTTGTCATTAACAGTACTCAGGGTGCCTAAACATTTCAGCACACAGGAAACTTAATTTAACATGCTGATGCTAGGACCTTTTAAGGTAGCATACTCACCACCTGTAGCTCCTCCTTGTGTCAGGTTGAGATTCAGCAAGGGATCCTTGTCTGGTGCCGCCTCCTGGTAGGGGAACCCAGATCACCTTCTACTCTGGGTTCCAGCCCAGGGACCCTGTATTACACAGTTAGGTCTGCCTCTTTTGTTGTGCTGCTGTTTCCCTCGGCTGCTTCCCAACTCCAAGCCCCCTTGTGCTGCTTCCCTGCAGCCTTTACTTAACACTGCCACCCTTTGGTTCCCAGACCTCCAACTTCTCCCTAGGTCCTCCCAGCTTCTCCTTTCTGTGCTGGTCTGACAAGTCTTCCACCCTTCCTGAGCTCCACTAAAGTGTTTTACTGATCCTACCTCAGGACCTCCCCCACAGGAGCCTAACTTCCTCCTGCAGAGTTCTTCCTCTGTTGCTTCTGGTTTTAGCAGGTTTTCCCTTGCTGCCTCCCTTCCCCAGGGACTCTGGCAGCTTCCCCTAGATATCTCCCTGCTCTGTGTAGGCCCTAGATCAGGGCTTTCCTCCACAGGAGCTTGTGCTTCTCCCTGTGGGTCCTCCTCCCTGACTTCTTGCCTGTTTAAGCCCTATCACAGGGCTCCCACCCACAGGAGTCTGACCATGCTCACTGTGGGGTCTCCTATCCAGAGGTGAAAGTAAGCCAGTACGGTCCGGTATGGCGTACCGGCAAGAGCCGGTATGCTGTGCCGAACTGGACCGGCTTCTCTGGCAGTGATTTAAAGGGCTCAGGGCTCCAGCTGCTGCGGGAAACCCCGGGCCCTTTAAATCACCGCCAGAGCTCCAGCAGCCAGGCTTGGGCAGGGATGTAAAGGTCCCGGTGCTCCCCATAGCGGCCTGCCCTTTAAATCGCTGCCAGAGCCCTGCCGCCTCTTGGGGAGCCCCGAGCCCTTTAATTTGCCCCACAGCCGGAGCCCCAGGGCCTTTAAATCGCGAAAGACCCTGCCTCTTCCGGTTGAGGCCACGCCTCTTCCGGTTGAGGCCACGCCCCTCTCAGGACTCCGGCATTCTGGTAAGTCCTTTAAGTTACTTTCACCCCTCCTCCTATCTTCAGGAGAGTCTTGCCTCCTCTGCAATCTCTCTCCTCAACTGAATTTTCCATTCTGCATATTCTTTTCCTAACCCTTTCACAGCTGGGGTCACTGATTACCCTTAAATTGGCATATTGCCATCAGCTGGGGCCTAGCTGCCAGGTCATACGCAAGGCTGAGCCCGGTTTACCTTAATGGGCCAACCAGCCTGAGATAGGCCTGCAATAGCGAGGATCAAGATGGGTTGCTCAGAATGTAATGGAACCTGCCTCTGAATTTTCTTGACAATAATATTTTACATTTCTATATCACTTTTCTACTCAAAGCTTCCTAAAGTGCCTTACAAATATACTGGAATCACTCTACCCGCCACTGAAAGGAGATGTGTGAAATACTGACAGCAGACCTCATTCCCATTTGTGATGAGCCCTGAATTCAAGGTTTGATTCATTTGTGTTCCTCAGCACGTGCTCAGGAAGTTCACTGACTATAGGTTGAGCTGGTAAGAACTGAATTCACAGAGCTGGGTTGAACATAAACCAACCTCTCTCTTTCCTCTCAGTCTTCTGATCCTCAACAGCTGTCCTTTACCTTCCACCTCGCCCTGGGATGGCTTCACCATGAAAATATCTGAAGTCAAAAAGCACAAAACAAACAAACCAACCAAAAATGGGAGCTGGTGGTTGGAAGAGAGTTCACTGGTGTGGGGGAAAGGAGAAGGGTTTCTTAGAGGGAGAGGACTGATCACATAACCGCCAAGAAAGATTGTATGGCGTTGTTATACTTAAACCTGTGTGAACCAAACAGCCCTACCATGTTTAAAAGCAATGCTGCACGGTCAGTTCAGGGCAAGAAGTGTGAGGAGAAATACTTTATCCATCTGTAACTGTAGCAGAATTGAGATGGGTAGATAGACCATTGTTACATTAATTCACATAATTCTAGTTTAAATAAGTCAGATCCACAGGGATAGATTTTTTTCAAAGCTTTATGAATTCCAGTGACATTGATGGGACTTAGATGGCTATATCATTGTGCATCACTTTGAAAAGTTCTCCCTTCGTGTTACTGTAACATAGGAGAGTCAATTATCAATTATCTCTAAAAACTATCTACTTAGCATCTAATCAGATAGGCACATCAATTGAATTTGAAGAAATACATACATCCTTTGACTATTTTGCCTGGTAAATTACAATGATTACAGCGCTTGCCATATGTGTCAATAACAGTATGAAAGACACAATGGATTAGTTAATTTTTTCTCTCTCCTCTCCATCTTTTACCTTGTTAAAATGCTTAGGAGGGTATAAGTGTATGTGTCTGCCTCCATATATTTACAGATTCCACAATATATACATACGATTACAGGATCCAAAGAGCTAAAAAGACTGCAAAATCAAATACATTTTTTTCTTGGGAACTATCTGCATTTTAAAATTCTTTGTGCAAAACAACTTGCAAATAGAACTCCTATAAAAGTAAGAATTACACTCTGGTGCTCTGTCTTTTATCAGAGCAAAAAGATGAAAGGCAAATACAATTTTAAAAGTGGAGTGATACAAAAAAGAGAGATTTGGTAAAGACAGCATAACATTGGAATTTACACAGAGAAGCCAAAATGTCATTTAAAATATGGTCAGAAATAATCACTTTCATGAATATCTTTTTAAGAATATTTAAGGGCGTTTACATTTTATAGTAGACTAGTTTAAATATACCGGCCCTGATTGTCTGAGGCCAAAAGGTGCAAAAGTATAACTTGGGGGTGGGACCAAGTTGGCTTTAAACCACTTATGCACACCTACAATCCTAGGCCTCCTGCGTATTAGGGCAGTCCTCTGGAATAAGCTAGAGTAGCCTAGTGATTTTCAGACTCATCAGATAGAAAGATATTCACCTTGTCAGAATAAGGGCTGAGTCTTCAGAGACCCCGGGGAAAAGAGTAACAATATAGAGTTTTCTGAATGCTTTTACAGTGCCTGATATTATGCATATTGAGTGCCTTTGGAATGCCTGTCTAACTAACTAGCAAGTGCCTTATTAAGTGTCTGGGTTAACTATTGTGTCTTACTATTGTGGTTCTCAAGGGATGTTTTGTGGAATATCACTATAATATCAGATAAGAAAATGTTTCCATAAACATGTCCTTGGGAGGCCCTGGTTGCAAGAATAGTCTGATTAAATCTCTTAACCCACAGAGTTTTCTCTTTGGTTTTCCTATCTGGATTCTGATGTTTGCTGATGAATCAAAAAGTACCCATTTGGATTTCTTTAACAAAGTACATAACTTAAACAACTTTTAGTAAAGAAAAATGTTCTAAGGAGTAAGAACTCACAACCAGTTTAGTTAGCAAAGCCTTTTTCTCCTGAAAGACCTTAGAAGTAATTTTGAAATTCTGAATGTTAGCTATGTGCTTTGCACAGTCTTACATGTTAGTCTAGTAATAAAGGGTCACTGGCATCACAGTGTACGCACATGGCATAAACCAGAAATAATAATTCTGCTACATATACAGAACAGTGTTCTGCTTTGTCACTATTATATTGCCACTGGGCTAAATTAAATAGCATTGCTTTGATATGGACTGCTGCTCAATGGGTTGAATATAGCAAACCTTTATTTGAAAGCCTCAGATTAGACTTCATCCCCTCCAGTAAGAAGCTAGTGTTTTATCTAATCCATGCTCCAGCCTGTATCAACCTTAATGTCAGCAGTGCATGTTCTTACAACTGATTGCTTTGCAGTTTCCACTGTAAGGCCTGATAAATCAGTGAAACATTATATTAACAATTGAAGAAGTTCAGCATCCATGGGTACTTGTGAAGGCAGAGTTCCCTGTGCTGTCCTAACTAAAGCCCTCATCAACTGGAAAGTACTACTACTAATAATCTTGCAGTACTGTAATACAGGGATCGGCAATCTTTGGCATGCAGCCCACCAAGGTAAGCACCCTGGTGGGCCGGGTCGCGGCCACGTCCGCAGGTTCAGCCGATCGCGGCTCCCACTGGCTGCGGTTTGCCACTCCAGGCCAATGGGGGTTGCGGGAAGTGGCGTGGGCTGAGGGATGTGCTGGCCGCCACTTCCTGCTGCCCCCATTGGCCTGGAATGGCAAACCACAGCCAGCGGGAGCCACGATGGGCCGAACCTGTGGACATGGCAGATAACAAACTGGCCCAGCCTGCCAAGGTGTTTATCCTGGTGGGCCGTGTGCCAAAGGTTGCCGATCCCTGCTGTAATACCTTTCATCCTGCTTATGACAGACTGTATTACCTAGGGTTACCATATCTAATAAATAAAAAAAGAGGACCCTCCATGGGCCCTGGCCCCGCCCATTTCCCCACCCCTAACCCCGCCCCAAACTCCGCCCCTTCCCCGCCTCTCCTCCCTCCCACTCCCAGCCAGGGGGAAAGGGCTGCCCCAGGGCTACCGGCTTCAGGGTTTGCCGGGCAGCCCCCGGCCGGCGGTTCCCCAGCGCAGCTGGAGCCCGGGAGGGGAAGCGCCCAGCCGGTGGCGCAGGGTCTGGAGGCTGCCCGGCAAACCGTGAAGCCGGTAGCGCTTGGGCTTTGGGCAGCCCCTATGTCTCCGGACCCTGTGCCCCCAGCCGGGCACTTCCCCTCCCGGGCTCCGGTGGCCCAGGGTCCGGAGGCACGGGGGCTGCCCAAAGCCGGTAGCGCTCGGGCAGCCCGGCTCTTAAACAGAGTCGAAGAGTTGGGGAGGAGCAGAGCCGCCATTTTCCCGGACATGTTTGGCTTTTTGGCAATTCCCCCCGGACGGGGGTTTGACTGCTGAAAAGCCGGACATGTCCGGGGAAAAGAGGACATATGGTAACCCTATATTACCCATTTGATTCTGGTGTGGCCTCTGGGTGGCCTGGCCTCAGATCCACTGGGTATGTTCTCTGTTTCTCTGTTGGCTCTACCGACAGAGAAGGGCTAAACGGTGTGGAGCAACTGCAGATGGTTTCCATAACCGGTCAGTACCAGGTTCTCAGTACAAAAGGAGAAGGAAGCAGGCAGTGGCAGGCTGGGAGGGCATGGGGGTTGCTGTCCTTGAACTCAAGAAAGTAGTACAGTACTTCTATTTTAAAATGTTGAACTGTTATATCTTAGGGAAGGGAAGGATGTATGTATTTGTTTGTTGAACCATGTGTTGTGCCCGACACAAGGTAAGACGTAGAAGGTTTCTTTTACACTTTGTGGTTTCTTTTGTTTTATGTGGATATTGAGAAGAGAGAACCCACTTTGTGACAAAACTGTCCATGTAGGGTTCACGCCCTTGCCACAGAAATGCATCTCTCTCCAGGGCAAAAGTAGCAGCCATTCTACACCAGCAAAAGTTTTTCAAAAAGAAAAGCAAATGACCTTTTCCAATTTAAAAAAGCCAGGAGAAATGTTGATATTCACATAACATAGTTATGTGGAGTAGCTGTTGTTATTATGTAAAGATTTTGGATATGGCTGGAAAATCCAGTTGGTTACCCTTTCACTTCGGGTTGCAGGGCTCTGAAAGCTAAGCGGAACAGAGAGCTGCCTGTTTTGTGGGCTGTTAAGTGGGTGTAAAGTTAAAAATTAAAATAACATTTATTTAACACTTTTCTTGATGTGAAGAACAGCACGTTACTTATCCTAACTGGAATTAGGCCAGATTATTCCTCTTATGAGAAGTGCCATGGGTATTTAAATTATCATGTAATGGAAATAATATCAGAGGAGGAATCTTGCCTGATGAATCAAAGATTCAGGCAATACTGAACATTACGAGACCTGAAGATAACAAAGGAATTCAAAGGCTGTAGGCATGTTGAATTATGTCAGCAAGTTCATACCTAACTGTGCAGCTCATACAACTCACCTAAAACATCTCCACCAGGTCAGTGAATGGGCATGAATCTCAGAGCACAAAAGAGTTCAGTGATTTAAAGCACATTCTGACATCAACTCTAGTGCTGCAATTTTTTTTACCCATTAAAAGACACAAAACTCTCTACAGATGCCTCCAAAGGAAGGCTGGGAGCTGTACTATTAAAGTGTCATGGAACTGATTGGTTGCTAGTCTTGCATTCATCTAGGCTGAAACAGCCCTATAGATGAGGTACACATAAATTGAAAAAAACTCTAGATCTCATATATGGATGTACAAGATGTCACAACTTTCTCTATGGTCATAGCTTCAAAGCAGAAACTCGTTGCACATCACTGATTGCAATACAGAAAAGAGGGGTTGGAGAAGCATCACCTGGCACATTGCAGCTACTTTTGAAAATAGACTCCTAGACTTTATGGCCAGAAGGAACCATTGTGATAATCTAGTCTGTGCATCACAGACTACAGAAACTCACTCACTCATTCCTGTAATAGACCCATAATCTCTGGCTGAGTTACTGAAGCCCTCAAATCATGATTTAAAGACTTCAAGTTACAGAGGATCAATCATTTACTCTAGTTTAAACCAGCAAGTGACCCATGCCCCATGCTGCAAAAGAAGGCAAAAACCCCTCAGGGTCTCTGCCAATCTGACCTGGGAGAAAATTCCTTCCCACCCCCAATATGGCGATCAGTTAGATCTTGAGCATGTTGGCAAGACCCACCAGCCAGCAGGGGTCTGGAACAATTTTTATAGTGGAGGTGCTGAGAGCCATTGAATCAAACTATAAACCCTGTATATAATGGAAACCACTTTAAGCTAGGGGGTGCTGCAGCATCCCCGCAACCCTTGTTCCAGCACCTATGCCAGCCTGACACCTGGGATAGAATTCTCTTTAGTAACTCAGAGCCGTCCCCATCTAGTGTCCCATCTCAGGCTGTTGGGGATATTTGCTCTTAGCAGTCACAGAATTTAGCAAGATGGCATTGGCCTGTTAAAGTTACAGTGATCAAAGAGGAGTCACTTCATTCATACTCACTGATCACAGACAAAGGCAAAATCTTAAGAACATATTGTAAGCATCTTCTCACGGTACCTGACAGCTTGGCTGAGACAAATGAAGTGAGAGCAGACGTACAAGGTGAAAACAATTCTCAAGCTGACCCTGATATTGACCATGAGACTGAACAGCCTGTTATAGACAAGGACTTTCCGTAAGAGGGTTTTCAATACAGCAGGTTGGGGAGATTGCTGAAACACCCTAAGAGACTGATTAAGACATATTAACATTGTGTTAAAGAAACCTGAAGGGTTATTAAATCAGTTATTGTATTTTAATAGTTTTTTTTTGTTTAATTTAATAATATTTAATTCCAGTAAAGAAATTTAGAAAGGGATCTAAAAAAGGGAAGAGATGCTGTAGAGAAAGTCCTCCAAGCAGTGTTGGGATGCCACACTTCCTGTACACTCCAGAGGCAGTCTTTGGTTTCCTGGGAGACACTTCCTACTGGGACAGAAAAAAGAAGCCCAGGACAGTCACAGGCTGCAACTACATGGAGTAGTAGAAAGTCTGTTACCTTATTTCTATATATAGTTCCAGTTTATAACATAGGGTTTATCTTGGCAACATCTGCTCATCAGTAAGACATTATAGCATTTTACTGGTAAAAATTTTAAAAACAGAGGAAAAACACATAAGAACATAACATAAGAATGGCCATATTGGGGTCTGACCAGTAGTCCATCTAGCCCAGCAAGTAGACCATTAACATTAAGAATATAAGGGCAGCCATACTGGGTCAGCAATGGTCCATTTAGCCCACTATTCTGTGTTTGACAATGGCCAATGCCATGTGCTTCAGAAGGAATGGACAGAACAGGCAGTCATCGAGTGATTCATCCCCTGTTGTCCGCTGCCAACTTCTGGCAATCAAAAGCTAGGGACACTGCTAGGGACAGAAGCTAGAACCTTTTAGCAGGTTCTTCACTATACATATTCCACATTCAGCTAATCCATTTGCTTGAGGATATCTGGCACTAGATGTCTCATAATGAAAGTCGAACATTTTAGCAAAGTCCAGGAATTCCTTATTCTTGAACTGTAATCTGTTGTTTATTACTGTTCTTGGAATTATACAATGTGCAATGTGCTAGGGATGTAACCCCTGACAACCTGAGCTAATAGTCATTGACGGCTCTATCCTCCATGAACTATTCAGTTCTTTTTTTGAACCTCATTACAGTTGTCCTTCACAACATCCCCTGACAATGAGTTCCACAGATTGACTGTGCTTTGTGTGAAGAAGTACTTCCTTTTGTTTGTTTTAAAGCAGCTGCCCATTAATTTCATTGGGTGACTCCAGGTTCTTGTGTTATGTGAAGGAGTAAATAACACTTCCCTATTCACGTTCTCCACACCAGTTATAGACATCTATCACATCCTCTCTTAATCTTCTCTTTTCCAACCTGAAAAGTCCCAGTCTTTAACGCTCCTCATACAGAAGCTGTTCCATACCCTCAAAATGTTTTGTTGCCCTTCTCTGTTCCTTTTCCAATCCTAATATCTTTTTTTAGATGAAGTGACCGGAACTGCATGTAGTATTCAAGGTGTGGGTGTACTATGTAGAGGCATTATGATATTTTCTGTCTTATTATATATCCCTTTCCTAATGGTTCTTAACATTGTTAGCTTTTTTGACTCCTGCTGCAGCACATTGAGCTGATGTTTTCAGAGAACTATCCACAATGACTCCAAGATCTCTTTCTTGAGTGGTAACAACTAATTTAAACCTCATAATTTTGTATGTGTAGCTGGGATTATGTTTTCCAATGTGCATGACTTTGCATTTATCAACATTGAATTTCATCTGCCATTTTGTTGCCCAGTTGTCCAGTTTTGTGAGATCCCTTTGTAACTCTTAATTGGACTTAATTATCTTTAGTAATTTTGGAGTACACAATGTTTCAAAATTATACCAAAATAGAGTCCTTGCCAGATATTTGCATAGTAATTTTATTGTGATAGTGCCCATTATCTTTGCTTTGATCTGAGAATGCTACATTCAAAGTTGACAAATTTATATTCTGAGAATGTTTTGCTTTTTAGAATCCTGCATCAGTAAATCAGAAACAAAGCTGTGTAACAGTTCTTTATTGTATTCATTCTTGAGCGGATTGGTGTAAAATTAAAATCTGTACAGACAATCTGTCCCTCCCTTCTAAACTTAAGGGTGTTTGGATGTTGCCTTTCACTCTTTCCGTACAAGTTTCTCAGGATAAAATAATCCAATCAACCTGAAGGGAGCATTAGAATGAACCCTAAATATGATAACAATAGTGAAGAAGTCTCCCAGAGATAAGCTTCCTTCTGCAGCTGGCTTCATATGGTTTAATAAAAAACAGTGGCACCAAGTTGATTCTTTGCATTGCCTGAAAGAGTGAATGGCTTATTGGATTAATAATAGGTTTATGGACCCTTTCACCTCCAGTCTGTCTGTCAGTGACTGTGGCTTTGTCTACACTGCCAATTGAACAGTTTTGTCGTTCACAATTTTGTTGTTCAGAGGTGCTTAAAGAACTCCTCCCTCCGCCCCCCGAGAGACAAAAGTTTTGCCGCAGCAAGTGGCAGTATAAATGGCTTGTTGTCGGCAGGAGCGTTCTCCTGTCTACAACGCGAATCCCGCTCGTAGGGGGTGGAAGTATTTTGTTGGCAAAAGTGTCGACAAACAGCATTTACACTGTCCGACTTTTAGCGACACAGCCGTGTCGACATGGCCATATCGCTAAAAGCTGTGTAGTGTAGACAAAGCCTGTGACCCTGCATTATGGGAGCTGTGAGGCACTCAGATAAGGGAGTGCAGTATAAAAACGGTGTTAGGACTAATCTATAAAGCCACACATTTATATGGTTGAGTTCCCAGCTCTATCTCCCCTTGTTCTATCTCAGTAGTTGAGATCAGTTGAGGTGCATGAACTAACAACCTCCTCCAGGTGTAAATCTGTGGGATTGTATTCATTACTCAGTGAGTTGTGTGGCTCTACAGCTCACTCTCCTATTGGCAAGAAAAAGCAAGTTTCCTGACTGTCTCCTTCCCCTGACCAAACTTTAAGGCCTATACACAGTACTCGCACAGGCTTTTCCCACAGAAGATAGCATGGGATAAAATTTGAGGTATTTTTTGTGGGATACTGTTAATTCCTTGAGTTGACATTGAGTCAGTATATTGTAAGAATTTATTTTGTGTATGTGTACATGTGCTTAAAGACTGATAGTCATAGTACATAAAAAATGTTCTTTTCTACATGAATATTAAAGCATTATTATTTTAAAATTAATTTGGATAGTAAACAACTTAATTCAGGATTCAGCCCCCAAAATTAAAGATGCTCATTAAGTATTCATAGAAAAAAACCTTCCACATTACAGCTGGTGAACTTTAGCTTTAATTCTCTAAAATTCAGATTTTAAGCAATTTTTAAAACCCAGATTTTTTTGATAGGCTAACACAAGTAAACAGCCAAAACAATTACTTCACTATGCAGACTGGCTATGTCTCATTTGGAGTATTGCAATTGGCTTTTGGGCACCATATTTTGAAAAGATATTGACAAATAGTAATAGGTTTGGAAAATAAGAACCATGAGGCATGTTTGAGAGCTTGTGCCTGTTCAATTTGGAAAGGAAGCATGATTTTGAGTTGTAGGGGGTCACCGTCCTCAGAAATGCAAAGGGATATTATAAAGATGTCTGGACAATTTATTATCATTTATCAACAAGGACAGAAAAATCACTAATGTGACTTGGGAAACTTCAAGGAAATCTTAGTTTAACATTTAGAAAAAGCTTTGTAACTCCATCTACAGCTAGGCAATAGAAAAGCTGGTAAGGGAGACTGCAGAATGATTGGGCTAGTGCTAGAGAAGACATCGACCTGTTATGGGTGGATAATTAAATCAATACTTCCATGATACAGAGGATCAGAGTATAAGACTCATTAGAACTACTTTCCAAACCAAATGATTCTGTAGTCTCTCATCTATGTTTTTAAGGCAGCCAAGAGTAGCTCCAGTGGTTCTTGCCTATTACAGGTAAAACATAAAGCAGTTGCAGTTAAAGTTAAACATATATTCTGAATATTTACCTTGTAGCATAGGAAACTGATTTTTAAATATATTTATTTATATTAAAATTAGAGATGAGCCTGAGTCTCAAATCTGAACACCTAACAAACTTCATTTCAGTTCCCAGATCCAGATATAGTTCTGTAACTTTTGGGTCAAGATTTAATCTTTAGTGTATCTTGGTATCCAATCTGGAAAATTAATCCTATAGAAACTGATGAATTGTTCATTTAGTGAACTACAATACTAATAGTGCTAATAACAGTGCTTGTTCAGAGCATCCCACATAGCAGTAGAGCAGGGCAAATAACCAACATTGGTTTGTTGGCAGTTCCAAAATCAAGGGGAAATATTGGTTTGGGTGAAACTTAATCTAAAAAGTGTAATTATTTTTGATGAATTTAAAAAATCCATTTCAAATTGAATGTAACATTGTTAGTTTGACCCAAAATGGATTTTTTATTCATTGTCATTATGAATGACTCTGTATTGCTGCTCTGAATGATAATGAATTGTCACTAGGACAGAGAAAGTGAATGAGAATAGCTCTTTATATCCTGGCGGTCAGGGCACTCTTTGTGGATGTGGGAGAACCAAGTTCAAATCCCAGCTTCACGTCAGGCAGCGGGGAGAATTGGACCTGGGTGAGTGCCCTAACCACTGAGCTAATGCTTCTAAGGGAGTCTGCTGCCAAACTTCTAAGTTCCCAAAAAGAATTTTTTTGCCTGAAACTATTTTGTCAAATTCCTGAATAGTTCTGGGGTGAAAAACTGCAATTTTCAGCAAATAATCTTAGTCTGAACATTTTCACTACAAACTGGGAACTAAGACTATCTTCAGGAGCCATAGGCGCTGGAACTGGGGATACAGGGGTGCTGCTGAACCCCCTGGCTTGAAATGGTTTTCATTATATACAGGGCTTACAGATTGGTTCAATGGCTCTCAGCACCTCCACTATAAAAATTGTTCCAGCACCCCTGTTTGGAGCATCAGATTACAGTTCTGGTGTTGTACATGTTAAGTTATTTTTGTAAACTGGAAATTTTCTTGATAGAGGTTTACAAAGTATGAATGCTGTTGAAAAGAGAAGGGCTGGGCAAAGGGTTTATCCTTGATATAAACAACCTAGAAGATGAAGCAGTGCTGAGAATGACTGACTAGTAACAATCAAGTTCTTCTAAATAAGCAGTTGTTAGCTATATCTTGTACAAGATTCTCATACAGTAGTTTGCAAAGGGCTTATCCACTGTAATTAGTCTTTTCGCATTTTTGAAATGCTTGTTCTAAATAAGTCCTATTCAGAGGTCCTTGTGTATAACATGCTATATACATGCAAAATAACATTATTTACTATTATGCTTTGATTATAACTAAAGGGAGTTCTGTGCCAGCAGTCTTTCCTGCTTGCTAAAGCACAATTTCATGAGGAAGCTGCACTGCAGCTCTTAGTAGAGCGATCCTATTTTCTTCCCATCCAGTTGTCCACTATGAAAACATCCCAGCATATGCACACAGAATCTCTCACACGCAACCTCCTTTCCTAATGGTGGTTGGACGTGTACCTGACACTTGCCACAATGGCATGGATTCCTTCCTGGGTCTAATTTTAAAAATATTGAAAATGTGCATAAATCAGAGGCCTAATCAGCAATGCAGCACACATGCCATTCCCCTGCCCCGGTACCACTGAGCATGCTTGTGATCTTCTTCCAGCAAGTCCAGGGGCGGTGATGGAAAGGACCTGTAAGCAGCTGCAATGCTGTTCATTGTGAAGTCACATTGTCTTTTTTGTTGTTGTTTTTTTCTTCATCTTGTTGCTCTTTTTTGTCTGGATAATAATACTCAGTGCTTTTCATCCACAGACCTGGAAGTGTTTTTTACAAAACATTTTTACCCATATTTTATATATTGGGGTAATTGGGGCTGAGATTTTGAGTAACTTGCTCAAGGTCACATGAGTCAGTAATAAAGCTGGGAAAGGAACCCAAGTTTTGTGATTCCTGGTTCTGGTATCCAATGCTGGACCATGCTGCCTTTCTGTGTCATTTTGATAGTAGTACTTTTTTCTCTATGAAGTGAAAATGAAGAGTATACCCAAAGTACTCTTTTGCGGTAGGGAAAGATTTTTAATTGCTGTTATTCTAAAATGTCATTTATTGGATTTGTGGTAATTTCCAATTTCTAAATTTCCAAAACCATTTTTATCATTATCTATGTCTACTCTTTCTGAAATATGACCTGTCTTATATATAATTTGCCTGCCTTTCCTCCCAGTTTTGCCATTTTGTTTTGCAAATGTAGGTTGAGGAAAACATAACTGATGTATAAACTGCTCATCTGTAAATGTCTATATCTAATTCAGAATTAAAGATTCATTCCTTAATTATTCAACGTTCTGTAATTTTGTTTCTCTTTATGATAAATTTTGCAGAGTTACATCTCTCTCTCTTTCTCCCCCCCTCCACCCCCTATATATACACACACACACACACACACACACACACACACACTCTCTCTCTCTCTCTCTCTCTCTCTCTCTCTCTCTCTAATACAGTGGTTCTCAAACTTTTTTTTTCGCAGACCACTTGAAAATTGCTGAGGGTCTTGGCAGACCACTTAAAGATCTTTCCAAATGTTGTTTGTACTGTTAGCTAACTATTGTAAAGCACTTTGGATAAAAGTGCTATATTAAAAAAAACAATAATTAACATTTTTTTGTTCTACAAATAAAAGCACACAACTCATATTTTAAATCAGTAGTCTTACCTTTCTAATGCGATGGGTGTGCCCTCTCTCCCCCGCCGTGGCAGCCCCCAAGCAGGGGCTGGGAAGGAGTGGGGTCTTTCCCTCTCTCCCCCACTGCAGCAGCCACAGAGCTGAGGCTAGAAAGGAGGGTCATCTCTCCTCAGCAGCCCCAGCCCTGAAGCTGGGGAAAGTCATCTCTTTCTCTGGTTGCCGCAGCCCTGCATGTCCCAAATCCCCCACTCTTCTCACTCCACTGCCCTTTCCCACCTACCCACTATTCCCCCCCAAGGCCACCATATCACCTTACATGTGCATCTTGTCCAGGGTCCAGGCCCCTAATTAGTGGAGCCACGCCTGCACGGCTCCACTAATTTAGGTGCGTGGCCCTTCATTCTCTTGTGTCTGGACACCCAGACGCGCATCTTAGAGGGAACTATCCACTGACCACCTGAATGGAGCTCGCGGACCACTGGTGGTCCACGGACCATAGTTTAAGAACCTCTGTCTAATACATTTTATAAGAAAGGAGGTATGGGAGCAAACTAGTAGAATCATAGAAATGTAGAACTGGAAGGGACCTTGAGATGTCATCAAGTCTAGCCCTCTGTGCTGAGGTAGGACCACGTAAACCTGGACCATCCCTGACTGGTGTTTGTCCAACTTGTTCTTAAAAATCTCCAGTGATGGGGATTCTAAAACCTCTCTTGGAAGCCTATTTCAGAGATTACCAGCCCTTAAAGTTAGAAAGTTTTTCCCAATATCTAATTTAAATCTCCCTAATTTAAGATTAAGTCCATTACATCTTGTTCTACCTTCAGTGGACATGGAGAACAGCTGATCACCATCCTCTTTATAATAGCCCTTTACATATTTGAAGATTGTTACCATGCTCAATTTTTGTAACCTTTCTTTATAGGTTAGGTTTTCTAAACCTTTTAGCATTTTTGTTGCTTTCTTTTGAACTCTTTCTAATTTATCCACAGTTTTCCTAAAGGGTGGTGTCCAAAATTGGACACAATACTCCAGTTGAGGCCTCATGAGTGCCAATTAGAGTGGGACAGTTACCTCCCATGTGTTCCATAGGACACTCCTTGTAACACACCTCAGAGTGATATTAGCCTTGTTTGCAACTGCATCACATTGTTGACTCATGTTCAATTTATGACCTACTATAGTCCCCAAATGCTTTTCAGCAGTACAACCACCTGGTCAGTTATTTCCCCTTTTGTAGTTGTGCATTTGATTTTTCCTTCCTGAAGGTACTACAAGTTATTTGCAACACTTCTAAGTTTGGTGTCATCTTCCGAAGAAGTGGGCTGTAGTCCACGAAAGCTTATGCTCTAATAAATTTGTTAGTCTCTAAGGTGCCACAAGTACTCCTCTTCTTCTTTTTGCGGATACAGACTAACACGGCTGCTACTCTGAAACCTTTAAATTTTATGAGCATATTGTCCACCCTGTTTTTTAACTCATTAATGAAAATATTAAATAGTACTTGACCTGGGACTCACCCTTGCAGAACTCCTCTAGACCCGCCCTCCTACTTTGACAGGGAACCATTGCTAATTACTCTGAATACAATCTTTCAACCAGTTGTACACTCACTTTAGAGTAATTTCATCTTGACCACATTTTCCTAGTTTGCTTATGAAAATGTCATGTGGGACTGTTTCAAAAAACCTTACTAAAATCAAGATATATCACGTCTACTGCTTTCTCCCACTTGGCCAGTAATCCTGTCAAAGAAGGAATTTAGTTTGGCTTGGTATGTTTTGTTCTTATCACCTGCCATCCAATTGGATGCAATGTGTGTTTATTTTTTCTACAAGCAGTATCTTTAGTTCATTCACAAATACAATTGGTCTGAGTTTGCTGTTCCCATAGCAATGTTTTGATGATCATGTATTTGTTAAAACTCAGACCCCAGTAGTTCAGTGAGAAGATGAAATACCTATTAATGTCCAGCTCCATTTCCTTGATTACTTAAGATTTTCTTCATCCTTTTGTTTCAATGTAAGTCATACAGTACAATTTCTGTAAATACAGTGTCCAAAAAAAAGGGAGCTATCTCGTTAGGTGCAGTTTAATTGTGCCTTTTATTCTGGCAGGCAATCATTTTTGTATTTGTGAAGTTTGCTTACTGATATTTGAAATTTAAGAGCCTTGGATTTTTCATTCTTTGATTCATCATGTTGCAAATGATTCTTTAAAATTAAAGTGAATGCAGTGCTAGATTGAGAGTTGTGGAAACGAAAGTCTTGTATACATATATAATACATAGAGGGTAAGACTGTCCTGAAGGGATGAGCAAAGTTAGAACCACCAAAAGCTAATAATTTTGTGTCTGGATGTCCCACTTAAAATGGTTTGTTTTGTGTGACTCTTCCCCCACCCCCATTTTACTCCCTATTTCCTCCCTACCCCCCGCCTCCCCAAAAAAGTTGTCCTTCTGTTGAGACAGTACAGACAATGGTATGAATTCTTCTACGTTATCCAGTGAATGGTGTAGCTCAATTCTGAGCTTGAGGAACTAATTCTAAGAGTGAGAAAGTAATTCAGACTGACACTTCTCTGATGAGATTGCCAACAAGGTTGCCATTTGTAATTTCTCTGGTAGGAGTGCTGTAGGACTGCCACCTCCCCTCACATAAATTACCAAAGTGTCCTTAGGTAACAAAGACTTTATAGTTTGGATGCAAACATTTCTAAAAATGAAACCAAGGGAGTGTGGATTGAAAATATCAGATTCATATCCCTCTTGGATTCAATTAGATCAGTGTTTGAAAATAGAACCCTTGATGCAGTTGCATCCACAATAAAACCTATCTAGGCCTCATCCTGTGATGCCCTCTGTCTTCTAACAGATGTGATGAGGACTAGACAGCCTCTGCTTCCATGAGAGGGTGGTAATGGTGGAAATCACATGAGAACAGCCATTCTTATTAGATCTCTACTGCTTTGCTTTATACAACAGACACTGTGGTAGTTTAGATACATATATGAACATGGAATTATAACTGATAGGCTCTTCAAAAACCAGAGGCCATTGGGTTTATCCACTTCTACTAGGTGAACATGATACTGTAGAAAGATCATGTGTGTTTCTGTAAAAAATTACCAAAAAATGGACTAAAAATGTTTAGTTTTTGAAGGGTTTCTGCTGATGCCTCATTAAGTTGTGCTCAAATGGCTAGTAGTAAAAATTTCAGCACTTGCGGTCTGATCTAACTTTACTGAAGACGGTGGAAAGTTTTTTGTTGATTCCAGTGGGAATTAGATCGGGCCTGCAGTGGTTTTTGCTTGTGTAACCATAGAGTGAAGCTATGGCCTTTTATGAATCCTGTCTCGTTAAACAGAGCACACATGGTTTTTAGAGCAAATATATGAAAGAAGTTTAGATACACAATACTGTTTTTGCTTTTGGAGACACTAATCAGTAACCAACTGCCTAGGGTTACCATATTTCAGCGAGCAAAAAAGAGGACGGGAGGAGCCCCGCCCTAGCCCCGCCCCTGCCCCTCCCACTTCCCGCCCCCCCCTGACCTCCCAACCCTCCCCCCGTTCCTTGTCCCCTGACTACCCCCTCCTGGGACCCCTGCCCCTAACTGCCCCCCAGGACTATCTAAGCCTCCCTGCCTCTTGTCCCCTGACTGCCCCAACCTTTATCCACACCCCCACCCCCAGACAGACCCCTGGGACTCCCACGCCCCATCCAACCACTCCCCACCCACTGACAGCCCCCCCCCAGAACTCCCAACCCATCTAAACCCCTCTGCTCCCTGTCCCCTGACTGCTCCGATCCCTCTCTCCACTCCTGCCCCCTGACAGCTCCCCCCCAGAACTCCCAGCCCCCTACCCCCCCCCCGCTCCTTGTCCCCTAACTGCCCCCTCCTAAGACCCCCCCCCAACTGCCCCCCAGGACCCTACCCCCTACCTGTACCCTGACTGCCCAAAACTTTCTCCACTGCCCCCAAAAAGCCCCCCCTGTTTCTTGACCTCCACCTCCAGAACCTTCCTGCCCCCTGACCTCCTTACCCTGCTGCTCAGAACAGAGTGTTGGGCTCTGTGCAGCCGAGCCGGACACGTGGCTGAGCTCCCGAGCACAACAAAACCCGGTCTGGCCCTGCACAACAAAACCCGGTCTGGCCCTGCACAGTGCTGCCGGACTGGGCTGCAAAGGAGCTGCCTGCTCAGAATGCAGGGCGGATCCGGCTCCTCTACAGCTGCTCCCGAGTCCAGCCCGGGACTTCCCTGCAGCCCTCCCAGCCACTCTCTGCTAATCCCGGACATTGTGAGAGCTTTGCAAATTCCCCCCGGACGCTATTTTTAGCACACAAAAGGAGGACATGTCCGGGGAAATCCGGACCTATGGTAACCCTACAACTGCCTCTCAGCCACATTTTTCACAGATTTCTGTACACTTCTCCTACACATGAAATGTAAGAAACTCTTGTGAGTTTTCATTGATTTTTAGTGTTAATTTATTTTCAAATTTATGACTTCGACTCTAAGTGCTCCACTTTGCTTCCAGCGGCAGAGTAAAACAGAGTGCAGCAGATTCAGGCACTGAGTTGGGGCCACTGGAGTCTCCTTAGGCCTACAGAAAGATCCTGGCAGTGGAGCAGCCTGCCCCTGCTTCCCCTACTGTTGGTGTTTTTGCCATGCCCTAAATAGGGGTTCCGGAGAGTGAAAACACATACTGTTCCTCTTGCTGAATAAAGGCAGTGTGCTCACATATCTTTTATTTCTGTAGTGGTGGGGGGAAAAACTGCCCCATCCCATGAGGAAAACCAGGCAGAAGCCCTGTAAGTCTGGATATAAAGCGTTCCCTCCCCCTCCCTATGTGAAAATAACTTATATGAGGGATCATTTTGTCCTTTTCTTAGAGAAGAGCTTTTATGAGCATTCTGTAAATGTTTATCTTGGGGACCACAGTTGGGGAAAAATGCAAAACCATGGACCAGCCAGCAATGATCCCCAGACTTAATTTGCTTATCGAGAGGACTAGTAGAGCCTCTACCATAAGTACCGGACTTGTCGTCGCAACAGTACGGGATGGTTTAACACCTGGATCTTCAGTCTCTTCATCTAACAGCATGGAGAATAGCACACTCGAGTTGTTAGAAAAAGGTTATTCATTTAAAGTGCAAAATGTATTGTTACATTCCAGGAAAAAGTCCACATGAAAGTCTTATATTCATAAGTGGAAAATGTTGTGGATTTCCATGTATGATATAGATCCATAGACAGCACCAATTAGTTATATATGAGAATATTTATTGTATCTTAAAAAAACAGCTTTTTCATTATCTTCTGTGAAGTTATCCTTTCAGGTATATCAGAATAGCATGCTCCTGGAAGTGGTAAACCAATTTTCACTAACGATGTAGTCAAAATGTTTTTTAAAAGGTCTTAATAAGACACCATATTCCATCTTGCGATTTGAACTTAGTGCTTTAGCAATTGATGAGATCTCCCTTTGAACCTTTTAGGAAGTTGTGCTTTGTTTCATTTGTCTATTAAGATAATTGCTGCAAGGTGTATAAGCAAATTATATGCATTAGTGGCTGATCCACTATTCACTGTCTTTCAAAAAGATAAAATCATTCTTCATATTCACCCAACGTTTCTACCGAAGGAGGTCTCAAATTTTCACAGAAGACAGTATACAACTTTACTAGTGCTTTTTTCCCCAGGCTTCATGCTTAGAAAGGAAAGCTAAATTACATGTTGTATATTAGAAGAGCTTTAGCTTTTTATTTAGACAGGACTAAGCCATTTAGACAGGCTCCAAGATCGTTTATTGAAGAGAGACACACAAGTAAAGGGTAAAGCTATTTCTATACAAACACTTTCAAGTTGGGTTAGAATTTGTGTTAATGAAACTTATGAACCGAAGAGTTTATCTGTTCCCCAGGGAAATAGAACACATTCTACTAGATCAAAGGCAGACTCTGGCTTTTTCTAGACACATAACTCTAATAAAAATATGTACAGCAGTAACCAAGTATGGATAAGGGTGATGAGTGATCAGTTACCCAGTCCTGGGGTGCACGTAGACTGTTTCTGTTATCATCAGGTCCCTACTCATTTGGTTGTGTAGATTCTGCGTTCCCTCGGGGTGAGTAATTAACACTCTTTTTTTATCCCTTATACACCTACATAACTCATACATCACACACGAGCCATCCTTGTTCTTGCATGTATTACCTAACTGATCACTCATCACCCTTATCCTGGCTTAGCCTATCCTGCTCTATTTTACTTATACTTCATATTTGATTAAGGTGGTGATATATTGCCCTCAATTTTTTCTTAAAAAAACATTAAAATTGAGTAAGCTTAATAATTGGGTGTGTAGTGTTTGTTTTGCCCAATAAGATCACCTAATTCTCTGTCACACATTGGAAATCTTAATCTGTGAAAGGAGACTAATTTTTTTCTGAAATAGGAAAATGGTTTTGTGGTATTTAGATTGCATTCTGGTGCATTTGTACATACACCATATGGTCTGTGTGTTCAGTTATTTAATTTGACAAATACAGGACAAGTATGATCTGCAATGGCACTGAACACTCATTCACTGCAATGGGAATTACAGGTGTGCAACACTTCTGAATAAATCAGACCCAGTAAGACTACTAGAATTATATAGGTCACCATGCAACATCACTGGTCAAAACAGTGTGAAATTAACTTTAATGTGTTTTTGGTTTTTGGTTTACACACAGTAGGAAGAGTGCAACTCCAACAAAGATGAATTGTTAATGATTTGCATAATTAACAGTGGTGACAAATAAGTTGTTCTTGAGGCAGGGAAGAAATGTGATGGAAGTTTCTGTCCAGCATCCCCTTTATATATCGCACCAGTTGAAAAATGGTTAATGCAATAATCCCACCAACCAAACTGAAAAAGTCTGGGGAAATCATTTCAGTAAAAGCTGTATGCAATAATCTGGATAGCTGGGGAAGCTACTTCCTACAGCATATTTATGGACAAGGCTACTGCTCTAGATGAGGTGGACGACAAAAAGTACCTCAGAAAATAGTGTTCAAACATCAACTCGCTAGAAATCTTCCATTTTTTGCTCCTACAAGAAATTAGATTAAACAAGAGTTGGCATCTTTCTCTGCATGTTGTTTATTTTCTGTCAAGCTTTTACTGCATTTGAAATGTTTTTAAAGTTTGCTCTGATTCCTTAATAGCTACATTGCTTTTATATTGCCATCACTGATTTTTACAAGGTTTGCAGACTTACATGCTCATGTCTCAGAAGAGAGCTAAGGAAATAAATAATAATAAATTTTAAAAAATACAGTGTCTGAACCCAACACTAGCATCAATTCTAGTATAGTGCTTTTTGATGTTCCTATATATCTAGACTCTATTAATAGAATGTATTACAAAAAAGATATACTATTGACAAAGAACCATAAATCAGAGAATAAAAATGATAAGCCATAGATGCTTGTTGATACAAATAAAACATTACTTGTTAGCTGGGCACTATATTAAGGCCAGCAATCTTCGTGTTGATTTCTTTACTGGAAGTATATGTACCAAATTATGTGATCTAGGAACTTGGAATAGAACCATGATTCTCTAATTTACCAAAAATAAAAAATAAAAGGGGCGGTGGAGTTCTACCAGAACTAATGTTAGGCTAACTACACCATTCTTTTTCAGCTGCTCAAGTCCAGCCACACTGTAAGATTTACAAATAGTAGAAATGGGAATTACAATAAAAGAGCATTTAACAGTGTAGTCACAGAATGTTGTCTGTGAGAAAGAAGTTTAGAATGAATTTAAACCCTTTGTTGAAAGGGCAAATGCTGGTTTCCTTACATCATCCCTGTTGAAACAATTTTATTTTTTCTTTCAAAATACATGAAGTTCACGTATCCAAATTACGGCAGTGCATAAGACTTTTTTTTTCTACACAAAACTTAATAGCTACTTATACATCAGTTTCTATACACATTGACTTGGTTGTTGAGCTGAAGGCTATAATTCATGTTTGATTGAAAGATGTTAAGATTCTCCTTTAAGCGTGGATCAAGGTACCATTTAAAATACTCTTATAAAGTAGTTATTTGGCCTTAATATTACAGCCTTATGGGGGGGGGGGTATGTAGTCATTTGGTTGCTAGAGACAGTAAATGGAATAGTTTTTATCAGTTATTAGAAATTGGCAATAAATAAAGTCCTTGTGGAGCTTTAACTGCAAATTAGCTTTGCAGTTAAAGCTGTGCATATTTATCTTTGCTTAAGATAAATAAAGCAATAGTTATTTTGTAATCCCTTATCCCAGTGTATCTCTGGAATTGATGTCTTCCTTGGGTCTCTATGATGCCATTAACCTAAATTTTAGCTTCTGTGGAAAAATTGTCATCTGAATGATTAATTAGACTTGGAAGCTTTAAATTTACTGTCCCTTTTTTGAAACATCTACCATAACAGTAATAACTCTTGACTCTAACCACTCGAAAAGAAAAGTACTTTCTGATAGTATGGTTTTACTTATGTTTACTTTTATTACAAACCTGGAGCTTTTGAGGATATTAGGAATTGCTTATTAAATGCCATCACTGAAGATAATGCACTTTGGCATATAGGGCACATCAGAAGATAACCATAAAGTACCTCCATCTGCATCAGCTGTGAGTGAAGTGCATCAGTAACGACTGCTAATAAGTTGTCATTTCCAGATAAAGCAAAACTTATGGTCAGTATATTTCCCTTTAGCCTTTTTATTTATTTAAATTGAATTTAGTAATTTTGTATTAAACTACCATGGGTTCAGCTCCTGTTGGTACAGTTACAAGCTCAACAGAGTGAAAATTACCTCTGGTGCTTTTCTCAAATTTGAAGGCTCTAGGAACACAGGAAGTCCAAAGATAGTGACCATAGAAACAGTCACAAGTACAAAGTCTTAACTGTACTACCAGTTTTATTAAAGCAATAAGTAATGTTACAATTACCTGTGCATATATAAATCCTACAAAAAAGCATGCAGCGACTAAGACTGTAGTCATACCTACATCCTCAAAGATATTGCAGAGTCCGATGGATCTCTCAATAGATGATCATCAACAGAGGGATTGTTCCTGCTAGGGTTTCTCATGGGGTCATCCTTTGGGGTCTTCCCACTTTTACCCAACCAGGGAACCTCTCTTATCTTGTTGTTATGACCACGCCTAATACCATATGCATATGCATGAAGGTTTCAACTCTTTTCCTTATCTGTACTTCCATCCCCCATGATTATCGGGGTGTCCCATTTTTCATAGGTTGTTCTTAGTTCCTCTTATTGTCATTAGCATCTATGCACAACATGTGTCCTTGGCAACCTGTAGTCAGGACAGAACATTCAAAGATGTTACAATCAGGTGTCTTGTGGTCTTGGACAATATATTGTGGTCTATTGCAATCTACAGTTCCATAACATCACCTATTGGCACATTTTTTACAGTAATCTTGTGACCTTCCTTGCACAGGGTTATTCCTTGGTCGCTCACTCATGTCAAGCATTCTTAAGCCTATGGCCTAGTCTGGCTAAGTTAAAATCTTACAAGTCTGAGCCTGTAGGCTTTGCATTCCAGCAATGCTTTACTTATATACCTAATACACACTCATCACTCCTAAATACTTGTCATCCTTATACTTCAATAGCCCTACAATTTAAATCTATTTAACATACATTGATTATATATGAAATAGCATATGAATTGACCACAACACCACATAACACAATGACAAATAGATGATAAAATGAACTAATTGGCTATATCCTGTAGAATATAAGCTATAATTAAGTCCTTGAAAATGTAAAAATCATGTATCTACTGCAGTACCAATTTGTGATAAATCTGTGCACTTTGGATGAGTAGTTGTGTGTGAAAGAGCATCAATTGTGATTCCCTACACCCCACTCCAGAGTGTGAGGGAACCTCCAAAATGATCTTGCAGTCCTTTCTCAGGTAAAGCTCCCATTCCTTTCAATGACAATTCCAGATGTGACCAAATGTAGGATTAGAGCTTTGGACAGCTGGAATGGCCTCCATGTTCATAGAGAATCACAGAACTGGAAGGGACCTTGAGTCATCTAGTCCAGTCCCCTGCACTCAAGGCAGGACTACGTATTATCTAGACCATCCCTGTCAGGTGTTTGTCCAGCCTGCTCTTAAAAATCCCCACTGATGGAGATTCCACCACCTCCCTCGGCAATTCATTCCAGTGCTTAACCACTCTGACAGTTAGGAAGATTTTCCTAATGTCCAATCTAAACCACCCTTGCGCCAATTTAAGACCATTGCTTCTTATCCTATCCTCAGTTGTTAAGAACAATTTTTCTCCCTCCTCCTTGAAACAACCTTTTATGTACTTGAAAACTGTCCCCTCTCAGTCTTCTCTTCTCCAGAATAAGCAAACCCAATTTTTTCAATCTTCCCTCATAGGTCATGTTTTCTAGACCTTTAATCATTTTTTTGCTCTTCTCTGGACTTTCTCCAATTTGTCCACATCTTTCCTGAAATGTGGTGCCCAGAACTGGACACAATACTCCAGTTGAGGCCTAATCAGCGCAGAGTAGAGTGGAAGAATTACTTCTCATGTCTTGCTTACAATACTCCTGCTAATACATCCCAGAATGATGTTGGTTTTTTTGAAACAGCGTTACACTGTTGACTCATATTTAGCTAGTGATATACTATGACCCCCAGATCCCTTACCACAGTACTCCTTCCTAGGCAGTCATTTCCCAGTTTGTATGGGTGCAACTGATTGTTCCTTCCTAAGTGGAGTATTTTGAATTTGTCCTTATTGAATTTCATCCTATTTACTTCAGACCATTTCTCCAGTTTGTCCAGATCATTTTGAATTTTAATCCTATCTTCCAAAGCACTTGCTTTTGATCAGTCGTACTCTAGGCTGTCCTTTGTCTAGAGAAAGTTTGAAATGAATGGTAATGGTTTTAATTTACTCTAAGTCTAGCATATTTCAATAGCAAGACTCAATTACTTTGCTTGGTGAAGAAAACTGGAAACAGAAGTCTGTAATCCTGCCACACTATGGGTATGTCTGCACTACGGGATTAATCTGAATTATATAATTCGAATTATATAATTCGAATTTGGGAAACAGATTGTATAAAGTCGAAATGTATGCGGCCACACTAAGCACATTAATTCGGCGGTGTGCGTCCAAGTACCGGGGCTAGCGTCGATTTCTGCAGCGTTGCACTGTGGGTAGCTATCCCATAGCTATCCCATAGTTCCCGCAGTCTCCCGCGCCCATTGGAATTCTGGGTTGAGATCCCAGTGCCTGATGGGACAAAAAACATCGTCGCAGGTGGTTCTGGGTACAGCCTCACCTCCTCCCTCCCTCCCTCCCTCCCTGCGTGAAAGCAACGGACGGCAGACAACCATTTCGCGCCTTTTTTCCTGGGTGAACACTGCAGACTCCATACCACGGCAAGCATGGAGCCCGCTCAGCTCAAGACAGCAGTCATGAACATTGTAAACACCTCGCGCGTTCTCGTGGAGTTTATGCTGAGCCAGGACCAGAAAAACGAGGCAAGGAGGCAGCGGCGGCGGCAGCGCAGCGACAAGCATGATGAGGACATGGACACGGACACAGAATTCTGTGAAACCACGGGCCCCGGTGCTTTGGAGATCATGTTGTTAATGGGGCAGGTTCTATCCATGGAACGCCGATTCTGGGCAAGGGAAACAAGCACAGACTGGTGGGACCGCATAGTGTTGCAGGTGTGGGATGATTCCCAGTGGCTGCGGAACTTTCGCATGCGTAAGGGCACTTTCATGGAACTTTGTGACTTGCTGTCCCCTGCACTGAAACGCCAGAATACCAAGATGAGAGCAGCCCTCACAGTTGAGAAGCGTGTGGCGATAGCCCTGTGGAAGCTTGCAACGCCAGACAGCTACCAGTCAGTCGGGAATCAATTTGGAGTGGGCAAATCTACTGTGGGGGCTGCTGTGATGCAAGTAGCCAAAGCAATCACTCAGGTGCTGCTACGAAAGTTAGTGACTCTGGGAAATGTGCAGGCCATAGTGGATGGCTTTGCTGCAATGGGATTCCCTAACTGTGGTGGGGCGATAGATTGAACCCATATCCCTATCTTGGCACCGGAGCACCAAGCCACCGAGTACATAAACCGCAAGGGGTACTTTTCAATGGTGCTGCAAGCACTTGTGGATCACAAGGGACGTTTCACCAACATCAACGCGGGCTGGGCGGGAAGGGTTCATGACGCTCGCGTCTTCAGGAACACTACTCTGTTTAAAGGGCTGCAGCAAGGGACTTACTTTCCGGACCAAAAAATAACCGTTGGGGATGTTGAAATGCCAATAGTTATTCTTGGGGACCCAGCCTACCCCTTAATGCCATGGCTCATGAAGCCATACACAGGCAGCCTGGACAGGAGTCAGGAGCTGTTCAACTACAGGCTGAGCAAGTGCAGAATGGTGGTAGAATGTGCATTTGGCCGTTTAAAAGGTCGCTGGCGTTCATTATTGACTCACTCTGACCTCAGCCAAAGAAATCTCCCCATTGTTATTTCTGCTTGCTGCGTGCTCCACAATCTCTGTGAAAGTAAGGGGGAGACCTTTATGGCGGGGTGGGAGGCTGAGGCAAATCGCCTGGCTGCTGATTACGTGCAGCCAGACACCAGGGCGATTAGAAGAGCACACCAGGAAGCGCTGTGCATCAGAGAAGCTTTGAAAACCAGTTTCATGACTGGCCAGGCTACAGTGTAAAATATCTGTTTGTTTCTCCTTCATGAAAACCTGCCCCCTTTATTGACTCATTTTCTGTAAGGAACCCACCCTCCCCCTTCCCCCAGCTTGCTTTCAAACCAAATAAAGTCACTATCATTTAAAAATCATTTATTCTTTATTAATAGATTAGAAAAAGAGGGAGGGAACCCGGGTGGGATTTGGGAGGAGGATTGGTGGGAAGGAAAAGGCCACTAAAAAAAGGTTAAAAAAATGACAGCCTTTTGCTTGGGCTGTCCACTGGGGTGGAATGGGAAGGTGTACGGAGCCTCCCCCCCCCCCCCCCCCCGCGTTCTTACACGTCTGGGTGAGGAGGATATGGAACATGGGGAGGGGGGAGGGGGTACAGGGGCTGTAGCGGCACTCTGTTTTCCTGCAGCCGTTCCTGAAGCTCCACCAGACGCCGGAGCATGTCTGTTTGCTCACCCAGCAGCCCCAGTGTTGCATCCTGCCTCCTCTGATCTTCCTGCTGCCACCTCTCATCTTGAGCGTCTCTCCTCTCCTCACGTTGGTCCCTCCTCTCCTCACGTTGGTCCCTCATGTCCTCACGTTCACTGGCTTCTTTCCTATACTTTGAAACTGTTTCCTTCCACTCATTCAGATGAGCTCTGTCACTGCGGCTGGATTCCATAATTTCTGCAAACATCTCGTCTCGCGTCTTCTTTTTACGACGCCTTATCTGTGATAGCCTTCGGGATGGAGGAGGGAGGCTTGAGGAATTTGCAGCTGCTGTAGGGAGGGGAAAAAAGAGAGAATTGTTTAAAAAGATACATTTTGCAGAACAATGCTTATACTCTTTCACGGTGACCAACACTATTCACATTACATAGCACATGTGATTTCTGTGCAAGGTCGCATTTTGCCTCTTAATACTGAGTGCCTGTGGCTTTGCTGCTAGAGATCACAGGTCCGGGCAACAGAATTCGGCTTGCATGTGGCCATGGTAAGCCATTGTCTTGCAGCTTCTGCGCCCTCCTTTCCCACATACCAAGCAAAGCCCGTAGAGTGCTGCGGTTTTTCTGTTAACATTCAGCAGCAGCAGAAAACAAACTAACCACCCCACCCCACCCCCCGCCATGAATTCTCTGGGATGATCGCTGTACCCCTCCCCCCACCGCGTGGCTGGTATCAGGGAAGATCCCTGCAGGAACCAAACTAACCACCCCACCCCCGCAACCCCCCTCCCGCCATAAATTCTCTGGGATGATCACGGTACCCCTCCCCCCACCGCGTGGCTGGTAACAGGGAAGATCCCTGCTAGCCAAACGCGAAAAGCTCAGGGCCAATTTCCCATCTGCGCTTGGCTAACTGCAGGGAAGGATTTATTTTCAGCCACAGGCAAACAGCCCAGTAGGAACGGCCACCTCTGTCCCCTTAATTAAGTTCCCGTATTTCAACCAGGTTACCATGAGTGATATCACTCTCCTGAGGATTACACAACAAGATAAAGAACGGATGTTGCTTGAATGACAGCAAACACCGGGACCATACGCTGCCAGGCTTTGTCAGGCAATGATACCAGATTACTTGCTGCAAGCATGGCGTGGTCAAGTGTCCTACCATGGAGGACGGAATAAGGATGCACTGCCCAGAAACCTTGTGGCAAGGCTTTTGGAGTACCTCCAGGAGAGCTTCATGGAGATGTCCCTGGAGGATTTCCGCTCCATCCCCAGACACGTTAACAGACTTTTCCAGTAGCTGAACTGACCGCGAATGCATCCCAAGTCCTCAGGGCAAAGTAATCATTAAAAACCGTTTGCTTTTAAAACAAGTTTTATATTTTAAAAGGTAAACTCACCTGAGGTCCCTTCCATGGGGTCATGGTCTTGGATACTGGCTTGGGAGGGTTGGGAGGGTACTTCAGTCAGGCTGAGAAAAAGATCCTGGCTGTTGGGGAGAACGGAGTGCTGTGTGCTCTCTGCAAGCTCATCCTCCTCCTCCTCCTCCTCTCCCCCATCGGCAGAATCCTCAGGTGTAGCTGATGAGACTATCCCCGACCCGGAATCCACGATCACAGGTGGGGTAGTGGTGGCGGCCCCCCCTAGAATTGCATGCAGCTCGGCGTAGAAGCGGCATGTCCGCGGCTCTGACCCAGAGTGACCGTTTGCCTCCTTTGTTTTTTGATAGGCTTGTCTGAGCTCCTTGACTTTCACGCGGCACTGATCTGAGTCCCTATTGTGGCCTCTCTCCATCATGCCCTTGGAGATTTTTTCAAAAGTTTTGGCATTTCGTCTTTTAGAACGAAATTCTGCTAGCACTGAATCCTCTCCCCATATAGCGATCAGATCCAGTACCTCCCGTACGGTCCATGCTGGTGCTCTTTTTCGATTATCGGCCTGCATGGTTACCTGTGCTGATGAGCTATCTGTGGTCACCTGTGCTCTCCACGCTGGGCAAACAGGAAATGAAATTCAAATGTTCCTGGGGCTTTTCCTGTCTACCTGGCCAGTGCATCAGAGTTTAGATTGCTGTCCAGAGCGGTCACAATGATGCACTGTGGGATAGCTCCCGGAGGCCAATACCATCGAATTGCGGCCACACTACCCCTAATTTGAAATGTTAAAATTGATTTTGGCGCTACTCCGCTCGTCGGGGTGGAGTACAGAAATCGATTTAAAGGGCCCTTTATTTCGAAATAAATAGCGTCGTTGTGTGGACGGTTGCAGGGTAAATTCGAATTAACGCTGATAAATCCGAATTAAAGTCGTAGTGTAGACCAGGCCTATTTCTTGCTGCCATTGAGGCAAGAAGTGTGTGATCCTGTCACAACTAGAAGTAGAAGGTAAACCTCCTTCATTTAAATTATTTCTGACAGTTACAACAATTTGTGACAAAGGAAAACAATTAAAGAGAAAGAAAAAGAAACAGGAACATTAGATAAGTTCAGTCTCTGGCTGTCACTCAAGCACCTTTGTTTTCCATCCCTCTCATCCACCTCCTTTTAGGCATCCTACAAGGTAGCAGCTGTCATAATATTAGCAGGACTATCTAATCCACTTAGATCCCCAAGTCCACTGGTTTCCATTCTTCTGCAGATGCCATGCAGTTATCAGCAATTGTAAAGTTCTTTAGTTTCAGCTGTAAGCATGGATATCCAGCTGCAATGGATGTTGCAGATCCACAAGTAGAAGTGCAGATTGTAAAATCTTTGGATCGCAACTCAAGTTCCTTTGTAAAGGGGAAAAAACGTGAAGCTAGAAGGGAAAATGCTAGAAGCCAGCTCCATAAAGTCATTGATAGTCCCACCATCTCCAGTCCCTTGAGCACATAATTTGGGTGTTCCCTTGAACATTTCTCTAGACCTGTACATCCAAATCTTTCCATTTCCAAATCTTTCAGTTTCGTTCTCCACGATGTTTCTAAGCCCTAGTCTTTTCTTGCTGTACATGCTGCCAAAACTCTCATCCAGGCCCTTATCTCCTGTCTTGAATATTCCAGTCTCCTCCTCTATAGCTTTCCTGACACCCACCTCCTTTGCACGAGGTTCATTTAAAACATGACTGCTAAGATTGTCTTCCTGACCCATTGTCATGTCATTCCCCCACTTTTTGAACCCCTTGCTTCTCCACTCCAGTGAATGCAAGCTTCTTATCCTTGCCTGTAAGGCCCTTCTAAACCTAAGCTCCATTTGGCCAACAGCACCAGAATTATCTCTGGATAATTTATTTTTAAATCCAATTAGCTTGAAGTCTACTAGTTGTCGTTGCATGGCTAGTGGTGTAGTGGCTGGAGCATTGGCGTGGCATGCAGGAGAGCTAGCTTCTATTCCTGGCTTTGTAACAGACCTGCTGTATGATTTGGGCAAGAGAGTTCCCCTCTCTGTACCTCTGTTTCCCCCACCTGCAAAAATGTGGGGGTGTGGGAGGGGAATAATACTGACCTCCTCTGTAAAGTACTATATAAGAGCTAATTATTATTATGGATCTATTTTTATCATTGCTTCTATCCCATTGTTCCTATCCCTATTACCTCCATCCTACCTTTCCCTTCCAATTGATTGTTACACCCACTTGTTGTATGTTATCTTAAAGTAGATGGAAAACTCTTCAGGCCGGGGACTATATTTTAATCCATGCTACGGCACTCAGCACAATGGGATCTTGATCCTGACTGGGGCTTTTGAACACTATTATACTACAAAGTGTGTGTGTGTGCGCGCGCGCACACACAAAAATAATCATGTCAAATTTCAACATCTTTTGTGTGCCGAAGAAAGGTAACAATTTTGTGCCATTGGGCATAAGCTGATTGTCACAGAGTAGAGTGTTACATTTTTCTGCATGTTATACTAACAATACTTAACCCTTCTGTTGAGGCTTCCATCCAAAGATCTCAATGCGGCTTAGAAACATTAATGACTTTACTCACCGGAGTACTATGGGGCTAGTTGTTTTATTATGCTCACTGGCCAAGATTTTCAAAATTGACTAGTGAATTTGAGGGCCTCAGATTTTAGATGCTCAGCTTGAGATGCTTTGAAAGGGACTTGAGCTTCAGAGTAGTGGATGCTCAACTTGGCCATTCAAAATAACTTATCACCTTTGAGTGTCTTGCCCATCATGTGCACCATATACAGCATTGCAGAAGTGGACAAAGGCACTGAACTTCTTCTGAAATATCACAAAATTGTCACTGTTTTAAGCAGAACTTGGTGCACTTAATGGTATGATCCATTATAGCAAATCCAGTCCTCACGTATTTTACCTTTGACTTTGCTTCTGGGCAGGGCTGCCCAGAGGATTCAGGGGACCTGAGGTCTTCGGCGGTGGGGGGCCCCCGCCGCCGAATTGCTGCTGAAGACCCGGAGCGGAAGAAGCTCTGGGGGCCCAGGCCCCATGAGAGTTTTCCAGGGCCCCCGGAGCAAGTGAAGGACCCCGCTCCAGGGACCCCGAAAAACTCTCATGGGGGCCCCTGCGGGTCCTGGGGCAAATTGTCCCACTTGCCCCCCCCTCTGGGTGGCCCTGCTTCTGGGGATGTTTAAGCATGAGCATTAAGTACTGTCAGTTTAGAAACCGCAGAACTAGGAATTTTAGTTCAAAACATATGTATGGTAATTTATTACCCTGAACAGTTAGGATTTTATAGGGGTTGAGCCTAGAAGTGGGTGAATTTTTTCAGATGAGACTTTTTTTGCCCTAAAATGCAGATTCAGGTCAACTGAAACATATTTCTGAATTGGTGTCGATTTTGGCAAATTGTTTTGGACTAAACGGAAAAAAAATGGAAATGATTCCTTTCATCAAAAGGAGACATTTCACATTTTCAGTCTAGATTCACGAAGGAAGTTTGCCCCCATTCACAAAGAAGCAATTATAAGGTATTCTGGGAAGTTACCTCTCAATCTCTTCTTGAAGCTGTTCTACTTTGAATAAAACGGTTGAATAGTCACTGGCCAGAAAAAGAGAGTGAGAATGATTCCATTGCCTGCTGATTAGGGCATTCACCTGGGCTGGGGAAGACATGGGTTCTTGCTCCAGAGCAGGGATTCAGACATGAATCTCCTACAGCGCAGCTGAGTGCCCTAACCACTAGGCTAAAGTTTATGAGGGACGCCTCCTCCTCTTTGGGTTTTTAAAATTTGGTTTGCGTTGGGTTTTTTTTTTTTGTTGTTGAATGTAGCCTCTTATTTCCTTCACTTTTATTAAAATACCTAAAATGAAAAGTTTCATTTTCTAGTCGAACAAAATATTTAATTTGACCCCCCAAAATTGTTTCCAACTTTTCAGATTTGTAAAACACACAGACACGCACACACAAACTTTGATTCTGGTCAACTGGAAGAAGTTTTTCAAAACTTCCAGCAAACCAAAAAATCAGTTATTCATACAGCTCTAGTTGATACCTCTAATAAACATTCACTAGAGAGATGGACATTCTGGCTTTGGTACAGCAGAATCCATTAAGTAGTTAGATCTCTTTATTGAGTGGAACACATACAATAAAAAAATAATCTCATGCTAATTTAAGATGAAATAGTAGAGTAGTCTGACACATACCAAAGAACAATTTTTATTATCAATAATGTGCATTCTAATAAAAAGCAGGTCAATAAAAGGAAAACACATTACAAATTCCATCATTGTAAAGCCATTAGCTGAAAGTAGTACTGCTTGTTGCTGTTATTAAAGCGGAGAAGTTGTCACAGGGGATTTACTGGCCATCACTCACTTGGAAGTCAGCATTCATTTTCCCACAGATTTCAGTAAGGCCTTTACAGCAGCTATATATCTGAGTTTTTGGGGATGACTAAAATTTCATTTGTAAGATAAGATTATAACATGCAAGGCAAATACTTGCCTCCTATTTTATTTATTTTATACATATATATATATATATAGTGTATGTATGTGTGTGTGTATATATATATATATAATATACACTATACTAGATTTAAAGTTTGTACCTTTTCCTTATTAGTTTACTTGCCATAGAAACAGTTTGGTCTTATTTGTTGCTTTAAGAAACAATAAAACTTAGTATTTCAAAGACAAAATTTAGAAATGTCTGGGAGACATTTTCCATTTTAATCTGTACTTGGTTTTGTTTGTGTGTTTTCCCCCCCACAGGAGGATACAGATCATGATTATTATACTTCCAGGACATACGGCCCATTTGATTCTATCAGCCGGGATTTGTGGGTGAACATAGACCAAATGGAAAAAGACAAAGTGAAGATCCACGGGATTCTGTCCAATACCCATCGGCAAGCAGCAGTAAGGGATTTGCTATACATTGATACTCTCCTTCTTTGACTGGCATTGGTATTTTTCTCTTATGACTGACACATCAATAATTATCTAGGAGAACGTCTACTAAAGGCGATTCACCTCTGCATTTATAGCTCAGAGCTCTGGATATCTGTACAATGCTGTGATAAAAAGAATCCATGTTGCTTTAGTTCATCTGCTGCAAGTGTCCCTCGGGATATTTTCCTCAAGGAACTTTTTCCAGATGAACTGAAAATTCACCTTAGTTGTGTTCAAGGTTAGATCAAAAACTGTGATGCACAAACCAATCCTGCTGCTGTTGAAGGCGGTGGGAATTTTGCCCCTGGCTTCACTGACCTCAGGATTGGGCTCAAGATTAAATTGCTTAACTCCTGTGTTTAACCCCAACAGGGAGTAAACTTGCATTTACACTTTAAATGTGTATGAAGTGCCAGCCACATTTTCCTTTTGAGAAATCTTAAATTCTTGCCAAAATACTATTATTTAAACTTTTTTTTGTCAAATGATGATAGCTAAAGTGGCAGATGTAATTCCATTTCCAGATTAGAACTCTACCTTGACTAATTCTGATCACACTGTCCTGTACCATGAATACTAAAATAAGCAGCTAGCATACAATTATAATTGGATGCTGCATGATTTCCAAGTTGTATTCCCATGTCTGACCAACAACTGGAAACTTCCTGAACAGAAGAGCCAATATTGGCATTAATTAAATAAGAAAAATTAAGATTCTGTGTTGTGACTCAGAGTTCTTGCTTCATCTGCCGCCCAGTTAGTTGCAACAATGAGATGAGGTTCTGACAGTTGAAAAAACTTCAAGTAGTGGCTTTGCTTGAGAGCTCAATGGTTCTTAAACATGCAAGAAGAGTCTTCTGAGGCTGAGAGAACAAAAACAAAGCTAGAATTCTTTTCTCCACTGGGTTCTGTCATATTATTTCCCATAACCAATAAACCCACCAGCAAGGTGACAAGCTCAGAGGGAAGCAGGAGATGGAGGAATCACTGTGGGATTTAGTTCAGAGTTCAAAAACCAAGGAAGGTAATAAATCCAGTAGATTTAGGCTGACAGCCGACAGCATTCAGGCAATCTTTTGCCTAGCCAAAAGGTGAAAATAAATAGGTAAAAAGTCTGTATGGGGCTTGGGATAATGGAAATAAAGGGGTTCAGACAGTTCCCTATCTTTGGGATGAATTGAATAAAACTCTGTATCAGTTATCTGTGACGTCTGCACACATTCTAAGTCAGTTAGTGGGGGTGGGTGGGAATTGTGTCACAAATAAGCATCTTTCATGGTTTTGCTACTCTGCTGGAGGCTTCTTCTCATAAGCACTCGCTTCACCTACGTTGGGAAAAAAGACTGAAAAAATGCAAACTTCGTACAAAAGATCTAACAATGCTTTCCCCAGAGTTAAATACTTCCCTAACAAGAAACACTCTGGCAGTAGCTGGGGCCCTAAATCTAGGGTTAAATTCAAATTAGAAATGTTACATAATATTGTTTGGCAGCCTTCACCTGGCATTATGTTTTATTCTGAATGCACATGGTAACTTGTAAGCACGCTTGTTTCAACTTGGACCATTGTGGCTAAGCATGAGAAATTTCAGTCCAAGAGCAAAATGTTGTGGAAGTTGTGAGGGAGTGAATCCAGAGGTTTACAATGGACTGACACTTACAATGCTGCAGTGGCAGAGCTGCACCAGACTGTCAGGGCCGGCTCCAGGCACCAGCTTACCAAGCAGGTGCTTGGGGTGGCCACTTCGGAGAGGGGCGGCACGTCCAGCTGTTCGGCGGCAATTCGGCAGACGGTCCCTCACTCCTGCTCGGAGCGAAGGACCTCCCGCCAAATTGTCGCCGCAGATCACGATCACGTTTTTTTTTTTTGTTTGGCTGCTTGGGGCGGCCAAAACCCTGGAGCCGGCCCTGCATACTGTAGTGCTTCAGTGAAGACACTGCCTATGCCGGCAGGAGAGGTTTTCGGATTGGTGTATGTAATCCATCCCCCGAGAAGCGGTAGCTAGGTCGACAGAAGAATTCTTCTATCAACCTAGTGCTGTCCACACCAGGGATTAGGTCGTCATAGCTAGGTCTGGATTCTTCATGCCCATACAAGCTTGTCTACACATTGGATAGCCAGGAAAATTAATCCAAATGAACTAAAGATGTGAATTTGAAGTGGATTAGTTAAACCCTATTAAACCTTCAACTAAACCAAATTAAGGTCCCTTTAATTCTGATTAACAGCATCCACACAGGGATGTAATGTGGTTTAACTAATCCATTTCATATTCACCTCAGAGAGTAACTGTGAATCCACTGCTTTGTGTCCATAATAGACAGAGATGTAAGTACTGATGTTTGCCCACAAAATTCAATTATAGGCATAAAAATCCAGGCATAGATTTTGCTATTGTTTTTAAGACTTCTCTCGAGACCTCTGTTTTATGTCCTCTCTTAAAGATGGATAAGTACCAATTAATCTACCGGTAAGGTTTTATTTCTCTGTGTGTAATTGATTTGTATTTACATGTTTGATCAGGCAACACCCACATATGCTGCATGGCTCAGCTGCCCTGGAATGATAGTCTGGAATTGGACTCATTCAACAAACTGGCTCCTACATAGATGTTTTACAGGAAAATTAAAAAAGACTCTCTACACTAAAAGCCTTTTTAATGAATTATGGTTTTAATATTGCTTTCATAATTCACTCGGCTTTCTGCTAGCCCAGGGTCCATGACTTTTAGTTCAAAGAGTAAAAAATGGTAATTCTAAAAGACTGATTATAGTTAGGTCAAAATTCTAATCTTGCATCTAGAGAAAAGGAATGTGGGCTATAGTTGTACTTGACACCAGTTCATAGCTTTATGCTTCCTTACAAATGATCACTGTGATGACTTTTGAAAAAATAAGAAACCATAAAACTAGTATAGTGTTAAAAATGCCAAATGGGCGGTCTAGTTGGAGCTGGGCAGAAACATCTCTCATCTCCTTGTGCAGCGATGAAACTCCTTCATTACTCAATGAAAGGTCAATTCACACATCTTGCTTAGACTTAGTAATTTAGATGCTGATGACTTCTTAAGCATCATTCTTTAGTATAAGAAAACAAGGATTCAGATTTACTTAAAAGCTCAGTGTTAATCCATTTTGTAATTTGGGGGTTCTGAACAGATGTAATAAAGCTTGAACATTATTGTATCAGCTTGTAAACTGTTTGGAGCTTGAAGTCATAATGAACTAGAAAGGTAATTTTGCAAAGCTATAATTTGGAAAGGTTCATTGGACATTTAGTTTTCCCTAGATTTGCAGTAAGATCTCAAATTTGACCTCCTGCCTCAATGTTTCAATAATTTGACAATCTAAATGTTCTCATTTCTTGGATGAGAACCTCTGTTATTTTTGTAGTTTTAATTTTTAAAATTATTTATAATATATTACTACTTGGAATTTTGACACTGAAATTTGTATCCTGAGTGATATTTGGGTTTGTTTACCTTCCACTGCCCTAATGTTTATTTATTGTAGGGTACCTCATTAGTGTTTGCATTTGTTTATTTTTAAAAATAAAACGTGAAAAAATTAGATAATTAGAAATGATAAAATAAGACAGAAAAATTAGAAATTATGAAAATTTAGGGGAAAAAATGAAAAATTCCAAAGTAAGAAAATGTATTTTCCTAATGGATATAAGGAAGGAAAATGAAGTACAACCCTGCAATTATAGACAGTGTCATTTCAAAGTTGTGCAGCTATTAGGACAGTTGCAACTATCTGTATACAGGACATTAATAATGCCCACCTCAGGGCCATGCTGGGATATCACTTCTGTAACAACTGCCTATAGAACACAATGATATCTCTGGGACTGACACATCAAGAAACCAGTGTTTCTGACATGGCAATTTGCCCATAAGTATTTTCTGTATGATTCTTTCTGGGAATGCTAAGAATTATGGTGTCACCTTTCTTCCACCATCACCTCAAAATTAAGATAAACTAATGGACAAAATACCTGTTCAATCTACAGGTAAATAAATGTGTTCTGCAATACTGAAAGGTACATAAAGTTTCTGAGTTGCCATATACCATTTCTTACTCCTGTTTTTCAAGGGAAAAGGAACAAGGCAGATTAGCCATGAGGTGTGTTAGTTCTAAGTCCTGCACTATCAATGCTTAATGATGTTATTCAGCAATTGTCACTGGAATCATGAAAGAGTCCATTAATACAGTCTCCCTTTGTTTCTATCCTACCTTTGAAAATAAAAAGGATTATATTTTCCCATGTACAACTCCTTCTCACCGTTTTTATTTATTTTTATTTTTCATTAACATTTTGCTAATAAAATGAAATTTCCAGTTGTGATTTGGATGCACAGATTCATTGGTAAGACATCTAATAACAGATTTGCTGAATTGGGAAGCTACCAGATATTTAGTTAATACACAATTCTCTTTTGTGCACACAAATTCTATCACTTGTGCCTTTCTCCTGCCGGGCATATCAACCCTACAGCATTATAACTGCAAAAGTTGATATAAGCTTTATAGCTGGAAAGGTGAGCATGTCTTAAATGATGGGTGTCCTTAAAAATACACCATTAAAAACAGACATTAATGCCCTGTATTAGATGATTATTTAAATCCTAATATTGTATTAAACAGATATTACAGTCCCAGGATTTAGGGCCCAACTGTACAAATGAAATCAATGAAAGCTCAATATTTGTTGAATGGGCACAGGCTGGGTCTTTTAATAGTACAGATTTGAATTCAGAGTCCTGCTGTATTGCTAAGGGGGCACAGATTTTTGCCAAAGTGGTTCTAAATTATTGTAAAAGCTATTCTAAATGAGCTCAACAGGGATAAGGGGAAATATGGATGGAAATAACAATTGTTAATGTTAAGCTAAAAATAAAAAAAGCCCTCTACTTTCTGGTCTGGGCAGAAAGAAATAGTCTGGAGGCAAGACCTAGAACAGTGAAGATTAAAAACAAAATGTTGAAGATGTAGATACACAATAGGAAAGATGAATGGGCTTATAAGAAAGGAAGAAAAAAGTAAGATAATTATAAACTAAAGAGGATAGAGAAGAAATAAATACTGTTATGCTGGTCACTCAGAAGGGACCATATCTATTTAAACAGGAAAATCTACTGCTTCTTTGCTCCTTTTTTATGAGTACATATTTTTCTTGCCCAATATTGAGTGGCTCTTACGTTTTACCTGAGTCCCTCAGTATTGTTGTGGTCAGAAAAATTGGCCTTTTTTAACTGTGCTGTTGGAAATAATGTATAGCAGAAGAAGCACATGGACAATAAATAGTACTGTATATACTCATTCATAAGCTGAATTTTTTTAGTAAAAAAGGGAAGCACCAGAGAAGGGGGTCGGCTTATGAACGGGTACAGAGAGGGAGAGGTGGGACACAGCCCCTCCCCCCCCAACAGAGGGAGCAAGAAGAGGCAGCACAGCCAGAAGGGAAGTGGCAGGGCCAGAGTCTCTCCGCTTCTGGCCACACTGCTCTCCCCCTAGCCTCCAAAGCAGCTGCAGCTCAGGGGTTGGCAGGCTACAGCCGTGCCGTTTGGCTCCGCCCCCCAGAGCCACGCCACCAGCGCATGCAGTGGCCGTGCCACCCGGCCCAGCCCGCTGGAACATGCGGGCACGCCACCCAGTCTGGCCAGCCAGAGCAGGCTGCACCCGTGCTGCTCAGCCTGCTGGAGCAGCTCCAGCCAAGTCAGAGACATCCTCCCCTGGCCTTCCCCAGCTAAGGCAGGGATGGGATGGGGAGAGTGTGGGGGTCCCAGGCTAGGGGTGGGGTCATATGGAGGGTGGTCACGGGGGTTACTCCCCTGACTCCCAGCTTCTCCCACACCCCAAAAAAAAATTTCCCCACCAGTTGCTGTCCCGGCCCATCAGGGTAAGCAGCTGGCGCGCTGGGACACTTTGTTTACTTAGGTTTACCTCCGTGCCTGCGGACGCTCAAGGTAAACAAACCATCTCGGCCCACCGATGACTTATCCTGATGGAGCTGGGAACCAAAGTTTGCTGACCCCTGAATTATAGGGTCAGCTTATGAACAGGTTATAAAAATTTTCCATTTTTACATATCCATTTTGGGGGGGTTGCCTTATAAACGAACTGGCTTATGATCGAGTATATACTATGTACATTAGTATACCATGTTTGTCAACAAAGAAAACATGTATGGAAAAAAAGTGTTTGTTAGTTCACATACTGTCATTAGATGTGCCATCCTGATTTGAAGTGTTCAGTTTATATATATATATATATATATATAGAGAGAGAGAGAGAGAGAGAGAGAGAGAGAGAGAGAGAGTCTTCATAGTCTAGTTAGCACAATGAAAATGCATTTCGCCGTTCCAGCTGTAAATAAAAAAAAGTAATAACAAATCCCTTCAAAATTCTGGTTTCCATTTAAGAGGAAAGAAAATCTAATTTCAAGTCACTGTAATCTTCAGTGATTAATTTCATGCCAAATAAGTCATTAAAAATCTCTGATGGCTGGAGAAACTAATCCTTTTGCAACGGAACCAAATTCAATCCAAAGGTAGTATACAAATTAAAAACAAGACAGAAGTGGGCTTAGAAAAATACATTTGAAGGATATTTTAAATACAGACCATTGCCTTCAATTGATGGAGTGGACAAATATTAGGGTATGTTGTAATAATCAGATACTATTATAGCCTTGAAATAATGATGGTTGTCATCCTAAGAAAAAAGGCAGAAATAACCTTGCTGAGTGGAAACCCTTCCCAAACATGATGATTACCCATCACAGAATAGAATCATCCAGTTAGCGGGGCTGTATATTTTTTTTAATCAGTAGTGTAGATCCTATGATTCCATGTGATGTGCTTTCAGGCCTTTAGCTCATACACATTTTTTTTTCCAGTTTAACCACTGGGGATTCCAAACGAGGGATGGCAAGGCTGCTTTACAAATGGCAGGAGAAAATGGGTTAATCACATTTTGAAGTGGAGGCCTCTTCATTTTTCTCTTCCTATTCTTAACATTATTGATTTTTCTTTTTTGGTGTTGTTCCTTGCAGAGAGTGAATCTGTCCTTCGATTTTCCATTTTATGGACATTTCCTTCGTGAAATTACTGTGGCAACTGGGGGTAAGTGGCTTTCTACCCATTCACTTTAAGGAATCTGACAAGAGTTTCCTGCAGCTGTTTTCTTCAGATGTCAAGAGATGAAGTGCAGTATTTATTTGGGAAATGTTCCTTTCCACAGAAAGCACATCACAAAATAATTGTCATGTTGAAAAACCTCCAGTTGCTCAAGTGAAACTGATCTAAAAGTGTTTTCAGCAGAAAAACAAATAGTCTGAATAATTTTCTGTTTAAGTATTTCCCCATTCTCCATTTGTTTTTACTTCCTTTTGTGATCAGAGCTGTAATGCTGGTTGTGGAAATTGGTCAGAAGCCACAAAGGAGGGAAAACTTAAGCAGGGGAGAAATGAATTGACTTTTTTCAATTCCAGAAAGAAGAATCCCAGCTTGTGTATTAAGGAACTATACCATCAGGCTAAGAAACGGCTTGATTCAAATCCTGTCTAGTTTATAGCACTCAGATTGTGATTTTACTTTAATTTCCTAGGTAACTATCTTGAACTGCATGGGTAATCTGCTCAGGAACAAGAGCTGGTGCATGTCCTCTCCACATTGAGGGAGGGGCGGACTGGGTAATAAATTTTTATTGGTCAGGCTTCTGACCAGGGCATGATGGTACAGCTCTGGGGTCCCAGGCTGGGGAGCTGTGGGGAATTGTCTGGAGCCTCTCTGTTGTTGGTTCATGAGTGGCTAGGAGAAGCATTCATGTAACTCAGCTGGGAGTGTCCCTGCCTGTGGATGTCTGTGTAAGTGCAGGACCTGGAGAGGTTTGCAGCTTGTCAAAGCATCACAGTGTGAGTGGGAGCTCAGGTTGATAAGACAGAGGACTCAGCAATATCCCAGTTCCAGGTTGAACCCCAGGGAACCAGTCTCAATCTCACAACACATACTTTGTATACAATTTATCATAGTCTTGTAAAAAGGGTGAACCAAGGGGTACAGACTGTCAGAGCAGTGTGGTACTTGCTTGTTACCAAGAGTACCAGTTTTCCAAGTCAGTAGCTGCTGACTTCCCCATTTCCACTGTACAGATGAAGGCTCAGTACCATGGATGAAACATACTTAGTCTCCCTCCAGATGCAACAGAATTCTTATGCGTGCTGGTTGAGCTTGTAGAAAGGGCTGTGTGTTCGGGTTCAGGTTTTGATTCACTGTATAGTCTCAGAGTATGGGGAATTTTTCCCTTTACCATAGACTTACTGTGTATATGTTTATGGCCCAATCCTGTGAATAGTTCTGCACAGTAGTCTGCCTTGCAGTGTAATATAACTGTGATTTCATGCTTCCTCTGGGAACACATAACACATTGCACACTTAACCTATGTACATGTGTCAACTTTGAATACTTCCTAAGGTTATAATCAATGTGTGGGAGATGAATCTCTCCTTAGAGGAGGGGTTCCGTCTCTGTGGGAGAAAGCTCCTTGAAAAGAAGCAGAACTCTTTAACTGCCATTGGAAATGTGCTGTGTGTCCCAGAACTGGGTATTTCCTTGTTCTTAAGGGTTTGCATTGCTTAACCTTTCAACATAGTTGTTTTATAGAGTTTTCTGTTTCCTTTATAGTTGCTATCATTGAGTTTGTTGAATGAGATTTTTCACTTAGTATTTCAATGAGCTCTGATCATTGTTGCTGGAAAGTTGAATACTAACATGGTCTTTAAATTAACAAAATTGTAAAGGGGGAGGAAGGGACTAGAACAGGCAGCCACCGGGGTAATAGTTGCTGTTTCAGAGTGGTGCTAATTGGCAGCACTTTCAATCTCAGGGTTAAAATATTGTAGCTGGTGTTCCTTGAGACAGATTGCTCTAGTGTGGGCTGGTGTGAACAGGTGGCAATATTGAGTAAAGGCTGGTGTTAGTTTTTCTTCTGCGTGTTTAAGGATTGGTTACAATGAGGCACAATAAAAAGAATACAGACTTGTGTGATGATCTTCATTATCAAGATTTTCTCTTTCTTAGCAACAAAAATTTGACAGGGAGCTGGCCTCGATTATTCTGAAACTATTGAATATCTGCAGGGATTTCTCTTTTGTTTTCCATTCCACTTGGCCTTGTATTTACATCTAAGTGCCAGATATCAGGTGCTCATTCCTGTAGTGCTTGCTCAGAGGCAGATCCTCAACCCAGTACCAAACCCAAGTAAATGCTTTGTGGGCTGAGGGGGGAACTGGTTAGAGCCTCGGATGGAAATAATCTCCCTCTACACTCCCCCAGCACCTGCTGCAGCTGGAAGATGGCAGTTGCCCCGTGACTGCTACATTCTTCCTCCTCAAAGGTCATGTCGCTCTGGTTCCACAGATTCCATCCTTACCTCCTTGTGTAACCCCCATTTTGATAAAATGCTTTTTGAGGAAAAAACCTATCTAAAAATAGTTTCTAATTAAGTTTCTAATTAAGATACATTAAGATGTATTATAGCTCAAAGATATCTCATCATGGAATAGGGATTATAAATTCTAATTCTATAGTATGAGATGATATATTCATGTAATGTTTAAGAAAAGTTTTGTAAATAAGTTCCAATTGTTCATGGATTAGGGACCCAATCTTATGGGGCTCCAGGGGCTTCTGTATAGATGATTTAGGTTACTCTTTCTATCTACCCAATGGGATTTAGTGTGCAGTCTAGAAGATACCATCAGAGAAGCTTAGTTTTGCAGTTCTCAAACTGTGGATTTGTGTCTCCAGAGATAACATGCTTGTTAACTGCACAAATGTTTTTAAACAAATAAATAAATAAATAAATAATGTATAGAGGTGAGAAATAACAGACCTCAACCCTATTGTCCCTCTGCAAATTTGTGCACACAGAATCAATCTCTTACCTCTCTCTGAAAGTGCAAAGTTTCAAAAAGTTCAATGAATAGAAGTTTGTTGGGGGTGGAATAGATCTGGACAAGGAGAAGAAGTCTGGAGATAAATGTGAGAAGGGAGGGACAGGCAGTAGAAACAAAAGTGAAACTTTTAATAAATTTGTTAGTCTCTAAGGTGCCACAAGTACTCCTGTTCTTCTTTTTAAAAGTGAAACTGTTTGAGCAGCATATTCGAGAAGTCTTGCAGTCTTTCTGACTGTAGCCTTCATTGATTTGAGATCTAACATACCATTCTCTCACTAGAAGGGAAAACCTATAATGGCACCAGGCCATAAAAAAGACCCAGTTTGGGAATAAGAACCATTCAAGAAATATAAATTTGCTGATGATGTTTTAAAAGAAGTCACACTAGTGAACTGGTGGAAGTCACTTAAGCACTTGGATTCAGAGACTGTTGAAGTGATAATCTCACTTTTAATAGCAGTAGCATCTTCTACCGGTATAGAAAGAATATTTTCTTCCTTTAGATTAATTCATTCCAAATTGAGAAATGGGAATGAAATGATTGGTTTGGGGATTTAATGTGTCATTGTCATCAACTTCCATTTCAACAAGGTTACTTAATTTATGACTAGGAGGTAAAACTGTTTAAAGTGTTGTTAGCATAATTCATCATGTACAGCTCTTACAGAGGTCAACATCTGTCATATGTGATTCCCATATATGTTAACTCTGATATTTATTTATTTATTTATTTATGCTCTCTGAATACTTCTGGAGGCCTTCAGGTCTTTAATAATAGAAGGTATCATAATAAGTTGCTCAGTGTCAGTTGACTGTGAAACTTCCTTGAACTGAGGGTTTACAGGCCAACAGGTTTTTTATTCCTTTGCTCAGGTTTTTGATATTTTCATTCTAAACCTACCTGAACTGTGGGATGAACTGTGACCTGTCCTGTGCATAGGCAGGAGGGAGCTAAGCACAAGTAGCCTTTCTTCCTCCTGCTCCCCAATGCCAACTAGCAGATCTAGCTGGCTGAGTAGCAGGGCTCCACTGTGGAGCTCTGGGAGGAATTGTGCCAGGAGACCCAATCCTTCCCAAAGCTGTCCCAGGGTTTGGGGGCTTCAAGTCCCCCTCAACGAAGTGTCTTTTATTTTTAATTGTATTAATTTTGCATGCTAATGGCACTAATAGCTCTTCACTATTTTCTCTCTGTATGTGGCTAGCTTTGTTATTCATTGATCTACGTTTCCAAGTGGAGACCTGTGTCATCTAGTGTAAGTTACTTAGCAGGCTCTTTTCCTATTCCCACATCTGGCCAACAACAGAGCATTTCCCCTCAATAATATCCATTGCTGTGTTAGCATAGTTATGCACGGTGGCAGGAAATACAGCCTCTGGGAATTCATATGTTTGCCCCCCAAGTTCTTATGTTGATTACTAGGCTCTAATGAGGTTTTTGAGTTTTCTGATTAACCTTTCTGATTAGCCCTTAGGGTCATAAAGTGATGTTTTTCTCCGGTCTTTCCATGGAACAAAAAGATACTGCTATAAAAATGTATTCTGCAAATGAAGGATTTTGCTAAAGTCAATGTGTAGCTTGAGGACCATGGGAAAGTCATCTGTTTCCAGTTTTAAAACAGCTACTTGGTAATAACAAAAAGGTTGTGCATGTGAAGTGAAAATTATGTTTGATTATGAAACTTTCTTCAGAACCATAAAGGAACAGTTACGATCATTAAAGAGTAGTTTATTAGTGAGAAAATGTACAAAATTATATATGGACATACTTTTATATTTATATTTATAATTATGGACTCTGTAAAGATATGATTAATTAATTTATTTTTTAAATTTTGACTTAAAAAAACCCGATCTTTTTCATGCAACACATAATTAGACTGTGGAACTCATTGCCACAAGAGGTTGTTGGGACCAAAAACATAGCAGGTTCAAAGAGGAATGGGACATTTAGAAGACTTAACAAGAATTTCCAGAATTATAAAAGTAAAGACTTGAGGATGTGAAGGTGTTTTGGAAGGGATACAAACTCTCATGCTTCCAGGTTTAAGATACTCTGTAATTATTAGGATTGAGGTGATTTCCCTGAGGAGCAAACTATCCCTCCTCTCCACACTGCAGCTTATTGCACTTTCCTCTCAAGCATCTGGTACTGGCCACTATCAGAGACAGAATACTGAACTAAATGGATGACAGAGATCTTATCCAGTATAACAATTCAAATATATATATGTGTGTGTGTGTATGTATGTACAATTTTTAAAGCATTTTCATTTTTTAAATTATAAAAATATGCACATACTTTGTTTTCTCTTTCATTAACACCCATTGATCTAGGACTGTGGTTCTCAACCAGGTAGTACACATACCCCTCGGGGTACGCAGAGGTCTTCTAGGGGGTACATCAACTCATCTAGATATTTGCATAGTTTTACAACAGGCTACATAAAAACCACTAGCAAAGTCAGCACAAATTAAAATTTCATACAGACAATGACTTGTTTATACAGCTCTCTACACTAAAATGTAAGTGCAATATTTATTTTCCAATCCATTTTTTTATAACTGTATGGTAAAAATGAGAACATAAGCAATTTTTCAGTAATAGTGTTCTGTGACACTTTTGCCTTTTTAAGTCTGATTTTGTACGCAAGTAGTTTTTAAGAGAGGTGAAACTTGGAGTATGTAAGACAAATCAGACCCCTGAAAGTAGTCTGGAAAGGTTGAGAACCACTGATCTGAGAGGGTGGCACTATACTTATAAAGCAATATCTGATCAATACAAAGACATACAGTGGACTATACTATGTTGAAATAATTTATTGTAAGTCCTCATTTCCTTTTGAACTGCTCTGAGTTCTGTATTGCTCTTGCTGATACTTGCTCAGTTATGGGTTTATTCTGATCAAGCTGAATCTTACAGGCCATGCCAGGAACACTGGTTTTTAGCCAGAGTTAGCAATCGTAACAGAGCTTTTTTTTACCCATTTTTGAAGTTTTAACATCAGTAATGCCAGGGATACACAACTATGGGATTTTAGGAACAAGAATTTCCAGCATGTCCTTCATTGTGGTCTTGGAAAAATGAATATGAATACTTATACCAGCATCATTTCTTTCATCAAGCATGCCCTTTAATTTCATGTGGAAATGGTACCCAAGAATGTTGGGTTTTGGCACTCACACATAGAAAAATTGCATGTTGGGCCTAAATGTGGAATACATTATTACTGTGATGGGTTTGGTCACAGAGACCTCCTTGGGACTGTCACCTGATGTGCTGGAATTACCTCTGAGCCTGTTTTCCACTGATAGCTTGGGACTCCAGAACCCTGCCTTGTTGAGCCAGACTGCTGCAACCAGGTCTGGTCCATGCCCCCAAAGCTGCAGACTTTAACCAAAAACTGCTCAGCAAGTCACCTATCTCCAGCACCCAGACACCCAGTTCCCAATGGGATCCAAACCCCAAATCAATCCATTTTACTCTGTATAAAGCTTATACAGGGTAAACTCATAAATTGTCTGCCATCTGCAGTGGCCAGGAGCTGCGGGGGTCTGCCTGCCACCCATGAAGGCCAGGAGCTGTGTGTGTGTGGGGGGGTACCCAGCAACTCCCTGCCTCCGCAGACGGCAGGGGACCCTGGTGCTGGCTGAAGTCACGGAGGTCTTTGGAAGTCACGGATTCCGTGACTTCCGTGACCTCCAAGGCTAAATCGCAACCTTACTCATGGAGCATAAACAGGAGAGAAGCTTTCCCTCTTTTAATAGTTTGTCTAATTGCTTCCTTTGTTACTCTTTTCCTGGCAGGTCAATATTTAGAGGCTTCAAAACAATACGATCATCGTGCCAGGGTCAATGTGACCTTCGAGTGAGCCAATCTTTCCAGACTCCTCATTTAAAATAAAAAACAGAGATACAGAGACTTCCTTTAAAACTCCCATGTTTTTTTTTTTTTTTCTGATTTGGCAGTCTTGGAAGTTTCAACTTGGGTTTTGTTTTATTGTATTATTTACAAGTTTTGAAAATCTGCTCCAATTAGGTTTTCTTTGGTCTCCAGGTTACAATTTACAGTCTGCCCTTTTTGTGCTGAACCCAGACACCCCTTTCTCACAAGTTTTCTTCAATTTAAGTAGCCTTCTGAATACCATACTTACTTTTGAAAACTAGTGTTTGCTTTACTCAGTATAAATAATGGAGTCCTTTACATACTGGTTGTGATTGTAGACTTGAAGTATGTTTCTCTAACATAGATTCAAGTCAGTCAATTGAGCTGATATTTGTCCTGGCTATTTAATATAATTAGTTAAATTAAGTCTTATTCATTAAAAATAAACAGTTATAGTAACTCCTTGAATAGCAAGCCCTTAGAATCTAGGGTCAATTAATTGCACCAGAGTGATCGGAGAAACCTACTCTATGGGCCAAATCCTGAAACCCCTGATTGGTTTTTCTTAGTCCTCGTTCAAGCAAATTCCCATTGATTTTAAAGTCGAAAGGGGGAAGCTAGGAGGAGAGGAGATGTGGGGAACGGAAAGGTTGGCACTCAGGAGGTTTTGAGATTTGGGTGTTTTGACCAGTTGTAGTCTAGGAAGCTCGAGGGATGGGCTTATAGGGAAAAGGAGTGTTGAAAGTGAAAAGAGGCTAACAGAGTGGGAGGCAGGAGTTGAGATAGTCTGAGTTGGGTTTGTACGGAGGAGAGAGAATGCTGAGCTTGTGTGGTAAGGAACCAGCAATCTAACAACGGTGAGGGAAATGAACTGGGGAAGGGTTGGTACACTGCACATGGCGATGCATGGGGTCAAGACCACAGACTGGTGGATGTGGCTTGAAGTGGAGAGGGACAGAGAGGGGTAGCAGGGAGACCTAGGAGGCTGTTGGGGACCCAGATAACAAATGACAGTGAGCCTTGGCATTGGTAGGGGAAACATTATTGGGGGAAGAAGGGAGGGAGTGTGGAGCTGGAAGTTGGTGGAGCTGGGGAGGAGGGAACTGTGTCCACCTGGCTGATGCTAAGTGGAGAGAAAGCAGCAGTACAGTTCTAAGTATGGGAAAGGATCTGGGGTAAGTCAAAGCTACTGGAACTCTTACACTGAGGTTTCCAATCATAATAAACACTAGGGAAGGAGAGGTGCCTCTGCTTCTGGACACATTTCCTCAGCACCTCCCATAAAGCAGAGCTACCACTTCCTCAAACCTGTAGCCATAGATGAAGAGGTGGAGCAAGCTTACCTTGCTGACTGTATTAATGCATATCACCAGAGCCATTCTGAAACACTGAGATAGAGCTTTATATGCCATACCTGCTGCTTTGGGCTCTTCCACCCAGGAGACTCATTCATCACTCAATGAAGAGTGAATTTTCTAGCAAAAATTAGAGAACTAGCAGCAGGTATTAGATGGCAATGGTGACATTATGATACTGAGTCCATCACACTTATTTCTAGTCCAAATCCTCTCCCCGTTCGTGCAGGAGAAAGAATCTGAGAGGGACTCTCGCTAGAGCGTGTCTGTTTCACAGGATCATGATTGCCAGGAGACAGGTCACCGTTTAACAGCTATGAGGAACTGGCAGTAATAACTGTGGAGAACTGACCATTGACTAGTAAATACCATCACATGGTGATTCTACTTATCACCATTGAGCATGTATATTTTGTACTACATGTTATGGAGGAGCTGATGAGAAAATCTCCTCTCCATTACGCTCCCTTTGTCTGCTACTCCTATGCTCATCTCTGCCTCTTTTCATGCTGTCCCTTATTCTTGGACCAGCCTGGTTCTCTCCTTAAAGAAAGTGACCCTTCCCCTGAGAACCCTCTTATTTCCCCTTGCGTTCCATCACTGAACCTTACAACTCTTTCTGCTCCAACTCTTGTGTCTTATCCATACAAACTGGATCAGGAGCTCCTAAGGGCCTTTTCTATCGAGATCTATATACATCTACATCATTATGGCTTTGATTCACCAAAGCACTTAAATACTTGCTGGATTTTAAACATGTGAGCAGTTACACTGAAGTGTCCTGCAGGACTGATAACTCAGGCACCTAAGTCTGGGGTTTAAGTGACAAAGTACCTTTGTGATTCCCACCCCGTATAACTAGGCAGTAGAACTGCTCACTTACTTAAAGTCAAGCAAGTGCTTAAGTACTTTGCTGGATCAGATCCTTAGTATTTAATAATAAAATAACTTGTCCAGTGCTGGGGTCAGTACTCCTTTTTGGATAATTAAAATGGGATGGCCTACAACTGGCTTACATCATTCTAAGTGATAGATTATACTCGTACCTCCAGGGACTGGTTGTATGTACTCTGACTCATCCCTAATGTCTCATTATGTATGTAGAGTTTACTACTTGAAAATACATTTGTGCATTCTGGTTTTTAGTTTAGCAGCACTGTAAAAAATTTCACTAATTCTTGAATTCTTTTGTACTGTACTTTTACTGTACAGTAAATACCCTTAAGTCCAGTTTATGTGCTACTAGGGTTTTGAGGTGGTGGTTTCTAAATCTTACACACAGTGTGGTGTTTGTACGGTGAGCTGTAAGGTTATTTATGAGTTCAGGAGTAAGCTTTAACTCTGTTCTGCCTTCATGGTGAGAGACTGTGAAATTCACTGTGGACATCCAGTCTCACATTTTTTGTGTGCTGCTACCACAATATATGAGCCTCAACTCTCAATTTAATAGATCGATCAGGGATTGTGAAGTACAGTTATTCTAAAAGTCATTTACTGGGGGAGGGGGGAATCATTTCCAAACCTAACAAACCAGACAACTGAAAACTGATGAGAAAAGTGGATAGTATGTTTAATGTTTAATTAAAAAAGGAATTTTCTGATAATGAGTAGAAAAACAAGCCTCCCCGAGTAACATTGTATTTCCCAATAATGATTCCTTACTATAGATAGCATAGACCTAATAAAACCTGTTCAGGCCCTTCAACTTTCTAATATCTACAGGAACTATAAGTGTATTTTAAAATCTGTGTTTGTGCCCTAGTGCTCTGTTTCATAAAATAAAATCAGTCTGACTGGCAGTGGGTCAAACAGATCCGGAAAAATTCACATAACCTCTTGAGACAGACTGCAGGGAGTAAACAGGTGAGCCTGCACTCTGACCACTTAGATCAGTGATACTTAGACCGCAGTGGTTCAGGAGCCAAATTAGTGTTTAACATTACCCAAAAGAGCCACAGTAGTGTGAATTCATTGTTTCATTTACTCTCTAGATAGATAGACAGATAGATAGACAGATATTCTCACAGCAAAATGACTGACCAAATATTATTATTTTGTCAACTACAGTTGATAAACTACAACATAGTAAAAGCACCCTGAGTGGTTAATAACTTAGATTGGTTAATTAAAATCAGTGTTTTAATATCATATGCGTCAAAGAGCTGCAGGAGACACTTGCAGTTCGGGAGCCTCAATCTGAGTATCACTGACTTACATGCTAATTATTTCACCAGAGGAAGCTGATTGGCGTAATTAGCTAATCAAACTGGCGGGCTGTGTGGGATAAAGATTCAATTAGCCCGTCAGCCCAAATCTGATAAAGAGGCACAGGAAGGAAGTTGGAGGGGAAGAACAGGACTAGCTCAGCCCAGTTACATAGAGATCTCAGAAAAGGGAGACCTCTGTTCCCCTCAGGTTCTGAGGAGAGGGCCAGTAGCTCTGTAAATATTGTAAATAGACTGTGGTATGGGGACTGTAGTTGTAATGATGGAGAGAACTTGAAATAAAAGGTCACTGAGTGCACACCTCACGTAATCAGTGCAGTTTCTGTGGGGAAGAAGACAGGAGCAGAGCCGTGCCCTGTTATACCTCTGAACACAGGGAATTTGGGAAGGCTGGGGAAAATACTGACAATCCAGCTAATCATTATTAATAATATAATATTTAACATTCAGGTTGTGGTAATGTCTAATGGTCATAACTAAATTTCGCCCCATTGTTCTAGGTGCTGTACAAACTGTTCCTGCTCCAAAAAAGTGTAATTCTTAAGTAAGAATTCTTCAACATATTGAATTCTTAAGGACCCTGACTTGAAAGAAAAGTGCAATGGATTATAAAATGGCTTCTGCTCACTTATTCCAATGTGAGTCATGCTGAAGGGCCTTCTCAAGCTTCCATGTAAACAAGTGGCTAAACTCATGTTGACTCCAGTGAGAGCATGGATTACATCCGAAATCATTATTTCTTTAAAAGGTGCTATTAATAAAAAGGTTTAGTATAAAATAATGAAGCTTGAAGCAGCTAGTATAGCTGGCTATCTTGTCATCACCTACATGATGGGACCTGAGTGCTGTATCTCTCTGAGATGTTTTCAGTTCTGCGTGTGTATCCATGTCAAATTTATAATTTTTACCCCCCAAAAAATATGGAAATCATCATCTGTTACTTGTGTTTCTGGCTACACCTCTGAGCTTCCTGACTTGGCTTGTCATCAGGCTTTCCTGTAGGAATTGCTGTTAAAATGGCAGCCCACAGATATTTGGTCCTGATTGTGCTTCCAATAAAGCCAATTGAAAAACTCTCATTGACTTCAGTGGAGCAAGATGATTCCCTTAGACCTGGTCTACACTGGGGATGTGGGAGATTAATCTAAGCTACGCAACTTCAGCTACGTGAATATGTAGCTGAAGTTGACATAATTAGATCTACTCACTGCGGTGAGTCAACTGCTGTCGCTCCCCCATCGACTCTGCCTGTGCCTCTTGCGGCAGTGGAGTACAGGAGTCGACGGGAGAGCACTCTAGACTAGACGTGATAAATCAACCCCCGCTGGATCGATTGCTGGCCACCAATCTGGCGATAGTCTAGACATACCCTTAGTCTGCCATTTGTTTCATGTCAAGGGAGATGTTAACATATTTGTAACTACTGCTTTGTAATTTCCTTGTTTAAATCAATCTGATGAAGTGTAACATGATGTGGTAATCTAAAACAGTACTGAACTCACTGCTGCTTTCTTTTGAGATAGCAGAGTGCATTTAGAAATTGTAAGGAAGCAACAGAAATCATTACTTTAACCATTTGGGTTTGCTGTAAGGCCCATCTTTTCCCCAAGGCATTTAGGGAGGTTGGAAAGGCATCAGAGGACAGGCTGGAGGAAGATATGGGAGGAGTATCTTTGTATATGTAGATAGAGTAGTGTTCATTCTTGTAGAGTAATCTATTAATTGGAAAATTTATAACTGGAAAATCTGACTAACTGAACTGTTATACTTCAAATTTTAGCTAAACTAAATGTTTGTGTCAAATTTTGGAAGTTTTGTGGAGCTGTGGTTATATGTCAGTGAAGTCCAATAAATACTTTTTTTACTCTATATACTAAGGACTAAATTTTCAAAAGTGACTAGTGATTCTGGGTGATTACATTTTGGGGTCCCAAGTTTGCATCTTAAAGGGGCCTCATTTTCAGAAAGTGCTGAAGACTCATCATATGAAAATCAGGCATTTTTGAAAACAGGCACAAAATCCAGAGAGAACTTGCATTCTTCTGTTTATTTAATAAGAGACAAGAATTCTAAGAAAATGAGAGATTTACAAGTCTGAAAGAATGCCTTAAGATTCTGTCTCTGTTAGTGGTTCTGATATAAACAGACCTCTTCCCCCTTTCACTTCAATGATTCATCATGACCCTAGCAATCTGTATAAAGCAATTTTAGAAAATGACAACATATTTCACTCTAACTACATTCATGAGTGTGGGCTTTTTGGTTTTGTTTCTGTTGTTGTGGAGTAAATAGCTTGATATCTAGAAGTAAAAGTTTGCAACCCTAAGATAGGCTTAATTACAATCAATGGAGGATTTCAAAGTGAGCACTGAAATTAGTGCAGGTAGCAAAGCAAAGGTACAGAGATGCCTGATGCCAATCATTATCACTGATGTGGTGATGGGAAATATCATGCGGGACCTGCATGGAGACAACACTAGAAAAGGTTGAGGACCATCTCCCTGATAGCACAGCACATGAATTAAGATGTAGTGTATGTTTGATCACTTGTTTCAGTAGAATTACCAAAAATATTGTGCCCCTTCCTCAGTGTTACTAAGTGATGAACCCCCTACCACTTAATTTGTAATGAAAGAGGTGCTGGGAATCAAGCAATTTTTTTACATTCATAACTGCCACAGCAAGCCCAGAGGTGCCAGAGCTATGAACTGACAAGCCTAGAGGAGCCCTGGCAAGCCCTGGCACAAATTAAGCACTGATGACCCCACTTTGTTTCATCCTAATCCTCAACTCCCCCATGATTCTCAATTCCCATTTGCCCTTTTGAGGAAATACAGGAAGGGAATCAAACTGGTAAGCCTTTTTATTACTTTGGCTAAAATAGCCACCTTTCTCTGTCTGGGCTCTTATTTCACTAGGAGGGTGGTGAAACACTGGAATGCGTTACCTAGGGAGGTGGTGGAGTCTCCTTCCTTGGAGGTTTTTAAGGCCCGGCTTGACAAAGCCCTGGCTGGGATGATTTAGTTGGGAATTGGTCCTGCTTTGAGCAGGGGGTTGGACTAGATGACCTCTTGAGGTCCCTTCCAACTCTGATATTCTATGATTCTATGATTCTAGTGATGGAGGATAAGTCTGCATCTGTAATGACAGTAGCACCTGTGATGGGATCCCCGGGTACAACTTGGAACTGTGGGACCATTGTGTCCCCTTAACTCTCCAACGTCGGCTGTCTCTCATGATGCTTTGCTAGTGACAAGCAGCAAATCCCTGCAGGTGCTGTTATCACTTAGCCACCAGCATTCAGAGACACACCCAGGTAGATTGCATTTATGCTCTCTATGGCCTTGGCTACACTGGCGGTGTACAGCACTGCAACTTCCTGCTCTCAGGGGTGTGAAAAAACACCCCCCTGAGCGCAGTGAGTACAGCGCTGTAAAGCGCCAGTGTAATCAGAACCTGCAGCGCTGCACGCTCGCTCGCAGCACTGCAAGCTATTCCCCTCAGAGAGGTGGAGTACATACAGCGCTGCGAGAGCTGTATGTACGCTGTGAAGTCCCGAGTGTAGCCAAGGCCTAAGCCACTCATGAACTATACATAGGGAGACACCAGCAAATCCCCACAGCCCCCAGCTTTGTATCGCCTTACAGTGCTCAAGACCTTCTCTTGAACAATGCAAGCTCATTAATTACTTCACCACTTCATCAAGGATAGTGGACATGCACCAGTCTTTGTAACCTCAGCAGATCCCCCAAGCACTTTAGACAAACTCACTGGTAAGGATAAAACTTTAAAATAAGTTTAACTACAGAAAGATACATTTTAGTGATTATAAGTGGTAGGCATAAAGGACAGAGAAAGTTAAGAAAATAAAAAGAAAACATGCATTCTAAATCCTAACTTTCAGACTAAGCAAGAGTTGAATCAAACAGCTTTTCTCACACCACTGGACATTGTGGGCAGGTTACAGTTCTTAATACATAGGCTGAATTTCCTTCTCAGCCAATCTCCTCAGTTCAAAGTCTTTGTCTTCCCAGCATTCTTGTTGCCTTCGGAGTAGGTGGGGGAGGAGAGAAGTGATCTCCTGGTGCCACTGCCCCTTATTTTATACTCTCAATTCATGTCCCAGGGAAGATACTGGTGCAGGTATGTCCTGGTGGATCTTGCTGAGTCACAGAGTTGAGCAATCCTCATTGTGTGGTGCTTGTGCAACTGTCTCTTACAGAATTGTAAATCTCTTGTTTACAATTCCCCTGCTGGTCAGTGGCTCATGATGGTCGCTTAAACGGAGTGTGGGTCACCACCTTTGTTGTCACTGGAAAGCTAGCAGTGGGCATCTCCCAAACTCACACCATATTCCAATAACAACCATATAGCAAACTATCATAATTCCATATACAATGATGATACACATATTTTGACAGAACAATGAGTTTCAGCAGATCATGACTTTTCATATGGTACCTTACAAGACATACTTTGTATGAAACATTTCAACAATATACAAATGATGAATATGGGGGTTATAGGGTGCTATTTTGAGATACAGCATGTCACACACCCGTAAAAGGGTAACATTAAGAATGGAGTTTTATTAATTTCTGAATTGTTCTACGCACTTGATTGAATGAAAAAAATGAAGAGTAATATAGTATGCTTTAGAAGTGTGGGGTTGTACTGGTATTTCAGCAAAGGAGGAGTGTCTATTAATTTGTGGGCTGTAGGCTAGCTGTGTAAATACTATAAAAGAAGTATGTTGAACTCTGAGCTGAGTGGCAGTGATGGTGTGATTTCATGTTTCTCAGATTTTAGTTGCACTGAAACAACAAATAAAATCAGTTGTGAGAGGTGATTGTTTGGGGATAGCTTGGCTGTGCAATATAATTCAATTTCTGTAACCACATTCACTCACTGTAATAGATGTCCTGCTTTCACTCTTTGCCTTTCCCTGGGGAGATTTAACTATAAAGGCATATGAATATTTTTGAAATATTGACTGAGTTATAAATTTCTCTTCTCACAGCTGTTCAACCCTACAGTGAAAAATAAAGATTTTTCTTTCAAGGGAGTAGTCTTCTATGAAGTGTGATTATGTGGCATTAAGACCTAATAGTATTTTTTATTTTCATACTCTGTATCCAACAGTTTCCCACCTGTCACACAAAATATTGTTTTAAGGGCAAAATTGTGCCTATTATACACCAGCCCATATTGATCACCGAAGGGGTTGCTCCATGAACCATTGTGCATGGGGACTCCTGGAGTGCCCTGGGGATCAGGCTAAGTGCAATCTGTGGGTGAGCCCTTAATAAAGTGCAGTGTACCTTGCCTCTGTATCCAAACAGGACTCTCCCTCCTCCTCATTGTACATCCCTGTTCTCTTCATCTAGTGTCCCTGTGCTAGGGGCAAAAGTGGGAGAAAAGCTCCTTGGGACCTACACAGGGAGGCTAGCCACAGTCTGACCCCAAATATTAAAGTGCCCCATACTTTGGAACTGTTCTTCAAACCCCATTTTAAAGGAGTTAATATCATAGCACATATGTTCAATTATTAACATCTCCAAAACAGCACAACAAATTGACAGGGATCCTATCTTGATTTTGTTTAAAAATGTACAGTATCCAGTGAGTAGCAGTAATACATGGCACCTGCACTGCCCAGGTACAGCCTGCAAGCATGTCCAGTCAATAGCTAACCTAAAGCTTCGCATCAGTTAGGATGTATTTAGCTAATGAGAACTATGGAAAGTTTGCAATTATTGTTGCTCATGCTTTTACAGTCATTGATAGATGTATATGGTCTAATGCATAATTTTAACTTCCAGCATAGAGGTGGTTTTTATAATACAGAGATAATGGAAACAAAGGTTGTGTTTAGCTGTGAAAAGTCCAAGAAATACTATTTTAAATTACCCAGCAAGTCTTCACTGTGCATGAGTTGAGTTATTCCAACAGTCACAAGGTACTCAGCAGACTTCTCCTTGGGCTGCCACCTTGACGTGGTAGAGAAGCTTGCGTATACTTAAGACCCTAAGAGCGATGCCGTCTGGCGTCCTGTACTCCTGGTAGGGTCACCCATGGCAGTAAAGTAAAAGTCGAGGTACCAGACAAAGTGCAGCACAGCACAATCTAATATAAGACCTCAACGGCCTAACAGGCAGATGAAGCAGTATTACCTCTCATCAGCTGTGAAGGCGGACGAAGGCTGCAACAGAGGAGAAACCCCCAGTCGTCTTGGACCTCCTTGCCACCGGACACAGGTGCCTCTTCCGCCAAGTTTTGTGTGGCTGCTTGTGTGCATCAGCTCCCCCACATTAAACTACTCACGTGCTGGCTTCTTTTACAGAAAAACTTTTTCTCCACCCCTACCCATAAAAGTCTTGTGGCGAGTGATAATGGGGATAGGTGAAGTGATCACCAGGAGTCACCTAGTCACAGACCCACATGCAGGCGGTGACTGCACGATGGTCGTCATGTGCCCCAGACTGGGATAGAGGGGGCATTTTGGGCAGCAGCGGTCATGACTGAGCAGGCCTTTTTAGGAACCCCTCTGCTCACCCCATTTATCCTCACAGGGAAGGCGCTAGAAAAGGTGCCCCAAATATAGGCTATCCCACCATACCTAATTGGATAACCGTGTCCAGAGGGATCACTCCCAATGCAGTCGAAAAACAAATGTTTCTTGCAACTTGAAATGTCCGTACCCCACGGACTGGTGGGACCGCATAGTGCTGCAGGTCTGGGATGAATCACAGTGGCTGCGAAACTTTCGGATGCGGAAGGGAACTTTCCTGGAACTTTGTGAGTTGCTGTCCCCTGCCCTGAAGCGCAAGGACACCCAGATGTGAGCAGCCCTGACTGTCCAGAAGCGAGTGGCCATAGCCCTCTGGAAGCTTGCAATGCCAGACAGTTACCGGTCAGTCGCGAACCACTTTGGCGTCGGCAAATCTACCGTGGGGGTTGCTGTGATGCAAGTAGCCAACGTAATCGTTGAGCTACTGCTGTCAAAGGTAGTGACCCTTGGAAACGTGCAGGTCATCATAGATGGCTTCGCCGCGATGGGATTCCCGAACTGCAGTGGGGCTATAGATGGAACTCACATCCCTATCCTGGGACCGGACCACCAGGCCAGCCAGTACATTAACCGAAAGGGCTACTTTTCAATGGTGCTGCAAGCACTGGTGGACCATAGGGGACGATTTACAAACATCAACGTCAGATGGCCAGGCAAGGTTCATGACACTCATGTTTTCAGGAACTCTGGTCTGTTTAGACAGCTGCAGGAAGGTATTTACTTCCCGGACCAGAAAATAACTGTTGGGGATGTGGAGATGCCTATAGTGATCCTCAGGGACCCAGCCTACCCGCTAATGCCCTGGCTCATGAAGCCCTATACAGGCGCCCTGGACACTGAAAAAGAACTCTTCAACTACCGTCTGAGCAAGTGCAGAATGGTGGTGGAGTGTGCTTTTGGCCGTCTCAAGGGGAGATGGAGAAGCTTACTGACCCGCTCTGATCTCAGCGAAACCAATATCCCCATTGTTATTGCAGCTTGCTGTGTGCTCCACAATCTCTGTGAGAGCAAGGGGGGAGACCTTTATGGCGGGGTAGGAGGTTGAGGCGAATAGCCTGGCTGCTGATTACGCCCAGCCAGACAGCTGTGCGATTAGAAGAGCCCAGCGGGATGCGCTGTGCATCCGGGAGGCTTTGAAAGCTAGGTTCCTCAGTGAGCAGGGTAACCTGTGACTATTTAGTTTGTTTAAAGAGAACTGAACCTGCCCCTGTTTCTTTACCCAGTTAATGTTGACTATCCTCTCCAGCTACATACCCCGTTCACCCCGTCCCCCCCCCCCCTTCCAACACAGGTTTAAAAATAAAGTAAATGGAACTTTGTTAATGAACACCATTTTCTTTATTACGGATTTCGCGGTAAAGTGTTGAAACTGGGATGCAGACTGTGGTGGGGAGCGGGCGTAGTGATGGAAAGAACGCTTCTAAACTCGAAGAATGACAGGCTCCTGCTCCTAGAGCAGTCCGCAGTAGTGGACTGGTTGTTTCAAGGGAGCCTGCCACCCTTTTCGGGACTCTGTGTGTGGGGGCTATGTGACTTTGTGGCGGGGGGGGGACGGTTACAGATCCCCTGCTGCGTGGCTCTGTGATCCAGGATAAGGACCGCTGCATAAGATCCCTAAACGCCCTCCCCCACCACAAAGTCACATGGCCCCCCCACACAGAACATGAAAACCACCTCCCAGACTGACCAGGGTGCCTAGTGACTGCAATGTGTGTGTGACCTTCTGCTGAACCTGCCCCCGTGTCTGTACCCTGGTACGGGTGACTGTCCTCTACAATTACCACCCCCTTTTCCCCATTCAAACACACTCTCCCCTAAAAGAACATGATGGAAACAGCAATTAACAGAAACGTATCTTTTATTAGCAACTACACAGTTAGGGGATGAAACTAGGACGGGGGCTTGGGTGAGGCGGGAAGGAAAGGACTTATCAAATTTTTGGGAATGAGAGCCTTCTGGTACTTGAGCAGTCTGTAGGGGTGGAGTGACAGTTTTCATGGCCCCTGCCACCCCTCCTTCTTGGGACTTTGGGTGAGGAGGGTATGGGACTTTGTGGCGGGGGAGGGCGGTTAGAGATAGACTACAGCGGGGCTCTGTCCTCCTGCCTCCGGTCCTGCAGAACATCCAGAAGGCGCCGGAGCATGTCCGTTTGCTCCCTCATTAGTCCAAGCAGCGTTTGAGTCGCCTGCTGGTCTTCCTGCCGCCACCTCTCCTCCCGTTCGCTGTGTGCTCACTGGTATTGTGACATGTTCTCCCTCCACTGGGTCTGCTGGGCCGCCTCGGCTCAGGAGCAGCCCATAAGTTCTGAGAACATGTCGTCCCGTGTCCTTTTCTTTCTCCGCCTAATCTGCGCCAGCCTCTGGGAGGGGGTTGCCAGGCTAGGTCGGGAGACAGTCGCAGCTGTGGGATGGGAAAAAGGGAGTGAATTCCTCACAAAGATAATTTTTTGTGAACAATGAACATAGTCTTTCTCTGTGAACAAGACCATGCACAGCACCTATCACATGCGCAATCAGGACAAGGTCGAATTTTCGGCCTTCACATTCAGTACCTGGGGTCTTTCAGTGGAGATCAGACAAGCGGGGCAGGACAGGGGAATTCGGGTAGCAGGCTGACATGGTAAGCCGTAGACTTTTGGCTGCTTAAAACTTAAATTATAGCAGTGCCCTCCTTTCACGTTCAAAGCAATGTTCCTAGCGTTGGCCAGTTCCTGCTGCCGGCAATCCAGCAAGCATGAACTCTGCCCCTGTCCCACCCCCTCGCGGCTATCCCCGGGAAAGATCCCTGTATGCTGCCCCTCTCCCGCCTTCACCGCATGCCTGTAAACCGCTGGTGACAGTTCTGTAAAGGAACAGGCAAGCAGTCCCAATAGTAACATTCCCCTAATTCTAAGCAGGTCACCATGAGCGACATCACTCTGCTGAGGATTTCTGAGGCCGAGAAAGAACGCATGCTGCGTGAAAGCCAGCAAAAACCAGAGCCGTATGCCGCCATGCTCTGCAAGGCAATGATCCCAGAGTACTTGATGATAGCCTGGCGCGGAAAAGTTTCCTACCACGGAGGACACAATAAGACCGCTCTCCCCAGGAACCTCATGCAAAGGTTTTCCAATTACCTCCAGGAGAGCTTCATGGAGATGTCTCATGAGGATTTCAGCTCTATCCCCGGACATATAGACCTTATTTTCCAGTAGCTGCACTGGCAAGGACTAAAAAGTATAGAATCATAGAATATCAGAGTTGGAAGGGACCTCAAGAGGTCATCTAGTCCAACCCCCTGCTCAAAGCAGGACCAATTCCCAGCTAAATCATCCCAGCCAGGGCTTTGTCAAGCCGGGCCTTAAAAACCTCCAAGGAAGGAGACTCCACCACCTCCCTAGGTAACGCATTCCAGTGTTTCACCACCCTCCTAGTGAAATAGTTTTTCCTGATATCCAACCTGGACCTCCCCCACTGCAACTTGAGACCATTGCTCCTTGTTCTGTCATCTGCCACCACTGAGAACAGCTGAGCTCCATCCTCTTTGGAACCCCCCTTCAGGTAGTTGAAGGCTGCTATCAAATCCCCCCTCATTCTTCTCTTCTGGAGACTAAACAATCCCAGTTCCCTCAGCCTCTCCTCATAAGTCATGTGCTCCAGACCCCTAATCATTTTTGTTGCCCTCCGCTGGACTCTTTCCAATTTTTCCACATCCTTCTTGTAGTGTGGGGCCCAAAACTGGACACAGTATTCCAGATGAGGCCTCACCAATGTCAAATAAAGGGGAACGATCACGTTCCTCGATCTGCTGGCAATGCCCCTACTTATACAGCCCAAAATGCCGTTAGCCTTCTTGGCAACAAGAGCACACTGTTGACTCATATCCAGCTTCTCGTCCACTGTGACCCCAAGGTCCTTTTCTGCAGAACTGCTACCTAGCCATTCGGTCCCTAGTCTGTAGCAGTGCATGGGATTCTTCCGTCCTAAGTGCAGGACTCTGCACTTGTCCTTGTTGAACCTCATCAGGTTTTTTTCGGCCCAATCCTCTAATTTGTCTAGGTCCCTCTGTATCCGATCCCTACCCTCTAGTGTATCTACCACGCCTCCTGAAGTAGAGCACCTAGGGCAAACTAATCATGATAAACTGGACATTGTTAGATTCTTTTGCAGTAGTTGCACTGCCAAGGACTAAAACATTAAGCGCCTAGGGAAAACTAGTCATGAAAAACCCATTGTTAATATTCCTGTTCTGTTCAAAATAAATGTTTACATGTTTAAAACACTTACCGACTGATCCTTCCCCTGATTCAGGGTCCGGGTTAATGCCTGGGGACGGTTGGTAGGGGATCTCTGTGAGGGTGATGAAGAGATCCTGGCTGTCGGGGAAATCAGCGTTGTAAGTGCTGTCGACTGCCTCGTCCTCCTCATCACCTTCCTCATCTTCCCCATCCGCTAACATCTCTGAGGAAGCGGCCGTCGACAATATCCCATCCTCAGAGTCCATGGTCAGTGGTGGGGTAGTGGTGGCAGCCCCACCTAGAATGGAATGCAGTGCCTCGTAGAAACGGCATGTCTGGGGCTGGGATCCGGAGCGTCCGTTTGACTCTTTGGTCTTCTGGTACGCTTGTCTTAGCTCCTTGATTTTCACGCGGCACTGCGTTGCATCCCGGCTGTATCCTCTCTCTGTCATGGCTTTTGAGATCTTCTCGTAGATCTTTGCATTCTGTCTTTTCAATCACAGCTCCGAAAGCACGGACTCATCGCCCCACACAGCGATCGGATCCAAGACTTCCCGATCAGTCCATGCTGGGGCCCTCTTTCTATTCTGAGATTGCATGGTCACCTCTGCTGGAGAACTCTGCATCGTTGCCAGTGCTGCTGAACTCGCCACGATGTCCAAACAGGAAATGAGATTCAAACTGCCCAGACAGGAAAAGGAATTCAAATTTTCCCGGGGCTTTTCCTGTGTGGCTGGTCAGAGCATCCGAGCTCGGACTGCTGTCCAGAGCGTCAACAGAGTGGTGCACTGTGGGATAGCTCCCGGAGCTATTAGCGTCGATTTCCATCCACACCTACCCTAATTCGACATGGCCATGTCAAATTTAGCACTACTCCTCTCGTTGGGGAGGAGTACAGAAATCGAATTTAAGAGACCCCTATGTCGAACTAAATAGATTCATTGTGTGGACGGGTGCAGGGTTAATTCGATTTAGCGCTGCTAAATTCGACATAACCTCCTAGTGTAGACCAGGCCTAAGAGAGGTCTAAATCACCTGTGTCATGAGAGGAGACGATGATTGCTGGACTGACCACCAGCTGGTGAGGTCAGTCATGTCCATCAGGATTGCACCAAAACATAGAAAGCAATCCAAATCACACAGATGGCAATACAACATCCAAAGACTTCAATCCTCGGTGCACCAACAGAACTTCCAAATACCTCTCATTGAAAAACTGGCCATATGCACACCTGGAAATGATACCACAAGTGTTGAAGAAGACTGGGAAGCCCTAAAACAGACCATCCATGAGGTATGGGAGGAATCCATTGCTCTTGCTACCTGCCACCAACAGGACTGGTTTGACAACAACATGGAGATTACAGCCCTTTGGGACCAGAAGAATAAATCTTTCTGCGACTGGCAAAATCAACCACTATCCACTCAGAAGCAGAGCTCTTTCCATCAGCTCAAAGCTGAAGTTCAAAGGAGGATCCGAGAAATCAAAAACAAATGGTGGGAGGTCGAAGCAAAAGAAATCCAAACATTCTCTAACAGACATTGTATGTGGAGCTTTTTTTGTGAGACAAAGACCCTGTACGGACCAAGCCCATGTGGCCTCACACCTCTGAGATCTGAAGATGGTAGTACCCTTCTTAAAGATAACTAATCCATCAAAGAGCACTGGAAGAAACACTACCAAAAGCTTCTAAATCGAGAATCAACTGTGACTGATGACACCACCGACTCCATGCCTCAGCATCCATCTGGGAAACTCTTTCCAATCCACCAACACCAGAGGAGGTCTGCAAAGCAATTAAACAAATGAACAATAAAGCACCAGGTCCTGATGGCATACCAGCTGAAGTACTGAAAGTGGGGGAAGAAACACTGACTAAAAAGCTTCACTTGCTGCTCCTCAAAATCTGGTGCACCAAAGAAATCCCTGCTGACTTACGTAACGCTGACATCTTCACCATTTTAAAGATAGGGACAGGGCTGACTGTGGCAACTATCGAGGCATTGCCCTCCTCTCCATCGCTGGGAAGATTCTTGCTAGAATCTTACTGAATCGCCTGCTCCCTCTTGCCGAGGAAGTACTTCCAGAGTCCCAGTGTGGCTTCAGACCATCCGAGGCAGCACCAACATGATTTTCGCACCCAGGCAGATCCAGGAGAAAATGTCAAGAACACCATCAGGAGCTGTATACGGCCTTTATCGATCTGAACAAAGCCTTCGACTCTGTCAACTGTGAGGCTCTGTGGAAAATTGTGTCAAAGTTTGGCTGCCCAAGCAGATTTATCACCATTGTAAGACTCCTCCATGACCAGATGACTGCCTCCATCCTGTACAGTGGCTCTACCTCTGAGCCCTTTGTCATCCGAACTGGCGTAAAACAAGGTTGTGTACTGGCACCCACCCTTTCCTCCATTTTCTTAGCAGCTATGAAAACACTAACCCAAGACTATCTGCCACAGGGCATTGGCATCCAATATTGGATTGACGACAACCTCTTCAACTTTTCTTGTCTCCATGCCAGAACTAAAGTAATATCAGCAACAATAACTGAACTCCAGTACACAGATGATTATGCTGCCAACTGAAGGGAGGATCTGAAAACAGCCCTTAATTGCTTCTCTGAAGCTTACAAAAGCCTAGGGCTAACTCTGATTATTGGCAAAACAAAAGTTCTCCACCAGCCAGTCCCCAGTCAATCATCAGACCCAGCAAGGAAGATCTATATTGACAAAGAAGAACTGGAAAATGTAGAATACTTTGCCTATCTTGCCAGCCATCTCTCACAGAGGGCAGATATAGATGTCACGATTCAGCACAGAATTCGCTGTGCCAGCCTTGCCTTTGGCAGACTGTCTTACCAGGTGTTCAACAATCACAACACCAGTACACATACGAAACTTTTAGTTTATAAAGCAGTGGTAATCCCAACTCTCCTCTATGGCTGAGACTTGGGTGACCTACAGAAAACACCTGAAAAACCTGGAACGCCAGCACCAGCACTTTCTTCAGAAGATCCTCAACATAAAGTGGGAGGATCATCACACTAATGTCCGTGTCCTCACGGAGGCCAACTTCTTCAGTGTTGAGGCCCTGATTATCCAGCACCAGTTGAGGTGGAGCGGGCACTGTGTGCTGTGGCAAATTGCCAGTACTATTATGATGGATCCCGCGCTTTCTCCTCTTGTGGGGGGTTCAGGGTGCCATTTCTCGCCCCTGAACTGGGGTATCAACTGTCCCACTAATGTCCCAGAAAAGGGGAGTGGAGAGGGAGGGACCCGGGCCCACCCTCTACTCTGGGTCCCAGCCCAGGGGCCCTAGAGATAGTAGCGAACCACTTGAACTAGCGATTCCTTCCCCTGGGCTACTTCCCTCTCCAGTCCTTCAGCTTGTGGGGCTTCCTGCCCTCTCTCCGCTTGGGTCAAGTTTCTCCCAACCCCTTGTGTCTGTAGAGTCCTTCTGCTCTGCACAAGCCGGGTTTCCCTTTACCTAGGGTCTTGGTCTTCTGGCCTGCCACAGCACTTCTCCAAACTGCTCTCCTCCAAACTGCTCTCTGCTGCAACACCAAATCACTCTGCTTCAACTCCTCCCCCTGTCTGATTGAAGCAGGAGTTTTTTATCAGGTGACTGGCTTCAGGTGCTCTAATTGGCTTAATTGGTTTCAGGTGCTCTAATTAATCTGTAGCAGCCTCTCTTCCCTCTACAGGGATTAAGGCGCTCATCATCCTGGGGCTTACATATCTCCCATCTATCACTCTCTTGCTGCCCTCTGGCCATGCTATATCACAGTGCGCATACCTGATGTACGCTTACCAAAACAACTGCTGTATGTCCAACTCACCAAAGGAGAAAGGAAACGAGGAGGCCAAAAGAAACACTTTAAAGACACCCTCAAGATAAACATGAAGAGATGTGGCATCAACAATGCACACTGGGAGAGAGCAGCCCAGGATAGGATAACTGGCAAAGACTTGTCAGAGAAGGGAATGTCCAATTTTGAGGAAAATAGCCTTGCCCTGGTTGAAGAAAAACGCCAGAAAAGAAAGGAAAGACAATGGTCACGCAGCAATTGCGGCCCAACCCTGTCTTCCAACACCACCTGCAATGTCTGCCAGTAAGCGTGTGGCTCAAGAATTGGGCTCTTCAGTCACCAGAAGACCCATGAAAAATAAAGCCTGTGAAAGAGATCATCCTCGACCTCAAGGGACTGTCGACGACTACTCAGCAGGAGTGGGTGTGCTACTATCGAGCCCTGGCTGGACACATCTTGCTAGACACATCTGCACCTGCTACATAGATGGTTCCCAGTTACATTAATTACACTAAAGCCATCTATATAGCGTATTTATTGGATACTTATTTAAAATAGTGGTTTGGTGCCGTTTTACTGCGGAAGACATGCTTTGTTTCAGATATCTCTCTTCTAAATTATGAAAAGCACATCCATGTTGGAAATTAAATTATGCAACTAAGCACACATCTATCCATAATTGTGCATGTAAAAACATGTTGTGTGCAGTGTTGTCGATCAATATTTTAAAGCACCTTTACTTATCAATGATTCCAATGGGACAACTTGTGGAGTTAAAGTTCAATTTGAGTAAGGGTGGTAAAATCTGCTCTATAGCTTTTGGTTCACTATGGTGGTGGGTGTGTTTTAGGATTTAAAATATATATCTTCTGGATACTTTCTTATCTGAAGATAGTATTTCATTTGTATATGTATTACTGATTGCAAGCTTGAATACAACCACTTCTATCATATTTTCCTGCCTGTCAACCCTATAAAGCAGAGAAATAGCACAGTTTTCTTGAATCTTGTGTGACATGTTTTTAATTCATGTGATTAAAAACCCTTATCTCTTAGGGAAAAATGCAGAACTGACTGGACACTGTCAAAAAGATTCTCAAACATTTCTGATGCTGAAATTCCTTGTTGTGAAATATAGCTCTGCTTGTTTGTTTGATTTTAATTCTAAGTCATTTTGGCAGTCAGCCGACATGTTAAAGGTAAACTCCATTTACAAAGGCACTGATAGATCATTATGTATTTTGGAAACTAAATAAAGGCTTCATTTTCACTTTCAACACACTATTTTTTTTTCTATTTGGTGATTGGTATAGAGGACTACATTCTCCCCCCCCTCTCCTCTCTTTATTCCTCCACCCCCAACAGGTGCATTTACAATTTATTCCTTATGCTCATGAAACCAGGATGACAGAATAGACTAGCTATTTCCTAGTTTCAGTCAGACAATAAGATAGTAACTTGAACTATAAGGGGTTTAGTATCAGAGGGGTAGCCGTGTTAGTCTGGATCTGTAAAAAGCGACAAAAAATCCTGTGGCACCTTATAGACGTATCGGAGCATAAGCTTTCGTGGGTGAATACCCACTTCATCAGATGCATGTTTGAAATTTTCAGAGGTGGATATAAATATCCAGGTAAGAATCAGTCTAGAGATAACGAGGTTAGTTCAATCAGGGAGGATGAGGCCCTCTTCTAGCAGTTGAGGTGTGAACACCAAAGGAGGAGAAACTGCTTTTGTAGTTGTCTAGCCATTCATAGTTTTTGTTTAATCCTGAGCTGATGGTGTCGAATTTTCAAATGACATGGAATTCAGTTTCTCTTTGAAGTCTGGTCCTGAAGTTTTTTTTGCTGCAGGATGGCTACCTTTAAATCTGCTATAGTGTGTCCAGGGAGGTTGAAGTGTTCTCCTACAGGTTTTTGTATATTGCCATTCCTAATATCTGACTTGTGTCCATTTATCCTTTTACGTAGGGATTGTCTAGTTTGGCCGATGTACATAGCAGAGAGGCATTGCTGGCACATGATGGCGTATATTACATTGATGGACGTGCAGGTGAATGAACTGGTGATTGTTGTGGCTGATCTGGTTAGGTCCTGTGATGGTGTCGCTGGTGTAAATATGTGGGCAGAGTTGACATTGAGGTTTGTTGCATGGATTGGTTCCTGAGTTAGAGTTACTATGGTGCGGTGTAGTGGGGAGGCTGCCCCACTCCCTGAGAATTTCGGCTGCAGCAGACCAGTGGGCCTGCGCAGACGGACATCCAATAAGAAAAGGGCTTATTGGGAGCCAATCAGGGCCAGGCTCAGCCCTATAAAAAGGCTGCTCAGGGAGGGAGCAGGTAATCTGTCCCAGGCCTTTGATAGGGGAAGGTCTGTCTCCAGAGGTGGGAGACTAGCACCTGGGACAGCGCAGTGCTGGGCAGGCCCGGGGGAGTAGAAGGGAACTCCAGCCCAGTGTCTGCCAGGCTGCAGGCCCTGAGGGGAAGGGCCTAGCCAGTGCGAGGGGCCGAAGGGGAAGCGGCCCAGGGACGTGGACAGATGGAGGGAGAGAAGGAGGGCAGGATGGCTGCCACTAGAGGGTCCCTGGGTTTGGACCCAGAGTAGTGGGCAGGCCTTGGTTCCACCCTTCCCCCCTTGCCTTACACCCGGCCAACGGGAGTGGCCGTCTTGAGCTGCACCAACCCCCTGCCAGGTGGGGTGTGACTTTGGGGGTGCAGTGGCCTTGGCCGGGGCGTAGAGAGAGAGCTGATTGACTGACACACACACTCACACACCCTGGAAGGGGGCGAGGATGGACTAAGGAGCACTGCCGGAGGGCAGTGGCTTGAAGAGGACACCATGAGCTGGTGAGCGAAGCGGGCTCAGACGCCAACCAAGGGCGAGACAACGGGCGGGACACTACCGGGAGAGGGTGCTCCACTGGACTGAGCTAATTCCCAGAGACAACCAGCAGGAGGCGCTGGGTGGTGAGTCCCAACCTGTCACATGCGGTGTGTGGTTGCTGGTGAGAATATGCTTAAGGTTGGCGGGTTGTCTATGGGCGAGGACTGGCCTGTCTCCCAAGACCTGTGAAAGCGAGGGATCGCTGTCCAGGATGGGTTGTAGATCACTGATGCATTGGAGAGGTTTTAGCTGAGGACTGTAGGTGATGGCCAGTGGAGTTCTGTTGGTTTCTTTCTTGGGCTTGTCTTGCAGCAGGAGGCTTCTGGGTACACGTCTGGCTCTGTTGATTTTGTTTCCTTATTTCCTTGTGTGGGTATCGTAGTTTTGAGAATGCTTGATGAAGATCTTGTAGGTGTTGGTCTCTGAGGGGTTGGAGCAAATGCGGTTGTACCTCAGTGCTTGTCTGTAGACGATGGATAGTAGGCATGAAGGTCTGGAGGCATGAAGGTAGGCATAGCGGTCGGTGGGTTTTCGGTATAGGGCGGTGTTAACGTGGCCATCACTTATTTGTACCATGGTGTCTAGGAAGTGGAACTCCCGTGTAGATTGGTCCAGGCTGAGGTTGATGGTGGGGTGAAAGCTGTTGAAATCGTGGTGGAATTCTTCCAGAGTCTCCTTCCCGTGGGTCCAGATGATGATGTCATCAGTATAGCGTAGGTAGAGAAGGGGCAGGAGAGGACAAGAGCTGAGGAAGCATTGTTCCAGGTCAGCCATAAAAATGCTGGCATATTGTGGGGCCATGCGGGTGCCCATAGCGGTGCCACTGGTCTGGAGGTATATATTGTCACCAAATTTGAAATAAAGGATAAATGAGAATAAAGTCACAGAGCTCAGCAACCAGTTGTGCTGTGGCATCATCAAGGATACTGTTCCTGACAGCTTGTATTCCATCTGTCTCACATCTGTGATTCTTGCCTGCATGTTTATACCTGCCTCTGGAAATTTCCACTACAGGCATCTGACAAAGTGGGTATTCACCCACAAAAGCTTAGGCTCCAATACGTCTGTTAGTCTATAAGGTGCCACAGGACTCTTTGTCGCTTTATAAGGGGTTTTGTGTCACCTTCCCCCCTGCCAACTTATATTTTCTCCTTGGGTTTCTCCTTTGTATTTTGATGGGATGCAGCTCCTGATGACCCACATACTGGGAGAAGCCACCTCAGCCAGGGCCCCTTTGACTGAATCCTAAACTGTCTAAGACCTTGAGTGAGCGCTAAGATTCCAGACACCCTCTGTCCTTTGCTCCTTCTCATTAGTGAATTGAGGGGTTTGCTCTCTTTTTGCGGCGGTTTGGGTGAAATTATCCATTTAACAGTCTGAGACACCTTGTGACCACCTTAAAAACAAGATTTTTTTTAAGGGGAGAGAGAAAGAAGAGGGAACACGAGGAATATGTATCCTAGAAACTGTGCTTCTTACACTTGACAGATAAAAAACACTGTCGTAAAAAAGCAAGCGTAGGCTTTATGATGCTGCATGAATGATAGAAGACAGTAGGTCACCTGACCTACGAGGATTTAAACATAAAAATGCATGATCCTTGACTTCTACAGAGGCGTCATTGATGGGACACAGTTCCACTTTGAGAAATCTCTTGAGTCCTGCATATAAGAATTCCTTTTGTATAGCATGTGCTCAGGTACTCGGATATATACTCCTGGATATGGTTGAAACTGGCAGGGTTGTTTTTTTATCGAAGTGCACAACATGATGCACTTCAGCAGAGTGGTGCTGTTATTACAGTTATGTTATTGTCTCCCATTGAGCACTCGTCAGTGCTGCTCCAGCTTGACTGCCCATAATGGCCAGTTGGTTCTTCCCCAGCCACGTCAGAGACATGATTGCACAACTGGAGTACCCAGTTGACGGTTGATAACAAGCATACTGGTTTATAAAGCCAATGTAGCAGTCCCGTGCCCTTTTTTTTTTTTACAGTAGAATCTCAGAATTATGAACACCTCGGGAATGGAGGCTGTTCATAACTTTGAATCGTTTGTAATTCTGAACAAAACATTATGGGTGTTAATTCAAAAGTTTACAACTGAACATTGTCTTTCAAACTTTACTATGCAGAAGAAAAATCTGCTTTCCCTTTATTTCATTAGTAGTTTGTTTAACACAGTAGTGTACTGTATTGCTTATTTTGTCTCTGCTGCTGCCTGATTGCGTACTTCTGGTTCCAAATGAGGTGTGTGATTGACTGGTCAGTTCATAACTCTGGTGTTTGTAACTCTCAGGTTCTACTGTACTTGGACAATAACAGTGGAGGAACTGAGCACCTATGCTATTTGAAAATGAAAATGGCATGGTGACAATTTTGATATATTTTGGAAACACAGCAAACAACTTCTGTCACCACAGCACATGAATGTACAATTGGGAGTGTTTTAAACAAAGCCTTATTTTACAATCAATTTGTCCTTTAAACCAGGAGGCCTTAAGAACGTATTTATTAGAGAGTTTTGTGGACCAGATGGTCTTTACAGCTAGCAGTGATACCCAGGCCTCAAAGTAGCATCTGTCAAGAGGAAGATGCACTGGCGGGGGGAAGTAATAGTTAGTTTGAGGTGGCTACAGAACCCTTTCATCTATTCTTTCATCTTCTATGGCGCATTACATTTTCCATTTGTATTTTAACTATAAATTGTCTAACATTGTTTCTCCTTCAATGTGCTTGAAAGCAGTGTTCTGTTTTACTCACTTGATTTCTTTATCTTTAAATTGTTACACATAGTTTTCATGTTCATGTTAATATGGCAGTGTGCTTAGTGATTTTCAGGTTGTGACACAAAAACAAAGCCAATAATCTGTACTCAAGACATTTCTTGGTGCATAAGATACTACAGCACATTCTTTAGGTACATTTAATGCAGCAGTGCGTAATGATACTGTCTCTGTTTCCTATGCTGGCACAAAGGGGTGTGCTGCGGATGAAGTGTTGGTCTTAATGTTGAATTTCTTGTGTTTGTCCTTTTGCGGGGAAAAGTCTGAGACATGCTGAACACCTGAGAACTCACAACTCCCACAGGAGTCAATGGGAGTTTCCTTTAAAGAAAGAGTATAGAAATATAGAATTCTGGCTTTGTATCTGCCCAATAACATTAGTTAAGCCTTGTGATAATTCCCTTTATTTTATTGTAGTTAATTTTTAAAGAAACAAATCAAACAAAACCAGACCCATTTGTAGAAATTTGTGAGAATTAACGTGATGGATTTTAGTACTCATTTTATAGACACTTTTCTGTACCAGGTAATTAAGGATTAGCAAATATTTTTAAAATCAGGATTATGTAAATGTGAATTACTTCTATAACTTGCTGTAAAGACTGGTCCAGCACCATGGCAGTCAACTGCATAAATCCATATTTAGGAGCTTTAAATATGTGGATTATTTGACTAGATAAAACATTGCTGAGAATCTATTGGACTGGCATTTCGCCGAAAATTACGTACAAACTACTCATGATTTTTAATACAATTTGTGTAGTCCTATAGCTTCCTGTCCCTCTTTCAGGGCATTTTAATTGCAGCTGCAGACTCAATACTCCTCTTCAATGGCTTGTACTGTAGATCCTCTTTTTAGCATCCCTTGTGTTCTGATCATGTCATTGATACATGCTATCTTGAGAGTTTGACCAAAATAGTCTCATGTTGAATTACTTTTTATCCTATTTAAATTCCATCTGACACTCACTATTCCAAACCTCCAATCTCTTTCAATCCATTTAGTTTCCTACACTGCACCTGAGTTGTTGTTAACCAAACAATGTGTCCCATAGTGCTCTATATAAAGGAAAATGTGTAGTCAATGAATCTTTCCCATTGTGGGTCTTATTCACATCCATCTTTCTCTGTTCATTTCTGGTCCTTTTTGTCCTGTTGTCTCTCTTGGCACTTGAACCTTATCTTCCCCCCTTTCTCGCCTGTCTCTCTAATTCTTTCAGTGCTTGTTTTCTCACCTTTCTTTTCTCCATCTCTCATTCTGACTTCTGTTCTTTTTTAAAATTAATCTTTGCCCACCCCTAGTTCGTCCGTAACATCCCCGTGTTCTAAATCAGCAGCTAGTAATGGAGCCTCTAACTGTAAGTTAGTTATTACATGCACTGGGATCTGATCCTGCTCCCACGAAAGTCTATGGGAGATTTGCCATCATCGACTTCAGTAAGGATCAAACCGTAATGTAGTACAGTCTTATCCTCCTATTGTGTCTTGTCGTTAATCAAAATTGTAAGCTTTTGGGGGGACAGGGACTGTCTTTTTACTATGTGTTTGCACAAAATCTAGCACAAGAGGCCTTGAGCACCGATTGGGATCTCTAGACAGAACTGCAACAGGAATAATAAATAGCAATCTTGCCTGAAATATTTATTCCTATAATTTAATAAAAACTATATAAAGGGGAAAACTATATTTAATTCCATATAAAATGGATGTGAAAGTAATAATATGAGACAGAACGAGATGCTGGCGTTCTTCACATTTTACTTATTTATTATTAGCATTCATATTCTCTCCATCTCTGTGCTATCTGGACACACTTTACATGCCTTAAATTAAGTCAAAAACATTTCCCATGTGTTAAGGAGCTAAGACCCTACAACTTCTTTCTGCACTATGACTTTAATAGGGCAGAGATGAGGAAAACCTGACCAGGTCTAAACAGTAAGGGAAACAGAGACAGCAGTAACTTCACAGCTTTCTTTGTACACCTGTGCTCTTGCTGCCATTCTGATCTCAGTGAAATTTCATAAGGATAAAACATCAGTTTCACATTATGGATTGAGACCATTGTGGGGTACCTCTAGGACTCCCCACCTAACATGGGTTAATTTGATCAAGCGACAGACTTGTTACGTTCTGGTACGTTTCAGAGAGGGAAGGTAACCTGGCCTAGTAATTGGAGAAGGGGAGACAAGAGTCCATTGGGACTCTGGTTTCTGTTAGTTGTACCACTTAATCACTGTATAACCATAAAGTTAACCACTCTGGACCTCAGTTTACCACATTAGATACGTTTTATAGGAGTATTGTGAAACTGAACTGCTTAATCTTTGTAAAGTGTTTTGAGATCCTTGGATGAAATGTGCTATGTGAATGCAAAGTATTAAAGTATTATTACAAACAAGGAGCTACTGTCTTTGAATCTGAGAGAACTAAGAAAAGTGTCGGGGGGAGGGGACGTTCTCTGAAATGTTTTTCTTAGGATCTAGCTGTCAGTTTTAGTACAATACGTCGTTCCAACGTATTGTACTGCTTTCCCTGGGGGTCCTTCAAAACTGAAGGGTGGCTCTGGTATTGTGAAACTGTTTGATAGACATAACAAATGTGTTGGGTTTTTTTTAGAAAGGAATCATCTTAAAATGAAATGAGCTATGTCCAGTAGTCTGGAGAAATGCTGACTGGCTCAGCTGTAGAAAGCAGTGAAGCCTGGGTGTTCCAGTGTTTGACTTAGCAAAAGAAAAGGACAATACATTAAACATTTCTCATCTCACCTGCTCTAGAGAATGAGTGAATCGAAGGCACTGGCCTAAAAACCCATTTGTGTCATGAAACCTATAAGCAGGCTCCAGCCGAGTAGCTTCACAGTAATCAACCCCAGGAGGAAACAAATAAAAAATTGCCTCTTTGCTGTGAGTGCGTAGAGAAATTATAAGGAAACATTGTGTGGGAGAATCTCATTACAACAGCTGATGATATCCATGGAAACCTTCTCAACCCTGTAAAACCATAAACAGTCATAAGGAAAAGTAAATGGGACAGAATGCGTTATCGGTTAGCTTAGTGATTAGTATAAAGGAGCCTGTAGCTTTGGCCCCACCTCTAGACCTATCAGCAAAATGCTCAGTTACACCGTGTGTATGAATTTATAATGCAATGTGTCCCTGTTTTTGGCGAGGAAGGTTTCTATGGTAACGCAGGAGACGATTGATAAATGGGTTGTGATGTGATCTACAGAGTGCCTCACCTCCAGGTAAAGTTTGAAGCAGAATGAAAATGGTGCCATTATCAGCAAACGGCAGACAGTTTGTGTAATTTAGCGGGCCACGTAATTTAATTCATGAGTTACTCTAACTCAGGGGTCGGCAACGTTCGACACACGGCTCGCCAGGGTAAGCACCCTGGCGGGCCGGGCCAGTTTTATTTACCTACTGACGCGGCAGGTTCGGCCGATTGCGGCCCCCACTGGCCGCAGTTCGCCATCCCGGGCCAATGGGGGCGGCGAGAAGCGGTGCGGGCGAGCGATGTGCTGGCCGTGGCTTCTCGCCGACCCCATTGGCCCGGGACGGCGAACCGCGGCCAGTGGGGGCCATGATCGGCCGAACCTGCCGCGTCAGCAGGTAAATAAAACTGGCCCGGCCCGCCAGGGTGCTTACCCTGGCGAGCCGCGTGCCGAACGTTGCCGACCCTTGCTCTAACTCAAACCTGAAGGATAGCCCTATTTGGTAATTGTCTCAGTAATTCCCCAGTCCCAGAGTACAACTTAAAAGTAAAATTGTCATGTCCCAAGAGGCAACTGATAACATCTCATATAGCAAGGCAACAAACATGAACCAGGCAAGGCTGGGTTAATTTACCGGGTCTGCTAGTATTCTAACGATTGTGGTCCCCTTTGAATTTTTGGTTTCTTATCAGCTTGGTCTCATTAAACTTCTGAGTTTCAAAGATCATCCATGAAATGGTCATTTCCAGAATGGCGTTTTGCCAGAAGACATTTTGTATCAGAATGGAAATTAAGGGACATTGCATAAAGTATACATGTAATACCCTAAAATGCATTTGCCTATGCTCGGCATAAAGGTAACTTCTAGACAGAAAAAAAATCTTAAATATTGTTTTTCTGAGCTAAAGCAATATCTAGCTCTAATTAAAAGTTTTTTGAATTGTCAGTTTGGTTACATGCCTCTGTCCTGACATCATCAGGACCTTGAAAGTTCAGTTTACCAAAACTGTATTAATCTTATGACATTCTCTTTCTCCTACTTTTGTTCAAATAAATACATAATAGGCCAAATTTAATTACTTCAATGAAGTTACACCAGATTGAAGTTGACCCAGTGATGCAAAGCTGATTTTTAACATACACCATTAGTGTAAGTGGTGCAGTAAAAAGCTGTCTGCAGACTTCTGTGTTTATAAGACTCTAGGAAAGGCACTTGAGTGTGCCCAGCAATGGTTTCCGCCGCTAGATGAGGGAGGAGAAGAGATTATAATATCCCTAGGTGCATCTCATGTAGCTTTGCTTAGCTTCTTGGTTGTCAGTTCTCCTATCAGAAGTGCAGTGTTATCCAGTCTTTTTCTCTTGCTGTTCAGTAAAAAGGGAAGATTTGTGGCTGTAGGATTTTTTTAAGGGCATTGAGTATGGAGGAAGGTTTTCTTGAAAAGATTTGTTTTATACCTTGATCTAAACACAGCCAGACTTGAGCTCAGTCTGAACTCATTTGGAAAGGTGTTCCACAGCTAGGGTCCTGCCACTGAGAAAGGAATATCACTTTCATTATTATACTACAGGCGTTGTTACCCTGCATTAAAGTACAGGAAGAGAAAAGGTGATGCAAGACTACTAGGCACCCAACTAATTAACATTTGCTCTTGGCTGATAATCTAGTGTGTCACACTGAGCAAAGGTCAGTTCCAAACAAACTAAAGCTCCAGGAGTAGCTTAATTAAAATTAGAAGCTCTTTAGCCAGGTAGTGAAGGAAAAAATTGATACAGCAATAAGAAATATATAGCCCTGTATGACCTGTTCTGACTCTTTAGAATTGTGCAAACATCAGGCAGCACCCGAATGAAATAGTGAGGGTTCTTACTGCATCCACCAGTTCCCATCCAAGGGCAGGCAACTGATAAACTGACAGGGAGGTTATCATGCAGCTTGGTAACTAATATCTAACCAACCTGCACACAATTTTTCTTCCCTTTTATCTGCTATTGCAGAAATCACAATCACTGTCTGAAGTAAATCTTAAGAGCAGGGCATTGTGGCACTACAGTACACTTTCTCTTTACTCCTGCTATACAAATTCACTCCTATTAGGAGACTACTGATGAGTAATCAGGAGCAGGCCACACTTGATGAGCTAAAGGATAAAAAGGAATCAATGTCCAATAACCGATTTCTCAGAGCAAATGACTAAAAGACTGGGGGGAGGGGAAGAAAGTTGCCCTTGTTGGAGGTAAATGATTTATCTTCAGTCCTGTAAAGTGCTCGGATATGTTGGTGCTAAGATAGAAATGCTAATACATAAAATGAGTATAGTTCTTTGTTGGAGTGCAGTGTGTCAAAAGATGCGAGGTGGAGGACATCATCAAAGGAGATTTCAACTGGATGGCAAAACGGGCAGGGACCGGAGTATGTATTTTAATATGCAACTTGGAGGATCAGCCAAGAAGGTGAAACATGCCTTGCATAACATATTTGGGGAAACAGCAGAAGAGGGAGACAAATAGTGTGAGATAACTGGAAGCCAAGTGCATTATAGCTTCAAGAAAGGGTAGCAGGGTCAGAGGGCTCAGAACAGGACCAATTAGTTAAAAGTCAGAAGGGATAATGGTTGTGTTATGCAAAGAATACACCCCCCCCCCCCCCCAAATATATATCCCTCACTTGGAAGTGTGTGTTTAGTATTATTAACTGAATTTAAAAAAATATATTAAAATTATTTCAGAAAAACTGTTTCTGAAAAGGCTACAAGATACAGATGAGGTCTGTTTTATGAGGAAAGACTTCAAAGAGCTGAATATATTTAGTCTTGAAAAAGAAGGGGGCACTTGGTTACAGAGTGTAAGTATTTAAAAGGGTGATACACACAGTTTGGAAAAAACCTGGTGAGATAATGGATGTCAGCAAAATGAGGGGTCATGACTTGGAACAGACAAAAGATAATTGATATGTTTAGAACTGTCAGCAAAAGAAAGGTTTATCTCTAAGGAGGAACATACCAGCAAAAAGGAATAGTGAAGGTGAGAGACCCACTATGCATTAATTTGGGAAATAGTGGGCATGTTCTTAGGCCAAAATTTAGAAACTTGGGTGCTAACAGTCAAGCACCTAAACCCACTGAGAATCCTGCCACTTTTATCAAGGTGTCTAAATGTGGATTTAATTGCCTAACTTTAGGCACCTGAGTTCGAAAATATTTGTCTTGCTCTCCATTCAGATTAGATGGTTTATACCTACTAAAGTTTTCCATCTGCGGGGTGGCAATGAATTAGATGGCCCAAAGGTTCACTTCATTCAGTGCATCTTCTATGTATCTGGCATTTGGTGAAATTGGGCACCAGCATCTCTACCCTGTCACCTGACGGCAGCTGTAACCTGGCTGCTCCCTGAAACCCACAATCTGTAGAGGTTGCATGCCACAGGAGGTTCTTCTAGTGATCTGTCTGACAGTATTTTAGCAATCCCTGGTTGTCTTCTTGATTCTATATAACAGTGATTCTCAAACATTTTACTAGTGACCCCTTTCACATAGCAAGCCTCTGAGTGCAAACCCCCCATCAGTTAAAAATGCTTTTTCATATATATTTAACACCATTATAAATGCTGGAGGCAAAGCAGGGTTTGGGGTGGAGGCTGATGGCTCACGACTCCCCATGTAAGAACCTTGCAACCCCTGAGGGGTCCCAACCCCCAGTTCGAGAACCCCTGCTATATAAGCCATGGGGCATACCAGGAAGTGTGCAGGCAACAATGTGGATCCCTAGCTGGCTGCCCTGGTTCTCTGTTTCTGAACTTGCAGTGTTTCCCTCAGCCCTGACTTGAATTCTTACTCCCGATGGATCCCTAGAAACTCAGCACTGCCGCTGGTGCCTGGTAATAATTCTCGGCCTGATTCCTGACTCTGTGTCCAGCTCTGACCCTCGGCTTCACTCTTGACTCTATACTGGCTCTGACCGCTGGTTTCAGTTCCTGGATCCCAAGCTCCTGCCACTAGTACTGACTTCACCCAGGATCCTGACATTCAGGAACTTAAAATAAAGATTTTCTCAGAGGTGTATTCAGCTATGATCATGATTTAAACAACTGTGTTTTCATACAAAATTCATGGAACCATGGAGAAACCAACCTTATTTTACACCATACAAACATGAAAAGTTCCGTCAAGTGTTGGTTTACATCAAGAGGTGTCATTTTCCGGATTCTGATTGTCATTGGGATTCAAGCTGTTCTATTGCCAAGGATCTGGCATAATGCTTGCTGAAGCACCTAGGTTAAACTAGTTTAAAATGACTGCCCTTGCTAGCATACAAGTCCATGTTAATTATGCTTCATATTACTCATTATGTGGTGATTCAACTGTACAGATTTGGCAATGGGACATTTGAATGTGGGGATATTTCGCTGTGTGAGCTTTATGGTTCAGGGTGATTGCTATCAACACAGACTACTATCTTTTGTGCCACTTCTCATTTATGCCTCTTCTCATACGAACTAGAGGGCATATCCTTCAGGTTTGAAGTTGTTTGCTGAAATTGGATGATTCATGCCACATAGTTGTTATATTTTATCCTCTGCACTTAACAAAATCCTTCATGCTACAGCTTGACTTGAACTTCATTCAAGAAGAGCTCCTAACTGCTGCTCTGTGTACTTGTTTTACAAAGTATGAGCTTCCACGGCTTATTAACTTGCAGGCCAAGTAAAAGGTCATAATTCACACATCACATCAGAGGGTAAAACTTGCAAATCCAAGCAAATTAACATTCCCAAGTGAGAGGCTAAACATGGCTGAAAACAGCCTCTCTTTAGAAATGCTTGAAGTCCCACATTCCTGTGTGCATGGCTGTGCCCAAATCAAGCAAGCCAACATTGTACGAGAGAGAGAGAGAGTAATGTGAAAATGCTGTAGTAAAGTGTCATTGGAAACAGAAGGTTAATCACTAGAAATGCTGCTCCATGGAGTACATCGTCTGCTTTATGTGTGGGGCATAGGCTTGCTGATTCTTGGAGAAGGCACCTATGTTTGAAAGCGGTAAACAAGATGATGTGAAAACAGGAATGAATGGTAATGGCAACAGCAGTAGTGGTGAAAAAAGCATGTGTCTGTGACTCCTGTGCATTAGTTGGTGATAGTCAACATCGAGGATGGAGAGTAAGATGGTGACAGCCATTTGTCATCTTCACCAATCTGGAAAAAGAACAAGCATTATATATCTTTCCAGCTCAGCCCCAAACCTTTATATTACTGGTTGGCCTTTCTCTCTTCATTCTCTAAAACATGCAGTCTGCTTTGTTTTAATAGGCATTTGAGGGGAAAAAAGATCAGTCAAGTGTCAGCCACATTATAGCTTTGGTGTGTAGATAACAAGTTGATGAACTAGCTGAGTGCTGAAGGTTTTGCTGGGTGTTTTTGAAATAAAAATAAAGTTCTATGACCTGAACTCTATGGATTTTTCATGTAAGCATGGTGGACAGACAATTATTTGATTGGCAGTTTAATAAAAAAAACCTGTATAAAATAACAAAGGCTTTGTCACTCTCTGAAGCTGGATAGAAGGACAGGTAGGAGAGACATGCCTCATCCATCCAGAAAGCCCCTTCCCCTTTCGGAAGTTAGAAAGGTGTAGTGGGTTATTCCGAATCAGTGGTAGGTGTACAAGGGCTGTGCCTTTCCAGTTTGGGATATGTATTTCATTCTCCCTGCAACCTCACCCCCCATCTAGACAGTATTTGGTCCTGGTATGCGGGCAGGGGACTGGACTCGATGACCTCTCGAGGTCCCTTCCAGTCCTTGAATCTATGAATCCCCTAGTGGTTCTACTGTTGGATGCAAATGGTTCTACTGTTGTGTGATTTCCACATATGGGGGTATGGAGTACCTGGAATTATCCTGAAAGTGTGGAGATGGTGCACAAGAAGTCTCCAGGCTTGGCTGAAGTCTTTGCCAGCCTCTGAGGCACTAGCCAACCTAAAGGAGCGGAAAAGAGGGAGGGCCATGGCCCCACCATCTTGGATTGCCTGAGGAGATGGCTAACTGTGGACTGAACTGTTGGAAGCACTCCTTCAGGGTTGTAGGTGCAGACATACTCCCACTGTATGCCTGTGAACTCCAAAAGATGAGCCTCCCTCAATCACAGGGCCTCCCAAATCTCCCACAAAGCTCCCAGTTCAGGCTAGTACCTTAAATGCACAGCTGGGCCCTTGGTTAAATCTGAATTCCCATCCCCTGTGTCATGTGTGGCTAAGCTTGTTATGTCAAATCTGTGCATTCTGCATTTAGGGCTTGATCTCACAAGCTCTCTGAGAATTGTTGAGCACCCTTAGGTTGCTCCACCTCTTGCAGGATCAATCCCTTAAATATTTTCTAAAATCTGTTGTTATAATGTGAAGAACTTTCTTTGCAACCTGCAGTACATTCAGCCCCTTTAGGGTTGCAAAATAGGTTCTCTCCTTGGTGCTGTTACTAACCACTTATGAATCATTGAAGCAAGTAATTTATTCATAAAATGTGTGGATTGCCTATAGTCATCTTTGTAAATAGTGTGCATTTATTTTATGAATCTCGACTTTTCTGACCATATTAAAAAATATTTTCATAGTTTTGAAGCATTTACTGTAACTTAGATATGGGAGTTCTCTCTTTTTTCTGCTTCCTTCTTTTGGATTCTTCAGCTTTACGCATGTATACACATGTGTTCGCTCTCTCTCGCTCTCTCTCACACACACACTCTCTCTCTCTCTCTCTCTCTTTATGTAGCTTATTCCTTCCATAGTTTGTATAATTGATGGGATTTAATGGAATTAAGGAGGTACTGTATCTTTATATTGTCTTCTCCCAAAAATGGGTTAGTATTCAATTAAACAAAACTTACCAGACACTGGCTGTGCCATGCTGAGGTTTAATCCCCCAAAATAAAGCAAAGACTGCAAATAAAAGCTGTACAACTGAAATAAGCTATAAATCTACAATTTCTAATGTATATGATTAGCCAGAGAAGAACAGGCCTGTTAGAATACAGATTTGTGATTTTAGTTGTTTTTCCTCTAGTGTTTTTAAGTGTCTTGATGTAAGGTTCTCTGCTTTGTATTTATGTTGTGGTTGATTCTAATGTTGTGGCTGTAATTCTAAACATCAGGATCCAGCGTTTTCTGCTATCTGCTTGCTTTCTCATGTGCACTCACTGAATCTACATGCTTGTAAAACGAGAACAGAATTTAGCTCCCAGGCATTTCTGTTGTCTCTCCTTCTGTCTATAGTATCTTTAAGTCACTGTTGAGAACTGTCTTCTGGCGGTCCCAGAGCTATATGACTGTGATGGCAGATGCCTTGTGACTAAACTGTAATCTCTCCTTCTTTTCAAGTAATAATTTGGCTTTAAACATGAAGGTGACCTATTTGCATATGAAACCACTGCTGCTTCCAGTGGAGACAAAAAGGGAAAATTACAATCTATGTGGCATATTTATACCAAAAACCCCAGAGAAGCAGATTTTCTGTTTGAGTTCGCTCCAGGCAAAGCTTTTAAAAGTTTCAGTGGGTACAAACTGGTATTTGAACCCCATCCAGAGAGCTGAGAGCCCTGGGAATATTTAAGGCTGATGTTTGGTCATGTACAGGAACCCAGTGGTTTGAGCACTTCTAGTTCTTCAAAAGAATTTGATGAACAGCTAGCCAATGCTCCAAAAGAAATAGCAAACATTTTTTTTAAATTCATCAGAAGCAGAAAGCCTGCTAAACAACCAGTGGGGCTACTGGACGATCCAGATGCTAAAGGAACACTCAAAGACAATAAGGCCATTGTAGAGAAACTAAATGAATTCTTTGCATCTGTCTTCACTGTTGAGGATGTGAGGGAGATTCCCAGACCTGAGCCATTCTTTTAGGGTGACGGATCTGAGGAACTGTCCCAAATTGAGGAGGTTAGAGGAGAGTTTTGGAACAAATTGATAAACTAAACAGTAATAAGTCTCTAGGACCTGATGATATTCACCCAAGAGTTCTGAAGGAACTCAAATATGAAATTGCAGGACTACTAACTGTCATCTGTAACCTATTATTTAAATCAGTTTCTGTACCAGATGACTGGAGGATAGCTAATGTGATGCCAATTTTTAAAAGGGGCTCCAGAGGTGACCATGGCAACTACAAGCTAGTAAACCTCACTTCAGTACTGGGCAAACTGGTTGAAACTATCGTAAAGAACAAAATTGTCAGACACTTAGATGAACATAATTTGTTGGGAAATAGTCAACATGGTATTTGTAAAGGGAAATCATTCCTCACCAATCTATTAGAATTCTTTGAGGGGGTCAACAAGCATGCGGACAAAGGAGATCCAGTGGATATAGTATACTGAGATTTTCAGAAAGCCTTTGACAAGGTCGCTCACCAAAGGCTCTTAAGCAAAGTAAACAGTCATGGGATAAGAGAGAAGGTCCTCTCCTGGATTTGTAACTGATTAAAAGAGAGGAAACAAAGGGTAAGTATAAATGGTCATTTTTCAGAATGGAGAGAGGTAAATAATGGTGTCCCCCAGGGGTCTGTTCTGGGCCCATTCCTATTTAACATGTTCATAAACGTTCTGGAAAAAGAGGTAAACAGTGAGGTGGCAAAATTTGCAGATGATACAAAACTACTCACAATAGTTAAGTCCCAGGCAGACTGTGAAGAGCTACAAAAGGATCTCACAAAAGTAATGCACATTGGAAAGCATAATCCTAACTATAAATATATAATGATGGGGTCTAAATTAGCTGTTACCACTCAAGAAAGAGATCTTGGCGTCATTGTGGATAGTTCTCTGAAATCATCCACTCAATGTGCAGCAGCAATCAAAAAAGCGAACAGAATGTTGGGAATCATCAAGAAAGGGATAGATAATAAGACAGAAAATATCATAATTCCTCCATATACATCCATGGTACGCCCACTCCTTGAATACTGTGTGCAGATGTGATCGCCCCATCTCAAAAAAGATGTATTGGAATTGGAAAAGGTTCAGAAAAGGGCAACAAAAATGATTAGGGGTATAGAACAGCTTCTGTATGAGGAGAGATTAATAAGACTGAGACTTTTCAGCTTGGAAAAGAGGCAACTAAGGGGGGATATGATAGAGGTCTATAAAATCATGAGTGGTATAGAGAAAGTAAATAAGGAAGTGTTATTTACTCATAATACAAGAACAAGGGGCCACCAAATGAAATTAATAGGTAGCAGGTTTAAAACAAACACAAGAAAGTATTTTTTCATGCAACACACTGTTAGTCTCTGGAACTCCTTGCCAGAGGGTGTTGTGAAGGCCAATACTATAACAGGGTTCAAAAGGGAGCTACATAGATTCATGGAAGATAGGTCCATGAATGGCTATTAGCCAGGATGGGCAGTGTAGAAGGGCTCAGCCGAGGCTCATCCCTCCGCGGGGCTGTGGGGTATCCCACCACCTTGCAATAGTTTGCTATGGGCCCTGGGTCAGGGTGAGCCAGTAAACAAACAGTCAGGAGCTCAGACCCTTAGGCAGGGGCTGAGACAATAGTTCAATAGAAGCCCAGGCCCTGGGTCAGGGCAGGGCAGCAAACAAACAGTCAGGAGCTCAGGGTTCTGAGCGTCTGGTGTGAGGGGAAGACTGCCACCTGTGAGTGGGGTGGCAGGGGGGACGCAGGCCCACCCACTCCACTGCATCCCAGCCCGGGGCCCTAGCAGCAGCAGAAGACTCGCTGCTGTGTCAGTGGGGATCCTGACCACAACACACTGACATTGGTTCTGGCAGTGCTGCGGCCAGACCAGGGTTGGCTGCCCCCGGGTTACTTCCAGACTCCCCCTCGTAAGGTACCTGGGTTAGGGTGGTGTCCTTGGAGGTCTCCAGCACCATTGGTTCCTCCGGATAACTGGCGAAGGGTAGGCTCGGCTGCTCCTCAGGGTAGTTGGCAAGGGGTAGGCTTGACTGCTCCTCTGGGTAGCTGGCCAGGGTAGGCTTGGTTCCCGGCCAATGGGAACTGCAAAGTCAGTGTTCTGGGCAGAGGCAGCGTGCAGAGCTGCCTGGCCATGCCTCTGCCTAGCAGCTGAGCAAGGGGGATGTTGCAGCTTCCAGGGAGCCCCCCAGGTAAGCGCCGCTCAGAGCCCATCTCACCCCATCTCGTGCCCCAATCCCCTGCCCCTCCCACACCCAAACTGCTTCACTTGGTGGGGGGGAGGCACGGATCCAGGTAGGGAGCCTGCCGGCCCTGCCCCCCGCACCAGCGGGGGTCCCAGGCCATGCCAGGGCCACCCAGAGGATTCAGGGGTCCTGGGGCAAAGCAATTTTGGGGGCCCCTTCTATAAAAAAAAGTTGCAATATTATAGAATACTATATTCTCGTGGGGGTCCCTGCCCCTCTGGGCGGCCCTAGGCCACGCACCACCGCCTGACCTCCATCACCCGAGCTGCCCTCCCCCGGCACCCGCAGCACCCCAGGCAGCCCCCCCGCCAAGGTTTAGTCCGAGTCTCATAATAAAAGTCATGGACAGGTCATGGGCCGTGAATTTTTGTTTACTGCTCATGACCTGTCAGTGACTTTTACTAAAAGTACCTATGTCTAAAATGTAGCCTTACTCATGGGTGTTAGGGAGAGATGGAATGCTCCCTGGGTAGAACATGGAGTAGCATGTATTTGTATGAACTTAACTACTCTCCTGGCAGCTGGAATACAAAAGATCATAGATCTGGTTTGCTGCATTTTGGCATTTCTCACAAAGAGCCAGACTCTTCAGGCTTTACTCCCAGGACTTAAAGCAATCTGGGCAAGAATTGCAAAATCTGGCCCCAAAGGGAAGAGGCTGAGCAGTAGAGGCAGTTCTGCATTCACAAAAGAGAGACGGTTTTCTCTTTAAACAAACAAATACTATTCAATGATTGCAATATAGCTCCTTCTGCAATGGCCAGCCAAACAATCTGCCTGCAGATCTTTGTCAGTTGCCACTGAAATATATAATTCAGACTAACATGACATAACTAGAAGGACCAAGCAAAAGCAATCATGGACAGAGAGATGCTTGTCAGAGACAGGGGCCCCTGCAGAGGGTGCTGCTGATGATGATTAATTTGGAGACAAGAATTTGTCCAATATCTTATTTACTGTAAAAATAGATGAGGATGCTGGCATACAGCCTAAGAGAACAGTTAGGCTCTACTTGGTAACAAGGGTAGAGATCTGATTGCACTGTTGATTTACTGCTGCATATATATGACCTACTTATCTGCTGTTTCTCTCAAGTCCTGTGACTGTCAGTGTGAAGTATACAAGCCAGAGTCAGTGATGCTACTGTCTAACACAGTGAGACTTTGTTCAGAGACAAGACTGATGGTCTATTCCTTCTGCTGGTGTTCTGAGTGTGCAATGGTGTACACTTCCTTATTTAAACTTTCTGCTCTTTTGAGCCTGTTTGCTGGTGGTGTGTTTTATGGAGTGACTCTGCCGATGTTTGTCTCGCCTTTTACTGAGCCGCCTATCCCGTGGTTCTCTTGCTTAATCCCAGACTGACAGAAATGCTGGCTCATGTTACTGATACACTCTTGGACTTGGTGAGGCACATGGGAAAGACAATTCATTTCACAACAGGCATGGACCACTTGTCAAGCTGATGACTATACGTGAATATACAAGCTTTGTGGTATAGACCTTGGACAGGGAGAAGGATGGTGATGCATTCCATTCTGCAGCATGCAGCAAGATACCAATCTATGTGCAAATGCCATTTCAGAAAATTATATACCACATGTAATTTGTTACACAAGCTGAGAGAAATAATAGATATATTAGCTCCTCTCTCTCTCCTAGGTTTTGTGGCTCAGATAATGGGGCCACTCTGGTGCAAGTGGTGCATGAAAGCAGTTGTGTCCAAGTACCTGCTATTGCATGTTTCATGAATTTGATCTTGTAGGAATTCCTTCTTTTTTTTAAAAAAAAAAAAAGCAGAACACGAACAACTGCCACTCCACATATTGCATGCTGAAATTTCAAGTGAAGTTCACTGGCTTTTGTGTGTTTTGATCTGAAAAATAACCATTACCCTGAACTCTTCTGTTAACGTTTGGGTTTGCGAAATCACCCAAAGGAAAACAGAAACGTGTGTGTGAAAAAAATTGTCCTTGCTTTTGCACAGCTTAAGTTTGATAAGGAGCCAGCTGCATATTGTATACTATGCCACACCTGAACATTTATCACCTCTATATGGTGAAATGCCTTCAAGTAGCATTTCTCAAACTGGGGTCTGTGGACCCCGAGGGGTCCGCGAAGATACTCTGGGGATCCATGGGCACCACTGATCAACTCCTCCCCCTCCCGCCCTTAAATCTCCCCCCTCCCAGCACCTCCTGCACACCAAGGAACAACTGTTCAGTGGCATGCAGGAGGCACTGGGAGGGACAGAGAGGAGCAGGGGTGGGGCACACTTGGGAAGAGGGTGGAATCATGTCTGGGGCTGCCAGCTTCGCTGATCAACTCTTCTCCATCCCTCCCAGTGCCTCCTGCACACCATGGTACAGTGGTTCCCTGGCATGCAGGAGGTGCTGGGAGGGAGGGGGAAGAGTGGGATGGGGCACACTCGAGGGAGGGGGCAGAAACAGGTGGAGAACAGGAGGGGCAAGGGTGGAGCAGGGATGGGACCTTGGGGGAAGGGGTGGAATAAGATAAGTCAGAAAATATCACATTGCCTCGATATAAATCCATGATATACCCACATCTTGACTACTACTTGCAGATGTAGTCACCCCATCTCAAAAAAGATATATTGGAGTTGGAAAAGGTTCAGAAAAGGGCAACAAAAATGATTAGGGGTATAGAACGGCTTCAGTATGAGGAGAGATTAATAAGATTGGGACTTTTCAGCTTGGAAAAGAGACGACTAAGGGGGGATATGATAGAGGTCTATAAAATCATAACTGGTACGGAGAAAGTAAATAAGGAACTGTTATTTGCTCTTCTCATAACACAAGGTCTAGGGGTCACCAAATGAAATTAATAAGCAGCAGGTTTAAAACAAACAAAAGGAAGTATTTTTTCACACAACGCAGAGTCAACCTGTGGAACTCCTTGCCAGAGGATGTTGTGAAGGCCAAGACAATAACGGGCAAAACAGAAAGAATTAGATAAATTCATGGAGGATAGGTTCATCAATGGCTATTAGCCAGGGTTGATAATGATGATGTCCCTAGCCTCTATTTGCCAGAAGCTGGGAATGGGAGACAGGGGATGGATCACTTGATGATTACCTGTTCTATTCATTCCCTCTGGGGCACCTGGCATTGGCCACTGTAGGAAGACAGGATACTGGGCTAGGTGGACCTTTGGTCTGACCCAGTATGACCGTACTTATGTTCTTATGTGGGGTTGGGGCAGGGCTTGGAGCTGAGTGGGGTGTTTGGGGGGGGGGTCTGCAAAAATGTTTAAATCAAAATGGGGGTCCTCAGGTTGCTAAAGTTTGACAACCTTACAGTATTGTTAGTCCTTTATAGCTATCAACTGAAGCAGTGTCCGGCAAAGACTTCTGCATTCAGTGTAGTCCTGCTAGCTGTCCTGCCATAAATGTTATCTTTTTGGATAGGTGGGTGGCAGGTGTGAGTATGATAGCTACTGTTAAATTTCCCTAGTCCATGTTATAGTGAACAAATATATTTTCTTTGCTTGGAAACTAAATGGCTTTTTCTTGACAAATATAACATAACTGCATGTGCTAATGACATTCAGTAAATCCAAGACATTGTAACCTCTCCTCTGTCTAAAAAGGCAGGAATTACTGTTTATATACTCTATAATTACATGGTACTTGCTTACCATGTACCATAGATATCTTGCTGCTACTTATAACGTACCATAAGATTAAATAATCCACATTTATCATCTGAATAGAGAGTGTGTTGCATGATATTTGTACCCCATAAAACAGAGCATTATTGTAATGTCATTCTTGACCCCTTCCAAAGCTAACTTGCTTTAGTTCAGTCAGAAGATAGATCTGTAGAACGAAGGAGAAATTATCTGCTGATCTATTTGTTGTGGCTGTTTCTAAAACACTTTAACTGTTCATTTTAAGACCACTGGTTTATTGTCAGGAGACTGATATAAAATGTTTGCCATCTGTTCTGCTGCTTGCCTGGAATTTCCTTCAGATTGCATAACATGGCACACTGAATTTATGATAGGTGACCCTTCCGGTCCTTTTCAAGTGCTTTGAAGAGTTGTTAACAACTTGTATTTCCATACATTTTTGTCATAGTGAGGCATAGAGATACAAATCCAGTTTCATGCTTGCTTTAGCATACAATCCCTTGTGCTTTGAGCCATTCGGATGATATTTATTCATCAAAAGAGTCTGACTGGCAGGGCTAGCAGCAGTATGCACTGAAAAGCATCAGCGGACCCACAGATAGGCAACTAACCCTATTGTGTAAATGCCAGTAGGAAGACTGTGATTAAACCTGTTTAAAATATATTAATGAGTAGGGCTTGTGAGAACCTTGCAGAATTCAATTCGGAAAGGGGTTTGCTAAGTGAAGCCATGCAGTTTGGTTTGCAGGGATTAGAAGTGAATGAGATTCTTAATATTGCCTTGTGGAATCTAGTTCAAATGAACTTAGTACTCCCCAGAGAACCAACATCCGCCACCTGTGTTCCTAGAGCTCAATAGATGTTATTGGAAGAGCGGACTTCCGGGGCTTACTGAGGTCAAGGAGAGAAAGCTGTTACAGCAGTGACAGAGTTCAGATGTGAGGAAGAGAAGTTCCCTCACCTTCAATACCTCTGCATACACAATCGCTGCTCACAGCCACCAAACATTTGCAGATGGACTCTGTGTTGTATAAACTTAAGTTGAATTTGACCCAGAATTCTTATTTATTATTTTTTGTGGCTGAAACAAAACCTTTCACATATTTATGTTAATGATCTCAGCCACTGACAACACTGTCACCATAGTCAGGATGGGTTACATCACTATTTCTGTTACCCCAGTGTTTGTGTTATAAATTCAGTTCTAAAGTTTCTTCTGGGCTGAAATTTATTATATGCTACATGGTTGTAATCCTGACAGCATTTTTTTCCTTTTTGTTTTTAGTAGGGTTATAAAATTTGGGGTTAAACAGAACTGCTATATTGCTCAGTTTAGGACAGGAAGTGAAGAAGACTATCCTATCTAAATAACACTACTGGGGGGGGAATTGATTTAAAGAAACCATAATTACCAAATTTAACAGCACACATTGTATCAAAACACCATACTGAACCTCCATTTAGTACTGTCTAAAGGAAAAAGTACTGTTTGCTGAATCATCACACACTATTCAACATCCCAGAACTGATTCTTCCTAAGCACTACTCCCAGCGTGGTCAGTTACTCAAAATTTTGTCACTACAAAGCAGATGTGCTGCAAAATATATTAAAAATAAGCAAAAGATGGTAAATAAATAAATTGGAAAATGGGCCCAGGCCCAGCCACTCATTTGCAGATCATGTATACATTTGGAGGTGCTGATTAATACAGTGCTATAATGTAATCAAATGCAAGAAAAGTGATGAGAGAGCAAGAGAAGAGAAACAGTTCTGATTATTGATGGTACTAGTGCTAGGCTGACTTTAGTGCTGTCTGCCTGCCAAGTTCTCGTTGCCAAATACTTAGACTGGTATATTCTCTCCCCCTGCTCTCACAGAGAGAAAGAGAGAGAGAGAGTCATTGGCTACCCACTTTCTAACTGACTGTAGCCAGATGTCTTTCAGGAAAAAAGCAGCATGTGTTCTCTGTAATTATTTACAAAGAGAAAAGGGGGCTAAATTTGTTAATTACTTTTTATAAATTGCTCACCCGACTCTAATATGTGTATGGAGTGTGAAAAGTTATGAACTGGGGCTAGAGCCAACTGCTTTTCCCTTCAGAACTTTTCCTTTAGAAAAGGCTGATCATTTTTCTCCCATGAGGAGGAGAGCTGTTAGAAAGGGAAATTCAGTATAAGATGAGAAACCAGAGGTCGGGATTCCATTCCAAATAGCTCCCAGCCTTTGACAAGAAAGGAAATGAAAAGGGTTATGAAGAAATGTGATGTTTATGAACAACAATGTAGAATAAACCACGCTCTGAAACAGAAGTCATGCATGGATTTTCTCTTAAGTTCCTGCATCCTCTCCCTTTCATCTCCTCCTTTACCACCATCCCACCAATCATAGTGTTCTACTAGGGAGCTCATTGTCTGTAGCAAAACCATATTGTCTGTCCTGGGTCAACTCTGAATATCATCTGAATAAACATGGCCATCAAACAAAGAGCTGCAGATGAGTATAATATTGTAGTCTCCATACTGCAGCCACGGCAGGAAGTGGGAGGAAATATTGATAAACAACATCTGAAATCCTTTTTGAATAAGGTCTTCACTACTGGCATAAAAAAAAATCTTGTCCTTTGTTATTTCAGTTCTTAATTTAATCAATGGGCATTTCTAAATCACCATACTATCTAGCAGCTTTAGTTCTTTTGGTGTGTTTTTTTCTTCCACACATTTATGAATGTAGTATTTGTGAAAAGATTGACCTGCTATTTCCTTTTTGGCCTGTACACCTTTTTCATGGCCAGCTTTAGCCAAGGTTATAGCGTGATAAACTCAATAGGACTGATCCTCTGTATCGAAAATCCCCTTGTCAAACATACTTGAGCCTCAGCAGTTAAGTACTTTTTCTGTTTCACAAGATTTTCAATGGAACAATGTTTCATTTTTTAAAAACTTTCTTCTGCCATCTTTTTTTTTGGGAGAGGGAGGGGCACTGAGCACTATACAATGAATACAAGGTTATGTTCTGTGTTTGTTTGTTTAATCCCCCCTCCCCCCGCAACTTTTCAAGACTTCTCCAATTTTGGAAAAATGACAGTGGCAAATGTGTCATTTTTCCTCCTGGCCATTCTGTAGCCTTTCACGGTTGAGGAACTTTTGAAAAGTTAGATTGGGAAAAGTGGGGAAAAAAGAGAAAAATGGTGGTGGTGGGGAACATCCTAGACATTGCTAATTCTGTTACTCTCAGTAGCAAAAAGGGGAAGGAGAAATACAGGGAAAACCAAAAATCTGAATTTTTTTTAAAGTTTATATTTTGAAAACCAAAATAAGCTTTTCAACTCAAAATTAAACAAATTTTCTTTATTTCATTTTCATTCTGAGGTTTACCATTTAAAAATAAATAAAATGTCATTTCCCCTGCCAAAAATTTTGCTTTTGGCAAAACCCCATTTTTTGGCATAAAACTTTTTGACAAGTTTTACAGAATAGATTTTTTTTTACAAGACAGCAAAAAGCCTACAAAATTAGAATTTCTCCTGCAGATGCATTTAAACTTCTTAATATTTTGCAAGTTCAAGGTTAGCTACAGTAGCCAGGGCCGGCTCCAGGCACCAGCTTAACAAGCAGGTGCTTGGGGCGGCCAAGAGAGAGGGGCGGCACCTGCGGCAATTCGGGGGCGGCAGGTCCCTCACTCCCTCTAGGAGCGAAGGACCTGCGGCTGAACTGCCACCGCCGATCGCGGCTTTTTTTTTTTTTTTTGCTTGGGGCAGCAGAAATGCCAGTAACTGCCAAGATGTACAGCGATAATCCTTCCTTTCCTCTCTTCTTTACTCTGGTTCTGACCCATCTAGGAACCGAGCTAAAGAATCATAAAATCATAGAATATCAGGGTTGGAAGGGACCTCAAGAGGTCATCTAGTCCAACCCCCTGCTCAAAGCAGGTCCAATTCCGAGCTAAATCATCCCAGCCAGGGCTTTGTCAAGCCGGGCCTTAAAAACCTCCAAGGAAGGAGACTCCACCACCTCCCTAGGTAACGCATTCCAGTTAGGCTTTGTTTGGTAGGCTGGAGGTGTGAGTAGGGTTACCATACGTCCGGGTTTCCCTGGACATGTCCGGCTTTTGGGTCTTTAAATAGCCGTCTGGGGGGAATTTGTAAAAAGCTAAAAATGTCCGGGATTTCCCCCAGACGGCTATTTAAACACCCAAAAGTGGCTGACAGGGCAGCCGCGCCGGATTGAGCCGCTCACTTGGGGCCTCTCCAGCAGCAAAAGCTCCTCCCCCGCTTCCCTTCTCCCCTGCAGCTTCAGCACGCCGGCAGCGCTGCACGGTAAGCCTGGAAGGGGGGAGAAGTGGAGCACTCAGGGGAGGTAGCAGAGCGGAGTTGAGCTGGGACACGGGGGTGCGGGGAGGGCTGCCCGCAGCAGGTAACTGGGGGGGGGACGCAGGGGAACCGCTCCCCGCCCCAGCTCACTTCCGCTCCGCCTCCGACTGCTGCCTTGTGCACACAGCCGCGCCACTCCGCTTCTCACCCCCTCCCTCCCACACTTACCACGCAAACAGCTGATTCGAGGCAAGCCTGGGGGGGCAGAGAAGCGGGGCGGCTGTGCTCTCAGGGGAGCAGGCAGAGCCAGAGCGGCAGTGAGCTGGGGTGGGGAGGGGCAGGGAGCACGGTGAGTCAAGGGACAGGGAGCGGGGGGTTGGATGGGGCGGGGGTTCTGGGGGAGCCTGTTGGGGGTGGGGATGTGGAGAGGGATTGGGGCAGTCAGAGGACAGGGAGGGTTAGATGGGTTGAGGGTTCGGGGGGGCAGTCAGGGGACAAAGATAAGGGAGGCTTAGATAGGGGGTGGGGTCCCGGGGGATGGTTAGGGGCAGGGGTCCCGGGAGGGGGCAATCAGGGGACAAGGAGCAGGGGGAGTTGGATGGGTTGGTGGTTCTGTGGGGGGCAGTCAGGGGGCAGGAAGTCGGAGGGAGTGGCTAGGCGGCAGTTCTTCCCCCCTCCACCCCCCCCCGGTGTGTCCTCTTTTTTGAAACCCTCAAGTGACTCATATGCCCTCATATGAAAATGGTAACTCTAGGTGTGAGTCACTTGAGAGCTATCAAGTTCCAAGGCTTCTCATTGAATAGATACTATTTTCCACTACAGATCATTATGATTCTATCCCCATACCTTCTCTGGGGGAATAAGTGCCTGATCAGACAGGAATGATGAGTCATTAGAATCTAAATAGCCTCGTGTCTTGTTTTCTCATGAATGTGAAAGTTCTATCTCCACAATTCAAAGAGTATAAATATGTAATTAAAAACATAGGAACAGGTACATCAGTTACAATTAAAGCTGAAGTTTGGTTATTTCCTGCCACGGTCTCTTCGCTGGCAGTATTCTCCCCCACTCCTCTACCCCTCCCTGTGATATCCAACATCTTTTTGACAAAGTCCATTTTTTGGCATTTTAGAAGAAAAGTGTCTACTGGCAGTGTTGCATAGTACATAAAAACCCCTAAATCCCTTTGCTCAATTAAATGGGATATTCAACAGAATGGATTACAATCCACCAGATCATATATATTTTTTCTTTTTTACAAAAGTAATGACTATTACAGCAACCTAAGAAAATCACTCGCATAACTTAGTGGTCAACACATTAGAGAGAGAAGGTGGGTGCATCAAATGCTTCTGTGGAAAATTATTAAAATATATCAAAGACGCAAAGGAAAAAGTATCAATTCGCAAAGTTGTTTCTTGGTGTAGCGATCTCTAAACTATATTTTAAACCACTGAACACTGGTAAAATATTTGTCACCCTGCTTAAATGAATATGTAAGCAACACTGTTCCTGATGTGTGTTGTTTTCCTTCGTACTATATCTTACCATTTATTCATACAAAAAGCTTGCAGCTCTACCCCCAAGTGAAATATTAGATTTGATCTCAAATATATGAAATAAAACAATGGGCCAGATCTTCACCTGAAGTAAATCAGAGTTTTTCACTGAAGTCAGTAGAGATCAAACAGTTTACACCTGCTAAGGACTGGCCCAATAATCCAAACTCTGCTTTTCCACCCCAGGGAAAATTCTAAAACAAATGGAATTAAACCTATTTACCAAATAGAATTGAAAGCATTTCTGTACAGTTTGACTCCAAACAGGTATCTTCCAACCTAATGAAAAGATGTGTCTCAAATAGTAAAAGAAAATTTTATAACTCAAGGTTAGAATAGTTGCAGCAAATCTGTCTTTTACTGCCCAAAGAACTGCTTTGAAGGATTGTAGTGTTTTTTAGGAAGGAAATAAGTGGAGTATGGTGTAAATTCTCATGTCAAAGATACTTCACTTGTCATCTCACTTGTGGAACAAAACTGTTCTGGAGTTTTTAGGTTTGTTTCAGCAGTTAGAAGTTTCTGCAAATCAATTAGAAGAGTTTGAAATGAGCTTATCTGGGATAATTAACCTCGAAAAGATTTTGACCACGTTTTATTAGGTCCTGAATTTTAAGTTGATTTATTTTACAAAAACCTTTTGAAAGGAAGATATCAATGTATGTGAATGGCTGATGTGGAACCATTTGCTTCAAAGGTGGCCTGTTTAAGTGGCAAAATAAACTTGAATCTTGATATTCTTCTCCATGACTTTTTCAGCAAACTCTCCCCCCCCCCCCCCAACTTGTTAAGGTGGGGTTTTTTGAGGCTTGAAGCCTTTAGATCAGAGAGTTTTATCTAACAAGCTGACCTTGTGTTACAGTGTCTGCTTTTAACCTTAAACATTTCAGAGAAGATTGAGCTTCACCACCTGTTTAAAATAAAAATAAATAAATTTCTGTGCCAAATGTGTTGTATGTGTGTTTTCTACAGTGCTGCTTTGCTGGATTTGATTCAGTTTTAACGTTAAAATAATCATTCGGAAATCCTAGCTGAACCATTATTTTGAATGTAACTTCTACTTTCTCCAGTCTTTTAACAGTAAATACTATTATTTTAAATACATTTCCCCTACATTTCCTTTAAAAAAACATAGATGGAGAGTCATTCATTTCCCACAAGCATGCTTCATTTGGAAAGGTAATGGTTTCACCCATATACTTGTACAAATATTCTGAATTCCTATTCCACATATAAAGTGTGTATAAATGCTCAGTTGAGTGCATTTATATGAAACAGAACATATATTTAAATGTATATTTCAAATAACAGTGAAATGCTTTAAATATATATTATTTTCTTACCTACGGAATATGGTAAATGTTATGCAAAGTCTGCAGAAGGCATACCATGTATTTTGCATACTATGCACATAATATATTTGATTAAATGTACCAGAAAATTCTGGCTCACAAAGGAGCACAGTACTAAAAAAACCAAGTGCAGATGTTTGTACAGACAACTGTGCTAATCGCCACCCAAATTCTGCCTGCCAATGGCAACAATGTTATCCGTGTGCATATATTGGTGAAGGTATGGTGTTGGTATCCTGTCAGTATCTGCTGGTTCAACCATGTCTCCTCTTTTCCTACCCCTCCCCGTTGCATAAAAAAGCACAGAAGTGGGAAAGAATTTTTGAAATAGTTCAGCATTTGAACTCTGGACTTGGACTTTGCACATGTATAACACATAGGGTGACCAGATGTCCCAATATTAAGGACTTTGCACATGTATAACACCCAAGGTTGCCAACTTACTAATGGCACAAAACCCTGAGCCCCACCAATGCTCCGCCCCTTCTCCAAGGCCCCAGCCCCAGCCCCGCTCGTTCCATTCCTCCTCTCTCCGTCGCTCGCTCTCCCCCGCCCTCAATCACTTTCACCAGGCTGGGGTAGGGGGTTGGGATGCAGGAGAGGATGCGTGTGTGGCGTTGCACTCTATATGATTTTATAAAAATATGCTGATGAGTGTGAATATAATGTAACTAAAATATGCTTCATGCAAAAGGTCTCTTATAAGGTATCATTACAAAGCTTATAAGCTGCTGAGTGTGATCATCCTATTTGTATACATGTATCACTCTTGTATCTAAAACTAGAAATATGAAATATAACTCTGAGGGCCTGTTGTAATTATGCAAAGTGTGGGTCATTAATGGTGGTTTGGAATCTTGATGGCTCCCATCAGCCAGGCAGTTGACTGGGATGGCTCTGTTTGCAGGCAGGGCTTCCTGTGAGTCAGGCTGGGAAGAATGACGGCTTGGAGTCTAACAGGAAATATGACCATGTCACCTGGTACTGAAATCCATCTTAAACCTGGTGCTTTTCCATTTAGAAAGGGGGATGGGGACCCAGAGAAACAAAAGATTCCCGCCTTGTGCCAAAGCTATATAAGGGGGTGGAACAGAACAAAGGGTGCTGCAGTCATGAGAAATCCCCTAGCTACCACCTGAGCTGCAACATGGGCTGGACCAGGGGAAAGGATTGTGCCCAGAGTAGGAAGGCATCCAGTCTGTGAAAAAACTTATTGAAACATCTCTGAGGGTGAGATTTTATCTGTATTCAGTTTTCTTACTGTATTAGGCATAGACTTGCGGGTTTTATTTTATTTTGATTGGTAATTCACTTTGTTCTTTCTGTCACTACTTGGAACCACTTAAATACTACTTTCTGTATTTAATAAAAACACTTTTTACATATTAATTAACCCAGAGTATGTATTAATACCTGGTGGAGGGCAAAAATCTGTGCATATCTCTCTATCAGTGTTATAGAGGGTGAACAATTTATGAGTTTACCCCGTATAAGCTTTATACAGGGTAAAATGGATTTATTTGGGGTTCAGACCCCATTGGGCATCTGAGTGTTAAAGACAGGAACACTCCTTAAGCTGCTTTCAGTTTAAGCCTACAGCTGTTAAGGGACATGGTTCAGACCTGGGTCTGGGTTTGCAGCAGGCTAGCAGGTCTGGCTCAAACAGGCAGGGCACTGAAGTCCCAAGCTGGGAGGGCAGGGAAAGCAGGGGCAGAAGTAGTCTTGGCACATCAGTTGGCAGCCCCAAAGGGGTTTCTGTGATCCAACCCTTCACAGCAGTGTCCAGGCAGCGCTTACCGCAGCTCTCAGGAAGCAGCCGCCAGGTCCCGGAAGCCCCTAGGTACATGGGTGGCCAGGGAGGCTTCGCGTGCTGCCCTCGTGCCCACAGGTGCCACCCCCGCAGCTCCAATTGGTCGCAGTTCCCAGCCAATGGGAACTGTGGAGCTGGCACTGGAGGCAGGGGCAGGGTGCAGAGTCTCCCTGGCTGCCCATTTGCCTAGGGGCTGCAGAGACCTGCAGCCATTTCCAGGAGCCATGTGGAGCTAGGGCAGGCTGGGAGCCTGCCTTAGCCCCTGGCCCCCGCTGCGCCACCAACTGGACTTTTAACGGCCCAGTGGGTGGTGCCGACCTGAGCCACCAGGGTCCCTTTTTGACCAGCTGTTCCAGTCGAAAACCAGATGCCTGGCAACCCTAGCCGCAGATGAGGAGTTTGGGGTGCAGGAGTGGGCTCCAGGCTGGGCCAGGGGGTGGGGCGTGTGGGAGGGTGAGGTCCAGAGTCCCTCCTGCACCCCAACCCCCTGCCCAGCCCGGAGCTCCCTCCCACACCCCAGAGCTATCACCCCTAGCAGGAGCCTTCACCCCCCACTCCCCCCCCCCAACTCCCAGCCCCGGAGCCCCCTCCTACACCCCAAACCTCTCATCCCTGCCCCATCCCCAGCTGGCACCCTCACTCCCCCGCACCCCAACCCCCCTGCCCCAGCCTGGAGCCTCCTACCGCATCACAAACCCTTCATCCCCCTCATTGGGGGAGGGATAGCTCAGTGGTTTGAGCATTGGCCCACTAAACCCAGGGTTGTGAGTTCAGTCCTTGAGGGAGCCATTTAGGGATCTGGGGCAAAAAAATTGGTCCTCCTAGTGAAGGCAGGGGACTCGACTCGATGACCTTTCAAGGTCCCTTCCAGCTCTATGAGATAGGTATATCTCCATGTTAATAATAATAATAATAATAAATCCCTGGCCGCACCCCAACTCCCTGGCCCAGCCCAGAGCTGCCTCCTGCACTCCAAACCCCCTCATCCCCAGCTAGGGTTGCCAGGCATCTGGTTTCCGACTGGAATGGCCTGTCAAAAAGGGACCCGTTAAAAGCCCTCATCCCTGGCCCCACCCCCATCCGCACTCACCCCCCTGCATCCTAATGCCCTATCCCAGCCTGGAGACCCCTCCTGTATCCCTCATTCCCAGAGCCCACACTCCCTGCCCTGGCCCAGAGCCCCCTTCTGTACCCCAAACTTCTCATCCCAGAGCCCACACCCTCAGCCCATATCCAGAGCTTCAGCTGTCTCCTTTCCAGCTTCCCCGCTCTGCTGCCTGCAGCGGTTTTTGCCTGGATTTGGATGAAAATGATCAGCAGAGGCTGCATACTCTCCCGCTCATTAAATAAGGAATATAAAAGGGAGAAATGAAAAAGATCATTTCAACAGCACACAGCAAGATGGTACAGTGGGAATGAATATCTGCTATTACATCTCTGCTACCACAGCTACTTATTTTTTAATATAAAATCACACAGCTGACATCAGGGCTTCATAGCTGGTGTATCTCAGGCCATTGGGGTATAGGGACAGATTTTTCTCCATTTCTATTTTTTTGGAAATTCTTATGCCATTTTCCTTCTAATTTGTGTGCTGCTAGAACATAACTAATAAACCTGCAGTGAGCTGTACGCTCGACTAGCAACTCAGCCTCTGCCCAGTGGAAGTCTCTTTCATGCCAAACCTTCCACTGTACTATCACTGCTGGCAGATGATTACTTTTCCAGCCTGCTAACCAGAGCTCTTTGTCTTAGCAGGGCTTTGAACATATGGTTTTGCTCAACACTGGTTAAATGATAATAAACGGGTACAAGGTAATACAAGATAATACAAGGTAATCTGATTTTTGCATGTGTAAAGTCATGCTGTTTGTTTAGATTATCTTTTAAAATATGCTTCAAGATCAAGGTGTGTGTACCAATATATTTTTTAAATAAATTTCCAATTGGCCCAATAGCCACATTAACTATCCTTTCCAAGCCTAATACCTCCTCTTTAATGCACTGGCCATTAACCTGTCCTCTTGGGAAAGAGATGAACCTTAGTATGTGCATTGGAAGTCAGTGATTTCAGGTACACTCAGGCTAGCAGCCAGAGTGAATTCTAGAGCTCAAGTCTCTTCAGTGACAACTTCCTTTTTACAGCCCCATCACTTATCATCTGATGTCAGGTGCTGCAGTATTGCACAAGGGGAGAGTGGTCTCTAATATAACCAGACCCAATCCAGTTAGGGCCTGGTAGGTCATAAAACCAACTCTTGTATAGCACTGAAACATGAATACACATGTACAGTAGGTGCAGAGTCAAGTATCACCATGTGGAGGCACTTGACATGCTGTATATTTTATTCTGGGATTATGCTATATGAATTTCATCTAATGCTCCAATCCAGCTCTTGTCATTTTCAGAGCTACAAGATCAAGAGAAAGACAATTACACTTTGCTATAGAGTCCTTCAGACAAATGTCAGAATAATGCTTCTCTGCCTATATTTGTGAATAGATTATAACATTCCCAGTCCTGTCAAATGAACTTTTTGGTAATTGGAATAGAAGAGGACACCGTTTTATATATTCATTTTTTAATAAGGATGGTTTTGATGAACTAACAAAGTTAAAAAGACCACCTATAAAAGCAATGACAGGAGTATTTCAAAATGAAATTCTGCATTCATTATCTATGTTACTGTCACCTGGAGCCATGAAAACTTTTATTGTTGAAAGTACAAGTGTCATGAGGTGGAAAGAATTTTTCATACGATGTTCTTGTTGATAGCTTTGTACAGCCAAGTAACTTCCATGTAAGGGGTTTGTGTTTTCACTCAAGGATAACTAAATAATACAGTGAATGCAGTGGGAGTGACTTAAGAGATGTAGATGGCGAGAATTGCCAAGTACATTATTGTCAGTTGTCAGATTACACCTTTTCCCACTGGCATTCTAAGTATCTTCCAATAAAATATCTTTGTTGAACACCTACCGTAAGCTTGCAAACAAACAAGTTCCTGTAAATGCCAGTCATTCCAATAAATGCCATAAAACATTAGAAACAACATGTACACAGACAAAACCCTTGTAAATCCACATCTTGCAATAGCTTCAAAGGAAACCTGGACCATAATATCTGAGTGTCTGAAGTATGTGCACTCTGAATGGAATCCTTCAGACTCTTATACATGTGTATAAAACCTTTTTGCAATAATACTTCAGCTGAACTCTTTACTCAGTCGGATGTGTGACTGCTTTTACACCTATTGTTTGAGTCATCCCTCTACAGTATCCTGGAAATCACAATCTAAGCTGTTTATTTCGGTCCTAATTCCTCAATGTACTTAAGTATGTGCCAAAATGTAATCCTGAACATGTGAGTAGTCCAACTGAAGTCCGTGCATGATCTCACATGCATAAAACAAGGCACATGTTTAAGTACTTTGCTGAATCAGGGCCTTAGAAAGGAGACTATTTCCAAGGCAGAGTATTTCATTCTTTTTACTTACCTGTATATCTCATGTGTTGGCATGTCTTCAGTGAAACAAAGGGTGCTGAAAAGTGGGAAATCTGTGTAGCCCAGTGGCTAGAGCACTGAGCTGGGACTCATGAAATGTTGGTTTTATTCCTGGCTCAGCTACTGGCCTGCTGAGTTCACCTCCCCATCCCTCAGTTTCTCCATCTGTAAAATGGGGACAGTGATCCTTACCTCTTTTGGAATCTACTGATGAAAAATGCTATATAAGAGCTAGGTATTGATATTTAATTATTTATTAAATGGCTTAGTTATTCACACTACCTGAAGCCGATATCCTACAATTTCCTTGAATTTGGTGAATAATGCAGGAAGTTTATGTTGGGTGACTGGTGTCTATACATGCCTATTGAAAGTGAATAAAAGAGGAAGAAGCCAAATTCTGCAATCCTTACGAAGGCAAACTGCCACAGATGTTTGAGAACCAATACTGGGCCTAATTCTGTCCTTGGATCAACTGGTGAAAATCCCAGGTAACTCCACTGAAACCGGTCAAGTGTGAATCTAGAGCAACCAGTGGAACAGAGAACACCATTTGGTTTTCTATAAATGGAATTGAAATTTTGGAAATTGGCCTAGTTCAACTAAAAAGCTGGCCCACAATGTGCACTTCTCCATCAGTTTGTACACATATGTTTGTATGTACATGTGCACCCACACACCACATAAGATTTAGCCTTTTTATTTCTATACTATTCACCTGTACTTACTTTAGGTTTTGTTTATACTTGTTCTTGTTTTACATAGAGCTGTTTGTTATAACTTATAAAATCCTGAACGACAGAGTTTGATAAATTTCATCTGAACATTTTAGAGGCAGCTAGTATCTTGTGTTTCTAGCTTTAGTCCTTTTGGATAGGTTTGCAAAAGAGCCTTCCAAACTCTTCCCACAAATTGAGGATTAAGTGGTTCAGGAAATTGTAGGTCTGGAAAATTCTTCCTTGACTAAGTGAATAGATGGTTATTACTACCATCAGAAAACTGGCTTACAGACAGTATAAGCCACTGCTTGCCAACTTTCTGTGGAAGCCCCTTCAGGGATAAGTTAAATTTGTATGTGCTACTTACTTGAAGTATTAGTGGCAATGATAAAATATCAACAGTGGTTCAGCCTCTGAATCTCTGGGACACTTTGAACTGACTTTGTGTTTCTTTCCAAGTTGTTCTGAAGCATGACGGGAGTTCTTATTAGAATGACCTTTGTTCAGAACCTTCCTGGTTTCGTTATCACCCTTCCCACCCTGTTTCCACTGTTATCTAAAGGAAAAATGTACCACTGGCAAACAAGTAGAAATATGCATTATGGCTACTAACTACCTGGATCGATTTATTTATTTACTTAAATATTCTAACAATTAAATTTTTCCCTTGTATTTTTGTACCTGGCCTGAGTATTAGTTGTGATGGTAATGTTTACAAATGTGAACTGGGAAGAGAGGGTGTGCAAGCGTATGAGGACATTGGAGTTACACCAGGAATTAATTTGGTGCAAGATGTTAAAAGGTAATCCCGATACATGAATGTGACTTTCAAGATTGTATATATCACCTTCAGCATATTAGGGGTGTGGTTGTAGGTATATAGATCTAGACAAGAATATAACAAAAGGCATGTACGTGTTCCCTCAGGGACCATCAGCACTCAAGTGCTGAATGAAACAATAGATATTTAAAATGTCTCAATAAGCCAGAGGGAGAATGCTTCTCAAGAGAATTACGTTTAAGAAGCAGACAGCAATCACTGTGAACTAATAAAAATGCATTTTAGTGACCATCGTCTGGTAGGATTTCTGCTTAACCTAAGGAGACATATGGTAGAATACAATTCATGTTGAAAATCCATTTGCAATAGGACATCTGAAAAGTTTAGATTTTAAATGACTAAAAAAGCACATGAAGAAAAGGTGAGGAAAGAAAAAAATAGAGAGAATTAATTTTTTTCTACTAGTTCACAAAAGTGAACGTTGTAAAACATGTTTGGGTGTGTTTTGTCTGTCTCTGTGAACCTCTGAAAACCAGGTCACCTGCAGTTAGCGACCTAAATATGGATTTAAGACCTCAATAGTAGACATCCAGGTTTTAGAATATTACCAGCATTTGAAACTATGAAACTGCAAGCTGTGTTTTAAAAGAAAACAAAGGCAAAGGAATCCTCTAATCCAGCCCACGGGAATGTAGGCTGTTTCCTAGAGTATATTTTCTGGTGTTTTGTCCAGCATAGTTTTAAATTTTTGAATTAATGAGTTTTCTATCATTTCAGCAAGGGATTACCTCATGATATATAGTGATAACTGCTACTACCCTATGTGACAGACCCAGACCAGTGGGGTACAGGAGTCTGGTAGAGGGCAAATATACTGGTCACTGGATGAGTAGTTTTCTGTTCCCTGAGTGATCAGAGCAGGGGCTGCACTAAAGTAATCAGGAACCTGCTAGAACCAGTTAAGGCAGGCAGGCTAATTAGGACACCTGGAGCCAATTAAGAAGAAGCTGCTAGAATCAATTAAGGCAGGCTAATCAGGGCACCTGGGTTTTAAAAAGGAGCTCACTTCAATTTGTGGTGTGAGTGTGAGGAGCTGGGTGCAAGAGGTGCTGAGAGTGAGCTGCTGGAGGACTGAGGAGCACAAGCGTTATCAGACACCAGGAGGAAGGTCCTGTGGTGAGAATAAGGAAGGTGTTTGGAGGAGGCCATGGGGAAGTAGCCCAGGGAGTTGTTGCTGTCATGCCGCTGTTACAGGAGGCACTATAGACAGCTGCAGTCCACAGGGCCCTGGGCTGGAACCTGGAGTAGAGGGCGGGCCCAGGTTCCCCCCAAACCTCCCAATTGACCTGGACTGTGGGTTCTTCCAGAGGGGAAGGTATCTGGGCTGTTCCCCAACCCACATGGTGAATCTCTGAGGCAAGAAAATCCGCCAATAAGCACAGGACCCACCAAGATAGAGGAGGAACTTTGTCACACCAGGCAGGTTGTTTTTTTGTTTGTTTGTTTTTGTTTTTTTAAATAGCCTCTCTAGTCACTGCACAGTGCAACATGTAAAACTGTATATCTGACAAACTCGGTTATACTGTGCAAACATTTTGTTAAAAGGGGTCAATGAAAGATTGTTAGTGAAGATACATGAGTGGGGAGAGGTGGTTATGATCTGGACGGGCACTCAGGAGATCTGGGTTAAATTCCTTGCTCTGCCACAGATTTCCGTGTGGCCTTGGATAACTCATCTAATCTCTTTGTGCCTCACTTCCCTGTGACAGAAGTGGAGTTGTACTATAATACTTCATGTTGACTAGAGTTGACTGGAAAACAAATTTTCTGTCCCATAGGAAAATGAGAGGGTTCCAGATTTTTTGTTGTTCTGAAGTGTCAAACCTTGGATTTCCTGTGAAGGGAAATATCCTGATTTGGGTGCCACCAATCTCAGGTATCACTGTCCCTCTATGCTGTTCCTTCTTCGTTTTTTGTGCCCAGATTACATAGAGGGGGAAGAGAGACACCCCTCCCCCCCCCCCCCAGACAGGAGATGGGAGGGTGAGGAGGGGGAAGGGAAATCCATGTGCCTGAGACAGGAAGGAACACATTCACTATCACCATTGCTGCTACCACCACTCTTTCCATCAAAACTTTAATCAAAGTTGACATGTTACTGCAAAACAGCATTTTCCGATGGAAAACCATCTTGTTGGAAATTTTTTCAACCAGATCTAATGGCCTGGTTGTTGGGATGTTTACTGTTTGGATATATTGGTTTAGCTTCATAGGAGACAGAAAGGAAAAGCAAGCAGGAAGGAATCAATGGCTTAAGATAAACCACCCCTCTGTAAACACTAAGGGTTCTTAAGAGACAATGTCCAAACTATTAACTGTGAAGTATCTACCTCCTTACTCCAGCCAGCTTACAGAACCAATTTTGACAAGCAGGGCCAAAGCCTGGGAATTGACAAGCAAAAAGATAACAGTTTAGAAAAAGTATCAGAGGGGTAGCCGTGTTAGTCTGAATCTGTAAAAAGCAACAGAGGGTCCTGTGGCACCTTTGAGACTAACAGAAGTACTGGGAGCATAAGCTTTCGTGGGTAAGAACCTCACTTCTTCAGATGCAAGTAATGGAAATCTCCAGAGGCAGGTATATATCAGTGTGGAGTTAACGAGGTTAGCTCAATCAGGGAGGGTGAGGTGCTCTGCTAGCAGTTGAGGTGTGAACACCAAGGGAGGAGAAACTGTTTCTGTAGTTGGATAGCCATTCACAGTCTTTGTTTAATCCTGATCTGATGGTGTCAAATTTGCAAATGAACTGGAGCTCAGCAGTTTCTCTTTGGAGTCTGGTCCTGAAGTTCTGTTGGTTTCTCTTCTGGGCCTGTCTTGTAGCAGGAGGCTTCTGGGTACACGTCTGGCTCTGTTGATTTGTTTCTTTATTTCCTTGTGTGGGTATCGTAGTTTTGAGAATGCTTGGTGAAGATCTTGTAGGTGTTGGTCTCTGTCTGAGGGGTTGGAGCAGATGCGACTGTACCTCAGTGCTTGGCTGTAGACGATGGATTGTGTGGTGTGACCGGGGTGGAAGCTGGAGGCATGAAGGTAGGCATAGCGGTCGGTGGGTTTTCGGTATAGGGTGGTGTTAATGTGGCCATCGCTTATTTGTACGGTGGTGTCCAGGAAGTGGACCTCCCGTGTAGATTGGTCCAGGCTGAGGTTGATGGTGGGGTGGAAGCTGTTGAAAGCATGGTGGAATTCTTCCAGGATTTCCTTCCCATGGGTCCAGATGATGATGTCATCAATATAGCGTAGGTAGAGAAGGGGCATGAGTGGACGAGAGCTGAGGAAGCGTTGTTCCAGGTCAGCCATAAAAATGTTGGCATATTGTGGGGCCATGCGGGTGCCCATAGCGGTGCCACTGGTCTGGAGGTATATATTGTCACCAAATTTGAAATAATTGTGCGCGAGGATAAAGTCACAGAGCTCAGCAATAAATTGTGCTGTGTCATCATCAGGGATACTGTTCCTGACAGCTTGTATTTCATCTGTATGTGGGGTGTTTGTGTAGAGAGCCTCTACATCCATGGTGGCTAGGATGGTGTTTTCTGGGAGGTCACCAATGCATTGTAGTTTTCTCAGGAAATCTGTGGTGTCACGGAGATAGCTGGGAGTGCTGGTGGCGTAGGGTCTGAGTAGGGAGTCCACATATCCAGACAGTCCTTCAGTGAGAGTGCCAATGCCCGAGATGATGGGGCGTCCAGGATTTCCAGGTTTGTGGATCTTAGGTAGTAGATAGAATAACCCCGGTCGGGGCTCTAAGGGTATGTTGATTTGTTCCTGTGTTAGTGTAGGGAGTGTCCTGAGTAGATGGTGCAGTTTCTTAGTGTATTCCTCAGTGGGATCTGAGGAAAGCGGCCTGTAGAATTTGGTATTGGAGAGTTGTCTGGCAGCCTCCTTCTGGTAGTCAGACCTGTTCATGATGACAACATGTATATAGCATATTCTCACCAGCAACCACGCACCGCACCATAACAACTCTAACTCAGGAACCAACCCATGCAACAAACCTCAATGCCAACTCTGCCCACATATCTAGAGGATAAATGGACACAAGTCAGATATCAGGAATGGCAATATACAAAAACCTGTAGGAGAACACTTCAACCTCCCTGGCCACACAATAGCAGATGTTAAGGTAGCCATCTTACAGCAAAAAAACTTCAGGACCAGACTCCAAAGAGAAACTGCTGAGCTCCAGTTCATTTGCAAATTTGACACCATCAGATCAGGATTAAACAAAAACTGTGAATGGCTCCACACTGATATATACCTGCCTCTGGAGATTTCCATTACTTGCATCTGAAGAAGTGAGGTTCTTACCCACGAAAGCTTATGCTCCCAGTACTTCTGTTAGTCTCAAAGGTGCCACAGGACCCTCTGTTGCTTAGTTTAGAAAAAGACTCCCATTCAAGAGTGGGTAGCTGTTTAGAGAGTTGTTTGGGGAAGGCAGACTGAGATGGGCACCTGCTGGGTGTCTGAAGACGCTTAGGCTACCATCAGCGGAGAGTAAGCCTGGAGGTAAGCTAGATATGCATGCAGGTTTTACAATCCCTCTTCTTTAACTATTTTGGTTTTGAGAAGGCCATCTGATCACGATATACGCCACTGGTCACAGACTCCTGAAGGAAAGAACCGTAAGTGCCAAATTCAGTCAGATCCATTGAGTAAGCATGGTTAATATACAGAGTGCTGTAGTCCGGGGCCCGGTCTAATAAGGCTTGTCTGCACAGAGACACTCAGGAAAGTTAAGATGCATCAACTAAAGCTCTGAAGTGAATGTGTGTTAAATCCCTGTGTTAACACTCCTATTCAGGAGTAAAGTGGCCTGAGTTTGTTGTAGCTTAATCCTAGGAGAGTATCCACTCGGGGTTTGATGCATTTTAACTGCAGAGTACAGTAGAACTTCAGAGTTACAAACACCTCAGGAATGGAGAATGTTCATAACTCTGAAATGTTTGTAACTCTGAACAAAATGTTACGGTTGTTCTTTCAAAAGATTACAACTGAACATTGATTTAATATAACTTTGAAACTTTACTGTGCAGAAGAAAAATGCTGCTTTCCCTTTATTTTTTTAGTAGTTTACATTTAAGACAGTACTATACTATATTTGCGCTGTGTGTGTGTGTCTCTCTGCTGCTGCCTGATTATGTACTTCTGGTTCCAAATGAGACATGTGGTTAACTGGTCAGATCGTAATGCTGGTGTTCATAATTCTGAGGTTCTACAGTATTTTCACAGCTTCAGTTAATTTGTCTTAACTCTCTTGAGTGCCCCCATGTAGACATACCCTCAGAGGGGAGAACTGCAGAATTCCATCTCAGTATAGGTAAAGGCACCAGGCTTGGACCTGACTCAGGAGGGGGGGTGGCACTCAGACTACAACGATGACAGAGATGTAGCTAGCCTTGAAGCCATGACCAATACTTGTCTCTCTCACCATTCAGCCGTCTTATTCATTAAGATTGCAAGTCCTTCAGGGCAAAAATTGTCTCAGGCTATGTCTACACGGCTCACCTTACAATGGCATGGCTGTGCCATTGCAGCGGCACTGTTGTAAGATGCTCATTGTAGCCATTCTTTTATCACCAGGAGAGAGCTCCCCCGGTGACAAAATAAAACCACCTCCAACGAGGGGTGGTAGCCTTGTTGACGGGAGAGTCTCCCAATGATGCACTGTCCACACTGATTTTCATCACCCCTGAGCAACAAGTTTTAACAATGAAAGTGCAGTGTAGACAAAGCTTTACTGTGTGTTTTACAAAAAGAAGGTGTGGTCTCATCCCTGAAGAGCTGACATCTGAAAAGACAAAACAGGCCGACTAATGAAGAGGGGGGATACAACACATGAGGAAGGTAGCAAAGATGGTGATTGGCTGCATTTTGATAATGCTTGCTTTCTCAGCCCTTCTGAGTTTCACCCCAAAACTGAAAATGGCCTTCACTGTACAATGAGTTTCAATCTATTTTTTGGCTCTATGAAAATCTGTTCCTTGAAATGATTCCTCCTTTGTTCAGAGCTCATTCTGATTGCTCTCGTGAATCTTTTTGTGCCATTTATGCTGTTGTTTAATTTACTGTTAGAAGTTGGCAATAGGATTAATTTTATCTTTAAAACTCTGGCAATATCTAGTTAAATCAGACATTTGTTAAATCTTTTTAGAAATGACTTATTTTTTTTCTTCTTTATTGTAGGTTTCATATATACTGGAGAAGTTGTGCATCGAATGTTAACAGCTACGCAATACATTGCACCCTTGATGGCAAATTTTGACCCCAGTGTGTCAAGAAATTCAACAGTGAGATACTTTGATAATGGTATGTGATAGAGAAATTCATTTATGTAAGACTATCCCTTGGCTATTTATATTTTCCTAAATAGCTTTTTTAAAAAAAAAAAATGAAGGCTACTTACAATATTGTATGTGGCTAATAGGCCATCTAAAGAATGGATAAATATTCTTAAAATGGATTCTAAAACATGGTTAGACATTCATGAATGGATTATATTAAATAGTTTAAAAAAAACCCACAGATGGTAGAACATGTAATACCACTTCTAGACTTGAAATATACTTTATCATTTTAAAGAGGAAAATCTATCTCCAGCCAAGGAGCATAGCCCTCTTGATTCATTTGTGTAGGAAGTCCTGTTCATCCAGTAGCTATAAAGAAAATAGCCTTGTGAGATGTAATATTAAGCATACACAGAGGCAGGGCATGTCTGAGGTTAAGAAACCTGTCACTGATTAAATGGGCAGTGTGCCCCAGTATAGGAATTCAATAAACTTGTCTATACTAGCAGTCCTTCATAGGAAAATCTGAAAAGCTAAAAAGCAAAGTGAAATGTTATACTTAGGGCTACTCTTTGGGATATATTTAATGCTTTAGAAATGTGAGGATTGTAGTCATGTAGTCTGTTAAAAATCAGCATTTTGAAAGATTGATCCTCTGCGATGAAATGACATCTAATGCCTTAACTCAGCTCTGATCTCTAGTGGCAAATCTAGTGATGCCACACAAGATACTGATTCTAGATTTCATATTTAGAACTTTAGGGTACAATTTTAAAACATGTATGCTTAAAATTAGGCATCTAAGGCCAATATTTTCAACAGCAGGAGCCTAAAATTAGAAAGACTGCTTTGTATTTGTTTATATTAATAGGCACTGTGCCTATTCCTGAGAAGGGAGAGTGGCTGGGCCTGGAAGTGCCCACTCTACAAAACATTCTTTTTGTATTTGCTTTCCATGAATATTCTAACAAATGAATTTATGGGGAGGAGAGTGAATTGTAAGCACATTTTAAGGAATCGTTATGACAATATTTCATGTTTGTAATCATGAGTATTCATGCCAGAAAACGTATCTGGAAAGTTATGCTCATCCAAACAGAAATCAGCAATGCCTATATGTCAATCACAGTCCAGTAATTTTTTTTGCAGAATTTAACTGACAAAAATATTCAAATACATTTCAGAAAACCGTGCTCCCTTTGCAGATGATTTACAAAGAAAAAAGTGGTGACATTCATCCAGTACATTTTTTTTTACATGAATTGTTCTGCTAGCTGTGGTCCTAACATAGCAGTGAGTTTGGTCAGCTATTTTATTTCTCCTTAAAGTTATCTTTGCTGAGAGATCAAGGCTATATGGAGAATTTCCATTATTATTAATTGTTAATCCAGCTATACAACCAATTAGGTGCTATTGTTGAACCTGTATTGTTGATGTAGCACTACATCTGTGTATCTATATACTCCTCTACCTCGATATAACACTGTCCTCGGGAGCCAAAAAATCTTACTGCGTTATAGGTGAAACCGCATTATATTGAACTTGCTTTGATCCGCCGGAGTGCGCAGCCTCCCCCCACCCCCAGAGTACTGCTTTACCACGTTCTATCTGAATTCATGTTATATTGGGTCGTGTTATATCGGGGTAGAGGTATATGTGTGTATTTATATTATATGTCATATACATGAATGACAAATGCAAATCCCTGCAGATATAATGGAGCTACAGGTGTGCCATAACCACTGAGGGAACCTGGCTGACTGAAAGGGATCTAAATGTCCTTGAGGAGGAACTGCTTAGGCTCCATACCTCCCTAACATAATTCTTTGATGCCTGGGAGGGGCAGACTCCATTACATTGCCCTTAAAGTGATGGGGCTCGGCCTCAGAGTATGTGTCCACCCTTGGAAGTAGCTAACATTTCCGTAATCATGACGTTCTGCTCTGTTGCATGTGCTTTAGGATCAAGGATTTGGCTGGTTACTGTAAATGAAAAGAAATAGAACAAGTCACATCATCAGCTACATAGTTCTGGTTTTGCCTTTGTCATTCTCCCTCTGCTGTTTCTCCTTGAAGTGCATTAGTTACTTTGGAAACAATTCTGTATCCATATGGGTAGAGCTTAGTGACCTAGCCGTGTTGTCCCCTCTCATGGAACCCAGCCCGGCAGACAGGTCCCCTGGGGAAAAAGAGCCAGTGCCACAGAAGCTGCTAACTCCCACTTACGCACAGGAGGGCTGAGATCCATAGGGGGAGCAGAGTCTGGCCCATTGATGAATTTTCGTTTGTAACATTATGCAGGTGAAAATGAATCCTGAAATGGGAAAAGTCCTTTTAAAATTAAAATTTTAAAATCTACTTAGCATTCAAAAATGAGCTTTCATGCTTATTGCGGTCTATGAAGAATGCATTGCATACAGTATTGATTTATGCGCTAAGATGATGAAATATACCCTTGCAAATGATGTGATAGACTTGCATGTTCATAGTTTCCTAAAATATATTGGCAAAAAACAGGCATATAAGCTATTGTGCTAAAGATCTGTGGCTGAGGAGTTTGCAGGATACATCAAACGTGTTGAGCTACAGGCATATTGACCCACCTTGAAGCATCCTCGTGACACTACACAAGAAATGAAATAGAGGTTTTGTGAATCAAAGCACATAAATCCCATTAGTGTTAAAGGGAGATGTGCACTGGGGGAAGGATATAATCCTAAATATGAAAGACCTTTTCAGTAAACACTGTTTTGGTGATAAATTCCTTTCAGCCTAGCTGCCTCAATGTGTTTTGTAACCTCTCACCATCTGTAAAACATGCTTGCAGGGCATTTGAGTCACTTGAGGGTACATTTTTAGTGTGGTGCATGGGGATCCAGCCAGACCAGTTTCCATGAATATTAATAGGCCTTTTGCAACAAAATCTCTGCACACTTAAGTCAGCATTTACCCCCATCTATGGCTTTTTAGTGGCTTTAATTTAAACTGTATAGTTAATATTTATTGCAAACCCCTAGTATTCTTCAGCATTCAGGAACACAGTGAAACCTTAGTGTACAGAAAAATTAATGTTGTTTATATTGCTGCATTGTTAATGGAGGAAACTGAATACCTTAAATCACTTTTTCAATACCAGCAATTCCATTAACTTTTCAACCTTGATAGCCATTGGTTTATAGGATAAATGAAGGACATTGTGGTGTTGTGATTAAAGCAGCAAACTTGGAGTAGGAATACTGGGTTCTGTTCTTGATAATTGACACTGACTCATTCTATGACTTTAGGCAAGTCACTTAATCTGTCTTGACTAAAATTTATCTATATAATTGATATAATTATAACACTGTAATATCCCATATTACAAGAGGGTTTGGTGCTCAAGTAATGTTTTAGATTTTTAGGTGCTTTGAGGTTTTTGACTGAAATATGATATATAGGGACCAAGTATTGTGTTTATTTAACTTCAGTAAATGCTTACACTAATGTTAATGAATATTTTTCTTGTTTTTTCTTCCCCTCTCTGGGGCTCACAGGCACAGCACTTGTTGTCCAATGGGATCATGTACATCTGCAGGATAATTACAACCTAGGCAGCTTCACTTTTCAGGCTACCCTTCTCAATGATGGGCGTATCATTTTTGGATATAAAGAAGTAAGTTGGGTCTGAAAACTATCATTTGAATAATTATATCACTTTACAATCCCACAATTTCTGTCTGTCAGGACTTACTCTGTATAATTTTTAGTTTTTGTTACTTGAAAGTTCAAATGTGTCAAAATCACTTTTATATTTTGCTACACATAAGATCCTTGTTCTGCTGAAACTTGAATTCCTTTGTAAACCTGAAGGTCATATGATTACCTTGAAAACCGTGGCTTGAATATCCCAGTTGGTGAATTTCATTTGACTGTAAGGTGATACTTTTCTGGACATTTTCAGTGCTGATTGTTTAGTAAAGTCCTAGCGGGGGTTGGGAGGTGGAATCTAATTTGATGGATTAGTTTAGCTAGATTTGGCCCTTTTGTAAATATTGTATACATAGTAGTTGCCATTAACAAGTGACCATTTACCAATAGCTACCATACCTTGGCATCTGAGATGCTGCAATATTTTCATGTATATAAATAAATAACTGTCGTATCTCACTGTTAGCTCTGTGTGGAGTTTTCAGGTTATATGTAGATTGGGGACAGATTGTTTGTCCCTCTTGGTAGCAGAACAGGGTTGGGTGGTGGCAAACAAAGTCTTTTCTGCTTCAGTTTTGTTCGCTCAGGCTCTTGGAAGTGCTTCAGAAGCTTAGAGTTGTGACCTACACTTTGGACTCACTTCTTTGCTTGCTGATAAAATGAGTTGAGGGGATGTTTTCTAGTCAATTTCATTCAAAGTTGTTTGTCCACCTTGTTACTTATGTTCACAGTGACAAGATACTTTTTAATCTCATTTTGGCAAGGAGGTTTGGATTTTTCCTTTTGGATGTGGTCCTGCCTATGGCTATTAATTTTTTAGAAAGGAAGGATGTGGCTAAGGTGTGGCCTGGGATTCAGAAGATAAATTTCCTACCCTGCGACAGACATCCTGTATCAGTACAGGCAGGTCACTTAATCTCTTTCTGTCTCAGTTCCCCATCTGTAATGTGGGGATAATAGTGCTTCCCTAGACTGCATTAAAGTCTTAGATACCACAGTAATGGAGCCATATAAGCACCTGCTATAGATAAATGCCCCTTGTCACCTCCAGACTGGATTATTACAATGGAAAATTAATGGGGCTAATTCTTAAGACCACTTGGAAACCTCACGCAGTGTCAAATGTGTAGGAGTGCCTACTTAGCTGTGTATCTCACAGGGGACAATGCTGTGTTTGTGATCCTCTCTAACTTTGAATTCATTTCTGGATATTACACAAGATAGTTTTGATTTATAAAAATGTAACTTGTTTGACTTTGGAACAGATTTTCCCTCTTGGTACAATAGCACAGCACTCTGATCTTCAGGGTATGCAGCAAGACTTACATTTTCCCCGTGGCTCTTAAAGAGGAGGAAGGGGTAAGGTCAATAGGAAGGTCTAAATCCTGTGTCTTGAATGCTGTGTCATCATTTACACCTATGCAGAGTGGGTGTCAGAGATTGTCATTTTGATTTGGTAACATTTTACAGTCATTTTGCACTCATTTTGTATAGGTATAAATATTAATAAAAGGGGCCAGGCACTCTGATACCACCACATTCAGAATCAGAACACCCATCTAAACACACTTCTCTAAAGAAGGCAACTCCACCAGAGAAGTAAATCACATCATGGAAAAGGCCACCCAAATACCCCAGGAGAACCTGTTTCAATAGAGAAGAAAAAGTCACAGACCTCAGACCCCTAGTTGCCACCTTCCACCCCAGACTGGAACCCATATAGAATATTAGGGTTGGAAGAGACCTCAGGAGGTCATCTAGTCCCTGCTTAAAGCAAGACCAATACCAACTAAATCATCCCAGCCAAGGCTCTGTCAAGCTAGGCCTTAAAAACCTCTAAGGATGGAGATTCTACCACCTCCCTAGGTAACCTATTCCAGTGCTTCACCACCCTCCTAGTGAAATAGTGTTTCCTAATATCCAACCTACACCTCCCCCACTGCAACTTGAGACCATTGCTCCTTGTTCTGTCTTCTGCCACTACTGAGAACTGCCTAGCTCCATCCCCTTTGGAATCCTCCTTCAGGTAGTTGAAGGCTGCCATCAAATCCCCCCTCCCTCTTCTCTTCTGCAGACTAAATAACCTCAATTTCCTCAGCCTCTCTGCGTAAGTCATGTGGGGATCCTCAAACAATTACAATCCATATTTAATGGGGACCACATCCTGAAAGAAATCATTGCTGAACTCCCTCTTCTGGCCATCAGACAACCCCCCAGTCTTTCCCAGTTCGTCATCAAAAGCAAGTTCTACACAGACTAGGACCTATGAACTCAGAGCAGCACCAGACCCTGCCAGTAGTCACTGCTATGATGATCAATCCCCCCTCCCCAACACATCTTTCAAGATTCATGGGTCCTACAGATGCTTTTCACAACATGTGGTATACCTCATCCAGTGCACTAAGTACTCCAACAACATCTATGTGGGTGAAACCAGACAATTACTGTGCTCTTGAATGAACTCTCACAGAAAAAAAGAAGAGAAAAACACCACATTACCAGTGGGCAGATACTGCATAACTGATCTTTCAATACTTGTCCTCAAAGGAAATCTGCTTGACATCTTCTAAAGGTGAGCCTGGGAGCTTAAATTTATAACTCCGCTAGACACCAGAAACCATGGACTGAAAAGGGACACTGGTTTTATGTCTCATTACAGCAATTTGTAACACACCACACTGCCTGCTACTCCTAATTGCCCACTTCAAAACACTTTGTACATAACTATCTAACTCCCAGTTGCCCATTTCATTTCAAGTGACTACCTCCAACATGCATTACCTCTTCTGCTGGACAATCTGTCCCATATTGTATTTAGCTCAGACACTCTGCTTCTTTTCCCAGACCTGAGGAAGAGCTCTGTGTATCCTGAACGCTTGTACCTTTCACCAGCAGAAAGTTGGTCCAATAAAAGATATTACTTCACCTACCTTGTCTCTCTCATAACCTGGAAGCAACGTGGCTTCAAGAACATGCAAAGTACAAAAGTTAGACATGTGGCAAAAAAGTTGGCCAATAATACTGAGACTGAGTCAACTGTTACTTATAAGGAATCAAGATTAAAAGTAACTCTGACTACATGCTTCAGGGTATTGGGAGTGGAGTGGAAACTAAAGCACCTTACCTGAAGCTTTCACGTCTCGCTCCTATTTATTCAAACCATCTGAGATTTCCTTTTTCATATCCTTCTTTTTGTCATCCTGGCCCACTACAGGCCTTCTGACCCCATAAATGCTGTGATGTTGTATTGAAGCAAGGTCTCAGGTCTGGCTTAACAGGGTTCTAGAGAGCTGTGCTATTAAAATCTTGCACATTCTGTGAACTCCCTGGTCAGGTGTACTCCAGAGGTATTTTGCATTGCTTACCTTCAAAGCCCAAGGAAACTCTGAACTCATGTGTTGAAAACAGCAGCTAACCCAGCAGAGATTGTTAGCACTGCTGAGACTCCAGAATGTGTGCCAGGAAAAGCAGGAGGTAATTTGGATTTGGGAAGAGGGAGCTATGGATCTGAAAATTTTCAAAACTAAGTATTTAAGTTCTCTACAAAATATGGGCTTGGGTTTAGTCTAGTTCTTTTTTTCTCTGAACTTGTTTATCCATCCATAAATAAGTATTTTTATCATCTCCTTTTCTAGTGTATCTTTCTGATACTCCTTTTGCATTATAATATCAGAATTGATTTACAAGAATGTAAATATACTTTGTATAAGCCAAAGGCTTCTGTGTATTATAAATTCCTTTGAGGAAAGAAACTAGAAAGATTTTCAAGTAAGCTGAATGTTTATTTTTAACACTTTAGTTTGTTTACTGTGTACACATTTTCTCTTTGAATGCTGCTTTGCTAATACTTAATGTTATTCAGCATGCTGAACCTCTCTGAAAGTGTATTATATTGTCGAATGCAGTTTACATTAATGAATATTTTACTGGTAGTTTGTAATGCTTAGGACACACTGAAGTGAGAATTCAGTTTTGTCAGTAGAGGATATTAATAAACAATCTGCAGGGAAATGTGCTTATGTATATTTTAATCATGACTGCCCTCTGCTTCTATAGTAAATCTCAGAGAAGGTCAGTTTTTAAGAGCTTTACAGTTTGGATTAAAAAGCTCTTTTTTTAAATAGTCTTCTGTTGGAAGTACTTAAAGCTAATGTTCCTTAGGCCAGGTCTACACTGCAGACATGGGTAGACATAAGGCAGCTTACATCGACCTAACTCTGTAAGTGTCTGTCCTTTGCTACAGCATTGCTCCCCTGATTTAAGTCCCCCACTACACTGACGTAACTTCACTTCCACAAGAGGTGCAGCGCTTAGGTCGATGTAGTTAAGCCAGTGGTTCCCAAACTGGGGTTCATGAACCCCTGGGGGTTCACGAAATGTTACAGGGGGTTCTTGGGGGGGAAAAAGTTCTCTAATGGCGGTCAGATGTCCCTAGGGATCCTGGGCAGCACGGGGCCAGCAGCCTGGAGCCCCTGGACTTCCAAGAGCTAAGCAGATCAAAGCAAGCATTGCTATCACACTGAGGAGATTTAAACTTCAAGACTCCTTATAAGAAATGGAAAGGGAGGTGGATATTTTTTGCTGTTTTTAAAATTATATAGGCAGCTAGTACTGTTTTTAAAATTCTTATGAACAATTTTAAGCTTTGTTGTAACGTGCATTGTTTGCCTGGACTGCTCAAGACCTGAATGCTTGTGTAGGAGGAACTCTTTGAGTTGGCTTCTTAAATACGTTCATGCTGTTTCACATCTGAAACATAGGAGCCTTGTCTTATAAGAGGCTTATTCAAAGTGATACAAGCTACAAAAGTGAGATCTTGGAAGAGTGTTGCCGTTTTCATAATGCAATAAAAATACTGTAATGACTAATAATAACAAATAGTGTGTAATAAGCATGTCATAAAAACAAATTTTATATTTCCAAGATCACTGCTTTTATAATTTATACTCAGGTAAAGGAGAAAATCCCTGGAAATATTCACTTTTAGGAGGGTGTTTGCAAGACTTGACATTTTAGTGAAAGGGGTTCACAAGTTGTTAAAGTTTGGGAACCACTGAGTTAGACCAAGGCAGTGTCTGTATTCTGCATTACTTACATTGCCTGTCAGCTCCACATCCTGCCTGGCACTGAGAGGCCAGATTCTCAGCTCAGTACAGATTTCCCAGCTGGAGCCCATGGCTGCTGGCTCTCAGTGCCTGGCATCCAGGCTCCCAAGTCCCACAAGAACAAACCCTTAATCCCAGTCCTGTGCAGTGGGGCCAGGGACACACACTCAGTCTCACCAGGCGCAGTCAATATAAATGGCATCTTCTTCTCTGACCCTTATTATTGTGTTTTTCCTGTAGCTGCTCTAGCTCTCCTTTCAGCTGGCTCATCTCATAGGCCATATCTATACTACAAAGTTAGTCGACTTTATGTAAGTCGACATTGGGCCTCTGATTTACGCAAGTCGATCTTGCATGTCCACATTATGCTCATTGTGTCGGTGGAGTGCATCCTCACTAGCAGGGCTTGCATCGACGCATAGAACACTGCACTGTGTGTAGCTGTCCCACAGTGGTGCCTTCCCTGGCATCATGCTCCTCTGCCACCTGGTCCTGTGAAGGGATAGCTCCAGGGTTAAAAACAGTTCTTGGCTGTCGGGAAGAATAGATCCTCCACTTGCCTGCCTCACATTCTCCTCTTCCTCCTCCTCGTTGTTGCTCAAGTTCTCTTAGGGCTCCTGGGAGGTATTCATGGAGTGTTTTGGGATAGTGATGGGGTCTCTGCTGAAAATCACATGCAGCTCCTCATAAAAGCAGCATGTCTGTGGGGCTGAACCAGAATGACTGTTCACCTCCCTTGTCTTCTGGTACGCTTGCCAAAACTCCTTTATTTTCATGCAGCACTGCTGCATGTCTCTGGTGTAGCCCTTCTACCCCATGCCCTGCACGATCTTAGCATAGATGTGAGCATTTCTTCTGCTGGATCGGAGCTCTGCCTGCACAGACTCTTCTCCCCACATAGCAATAATATCCAGCACCTCCTGTGTACTAGGGTTACCATATTTTGTGCCTCCAAATGGAGGACACTCCACGGCCCCGCCCCCAACCCCGCCCCCTCCCCAAAGTCTCCGCCCCCTCCCCTGCTTCCCGCGAATATTTGATTCGCGGGAAGCCTGAAGCAGGTAAGGGGGGTGTGGGGGGAGGAGGCGCGGCCCAGGCTGGCCCCCCGGCGTTTCCAGCCTGGGTCAGCTCGGGCCCTGGGGTGCCGGCCCCGGCCGACCACCCCCGGCCCGCCCAGCACTGCCGGCCCCCGGCGGCCCGGCGCACCCCCCGGCTCCCGGCCCCGCGGGCCCGGCTCCCCGCCGGCCCGGCTCCCCGCGGGCCCGGCTGACCTGGCTCCCCGCCGGCCCGGCTCCCCGCGGGCCCGGCTGACCCGGCTCCCCGCCGGCCCGGCTCCCCGCCGGCCCGGCTGACCCGGCTCCCCGCCGGCCCGGCTGACCCGGCTCCCCGCCGGCCCGGCTCCCCGCGGGCCCGGCCGACCCGGCTCCCCGCGGGCCCGGCTCCCCGCGGGCCCGGCTGACCCGGCTCCCCGCCGGCCCGGCTCCCCGCGGGCCCGGCTGACCCGGCTCCCCGCCGGCCCGGCTCCCCGCCGGCCCGGCTGACCCGGCTCCCCGGCTGACCGGCTCCCCGCCGGCCCGGCTCCCCACCGGCACGACTGACCCGGCTCCCCGCCGGCCCGGCTCCCCGCGGGCCCGGCTCCTCCGGCTCCCCGCCGGCCCGGCTGACCGGATCCCCGCGGGCCCGGCTGACCTCCCGATTTTCCCGGACATGCCCGGCTTTTGGGGATTTCCCCCCGGACGGGGATTTGAGCCCCCAAAAGCCGGACATGTCCGGGAAAATCCGGACGTATGGTAACCCTACTGTGTACTCCAGGCTGGAGTGCGTTTGCGGCCTTGAGTCTCCATGATCACGAGCTCTTCTGATTTATGGGAGATAATGCTGCCTGCTTTTTATTTACAATGTCAACTGAAAGTGAGAACAGGCATTCACATGCCACTGTTGTAGCTGGCATTGCAAGGTATTTATGTGCCACATATGCTAAACATTTGTATGCCCCTTCATGCTTCGGCCACCATTCCAGAGGACATGCTTTCATGCTTATGACAGGTTCTGCTCGACAACGATCCAAAGCAGTGAGGACCGACACATCTTCATTTTCATCATCTGAGTCAGATGCCACCAGCAGAATGCTGATTTTCTTTTTTGGTGGTTCAGGTTCTGTAGATTCTGCTCTTCGGAGTGTTGCTCTTCTAAGGCGTCTGAAAGCATGCTCCACACCTCGTCCCTCTCAGATTTTGAATGGCACTTCAGATTCTTAAATCTTGAGTCGAGTGCTGTAGCTATCTTTAGAAATCTCACATTGGTACCTTCTTCGGATTTTGTCAAATCTGCCGTGAAAGTGTTCTTAAATCGAACATGTACTGGATCAGCATACGAGACTGCCATAACACGAAATATATGGCAGAATGCAAGTATAACGACAGAGCAGGAGACATACACTTCTCCCCCAAGGAGTTCAATCACAAATTTAATTAACACATTATTTTTGTAATGAGCGTTACATTTGTAAGTTGCACTTTCACAATTAAGAAATTGCACTACAGTACGTGTCTGATGTGAATTGAAAAATACTATTTCTTTTCAGAGTAGCAGCCGTGTTAGTCTGTATCCGCAAAAAGAAGAACAGGAGGACTTGTGGCACCTTAGAGACTAACAAATTTATTAGAGCATAAGCTTTCGTGGACTATAGCCCACTTCTTCGGATGCATATAGAATGGAACATATATTGAGGAGATATATATACACACATACAGAGAGCATAAACAGGTGGGAGTTGTCTTACCACCTCTGAGAGGCCAATTAATTAAGAGAAAAAAACTTTTGAAGTGATAATCAAGCTAGCCCAGCACAGACAGACAGTTAGATAACAAGTGTGAGAATACTTATAAGGGGAGATAGATTTCAATGTTTGTAATGGCCCAACCATTCCCAGTCCTTATTTAAACCGGAGTTGATTGTGTCTAGTTTGCATATCAATTCTAGCTCAGCAGTTTCTCGTTGGAGTCTGTTTTTGAAGTTTTTCTGTTGTAATATAGCCACCCGCAGGTCTGTCACTGAATGACCAGACAGGTTAAAGTGTTCTCCCACTGGTTTTTGAGTATTTTGATTCCTGATGTCAGATTTGTGTCCATTAATTCTTTTGCGTAGAGACTGTCCGGTTTGGCCAATGTACATGGCAGAGGGGCATTGCTGGCACATGATGGCATATATCACATTGGTAGATGTGCAGGTGAACGAGCCCCTGATGGTATGGCTGATGTGATTAGGTCCTATGATGATGTCACTGGAATAGATATGTGGACAGAGTTGACATCGGGGTTTGTTACAAGGATAGGTTCCTGGGTTAGTGGTTTTGTTCAGTGATGTGTGGTTGCTGGTGAGTATTTGCTTTAGGTTGGGGGGTTGTCTGTAAGCGAGGACAGGTCTGTCTCCCAAGATCTGTGAGAGTAAAGGATCATCTTTCAGGATAGGTTGTAGATCTCTGATGATGCGCTGGAGAGGTTTTAGTTGGGGGCTGAAGGTGACAGCTAGTGGTGTTCTGTTATTTTCTTTGTTGGGCCTGTCTTGTAGGAGGTGACTTCTGGGTACTCGTCTGGCTCTGTCAATCTGTTTTTTCACTTCAGCAGGTGGGTATTGTAGTTTTAAGAATGCTTGATAGAGATCTTGTAGGTGCTTGTCTCTATCCGAGGGATTGGAGCAAATGCGGTTATATCTTAGAGCTTGGCTGTAGACAATGGATCGTGTGGTGTGTCCTGGATGGAAGCTGGAGGCATGTAGGTAAGTGTAGCGGTCAGTAGGTTTCCGGTATAGGGTGGTATTTATGTGACCATCGCTTATTAGCACAGTAGTGTCCAGGAAATGGACCGCTTGTGTGGATTGATCTAGGCTGAGGTTGATGGTGGGATGGAAATTATTGAAATCATGGTGAAATTCCTCAAGGGCTTCTTTTCCATGGGTCCAGATGATGAAGATGTCATCAATGTAGCGCAAGTAGAGTAGGGGCGTTAGGGGACGAGAGCTAAGGAAGCGTTGTTCTAAGTCAGCCATAAAAATGTTGGCATATTGTGGGGCCATGCGGGTACCCATAGCAGTGCCGCTGACTTGAAGGTATATATTGTCCCCAAATGTGAAATAGTTGTGGGTGAGGACAAAATCACAAAGTTCAGCCACCAGGTTAGCTGTGATATTATCAGGGATACTGTTCCTGATAGCTTGTAGTCCATCTTTGTGTGGAATATTGGTGTAGAGGGCTTCTACGTCCATAGTGGCCAGGATGGTGTTTTCTGGAAGATCACCGATGGATTGTAGTTTCCTCAGGAAGTCAGTGGTGTCTCGAAGATAGCTGGGAGTGCTGGTAGCGTAGGGTCTGAGGAGAGAGTCTACATAACCAGACAAGCCTGATGTTAGGGTGCCAATGCCTGAGATGATGGGGCGTCCAGGATATCCAGGTTTATGGATCTTGGGTAGCAAATAGAATACCCCTGGTCGGGGTTCTAGGCATGTGTCTGTACAGATTTGTTCCTGTGCTTTGTCAGGGAGTTTTTTTAGCAGATGGTGTAGTTTCTTTAGGTAATCCTCAGTGGGATCAGAGGATAATGGCCTGTAGAATGTGGTGTTAGAGAGCTGTCTAGCAGCCTCCTGGTCATATTCCAATTTATTCATGATGACGACAGCACCTCCTTTGTCAGCCTTTTTGATTATGATGTCAGGGTTGTTTCTGAGGCTGTAGATGGCGTTGTGTTCTGCATGGCTGAGGTTATGTGGCAAGTGATGTTGCTTTTCCACAATTTCAGCCTTTTAGTCTCTAAGGTGCCACAAGTCCTCCTGTTCTTCTTTTTGCGGATACAGACTAACACGGCTGCTACTCTGAAACCTTTCATTATGCAAGGCACTGCATTTAGCCGTATGGAGTGGAAATCCATCAACCTCATGAAAAAACTCATACAGATACAGACAGACATCATCTTCCTTTCCAAATGCAAGCAGATGGACATCATACCAAAAGGACTAAAGGTAAAAAATCCATTACAATCTACATATCACACAGACTATGCTGAGAGACTGTGTCACACACTCTCAAAGAAACTGCGAAATCACCTGATCAGCATCCTATACAGCAAACAGGGAAAGATTAAGAATGAGCTCTCAGAACTGGATACTCTCATAAGAAACCAACCTTCCACACAAACTTCCTCATGGATAGACTTTACAAAAACTAGACAAGCCATTTACAAGACAAACTTTGCCTCTCTACAAAGGAAAAAGGACACTAAACTATCTAAACTGCTACATGCCACAAGCAGCCACAACAGTAGTTCCCTTAACCCACCCAGCAATATTGTTAATCTTTCCAGCTATACTCTTAGCCCAGCAGAAGAGTCTGTCCTATCTCGGGGCCTCTCCTTTTGTCCCTCCAGACCCATGAATATGATACAGTTCTGCGGTGACCTAGAATCCTACTTTCGACGTCTCCGACTCAAAGAATATTTCCAACATACCTCTGAACAGCATACTAACCCACAGAATCCTCCCTACCAGCACTACAAAAAAAAGGATTCTGCGTGGACTCCTCCGGACGGTCGAAACAACAGACTGGATTTCTACATAGAGTGCTTCCGTCGACGTGCAAAGGCTGAAATTGTGGAAAAGCAACATCACTTGCCACATAACCTCAGCCATGCAGAACACAACGCCATCTACAGCCTCAGAAACAACCCTGACATCATAATCAAAAAGGCTGACAAAGGAGGTGCTGTCGTCATCATGAATAAATTGGAATATGACCAGGAGGCTGCTAGACAGCTCTCTAACACCACATTCTACAGGCCATTATCCTCTGATCCCACTGAGGATTACCTAAAGAAACTACACCATCTGCTAAAAAAACTCCCTGACAAAGCACAGGAACAAATCTGTACAGACACATGCCTAGAACCCCGACCAGGGGTATTCTATTTGCTACCCAAGATCCATAAACCTGGATATCCTGGACGCCCCATCATCTCAGGCATTGGCACCCTAACATCAGGCTTGTCTGGTTATGTAGACTCTCTCCTCAGACCCTACGCTACCAGCACTCCCAGCTATCTTCGAGACACCACTGACTTCCTGAGGAAACTACAATCCATCGGTGATCTTCCAGAAAACACCATCCTGGCCACTATGGACGTAGAAGCCCTCTACACCAATATTCCACACAAAGATGGACTACAAGCTATCAGGAACAGTATCCCTGATAATATCACAGCTAACCTGGTGGCTGAACTTTGTGATTTTGTCCTCACCCACAACTATTTCACATTTGGGGACAATATATACCTTCAAGTCAGCGGCACTGCTATGGGTACCCGCATGGCCCCACAATATGCCAACATTTTTATGGCTGACTTAGAACAACGCTTCCTTAGCTCTCGTCCCCTAACGCCCCTACTCTACTTGCGCTACATTGATGACATCTTCATCATCTGGACCCATGGAAAAGAAGCCCTTGAGGAATTTCACCATGATTTCAATAATTTCCATCCCACCATCAACCTCAGCCTAGATCAATCCACACAAGCGGTCCATTTCCTGGACACTACTGTGCTAATAAGCGATGGTCACATAAATACCACCCTATACCGGAAACCTACTGACCGCTACACTTACCTACATGCCTCCAGCTTCCATCCAGGACACACCACACGATCCATTGTCTACAGCCAAGCTCTAAGATATAACCGCATTTGCTCCAATCCCTCGGATAGAGACAAGCACCTACAAGATCTCTATCAAGCATTCTTAAAACTACAATACCCACCTGCTGAAGTGAAAAAACAGATTGACAGAGCCAGACGAGTACCCAGAAGTCACCTCCTACAAGACAGGCCCAACAAAGAAAATAACAGAACACCACTAGCTGTCACCTTCAGCCCCCAACTAAAACCTCTCCAGCGCATCATCAGAGATCTACAACCTATCCTGAAAGATGATCCTTTACTCTCACAGATCTTGGGAGACAGACCTGTCCTCGCTTACAGACAACCCCCCAACCTAAAGCAAATACTCACCAGCAACCACACATCACTGAACAAAACCACTAACCCAGGAACCTATCCTTGTAACAAACCCCGATGTCAACTCTGTCCACATATCTATTCCAGTGACATCATCATAGGACCTAATCACATCAGCCATACCATCAGGGGCTCGTTCACCTGCACATCTACCAATGTGATATATGCCATCATGTGCCAGCAATGCCCCTCTGCCATGTACATTGGCCAAACCGGACAGTCTCTACGCAAAAGAATTAATGGACACAAATCTGACATCAGGAATCAAAATACTCAAAAACCAGTGGGAGAACACTTTAACCTGTCTGGTCATTCAGTGACAGACCTGCGGGTGGCTATATTACAACAGAAAAACTTCAAAAACAGACTCCAACGAGAAACTGCTGAGCTAGAATTGATATGCAAACTAGACACAATCAACTCCGGTTTAAATAAGGACTGGGAATGGTTGGGCCATTACAAACATTGAAATCTATCTCCCCTTATAAGTATTCTCACACTTGTTATCTAACTGTCTGTCTGTGCTGGGCTAGCTTGATTATCACTTCAAAAGTTTTTTTCTCTTAATTAATTGGCCTCTCAGAGGTGGTAAGACAACTCCCACCTGTTTATGCTCTCTGTATGTGTGTATATATATCTCCTCAATATATGTTCCATTCTATATGCATCCGAAGAAGTGGGCTATAGTCCACGAAAGCTTATGCTCTAATAAATTTGTTAGTCTCTAAGGTGCCACAAGTCCTCCTGTTCTTCTTTTTACTATTTCTTTTGCTTATCTTTTTTTACAGTGCAAATGTTCGTAATCAAAAAATATTAGGTGAGCACTGTACACTTTGTATTCAGAGTTATAATTGAAATCAATATTTTTGAAAATGTAGAAAAACACCCAGGAATATTTATAATATATATCAATTGGTATTCTATTATTGTTTAGCAGCGTGATTAAAACTGCGATTAATCATGATTAATTTTTTAAAGCGAGTTAATTTGTTTTGAGTTAATCGCTTGAGTTAACTGCGATTGACAGCCCCGATTCCCATGATAGCCCTACACAGTACTGCCATCAGTGCAGTCTCCATAGTTGTACCCTTCTCAGAGATGCTGCTCCTTTGAGGCCCTGCCCTGGGTCCCTGCTGCACATTGATCAGCCCAAGGCCCTGCCTGGGTCCCCACCATACAGTGTTTTACCTCTGACACTAGCTTCCACTCCCCAGTACCCTCCTCTGCGTCAGTGCTTCCACTGGGCAATTATTTCCATCACTCTTCAAGGCTCTTCACCTCCACAGACACCATCTTTCCCAAGTTCCCACTTCAAAGGGCAGAACCACTTGATGTGTCCCATTTTCACCCACCTGAAACACTCAGGCCCCTTCCTACCCCTCCTGGTCTAAACCTCCCAGTAGTCACACCACTACCTGGGGCAGGGACGTGTGAAGGAATTTAAATCTGACCCCTTTTGGAGGGGCACGTCTGTAGTCCCAGCCCCGGTCCTGGTAGGAACTGGCTCTCCCCTGGCCCCGGCCACGGGAGGAACTCGCTGCTCTTCTCCTCCTCCCTCCCCTCCACCCGAACCCTGGCCCGCGGAGAAGCTGGCTCTTCCCTACCCCCGGCCCCAGCCCCGGTAAGGGCTGGCTTTCCCCCTACTCCAGCAGGACCTCGCTCTTCTCCTCCCCACCCTCGGCCCCTGGAGCAGCTTGTTCTTCCTTGGCCCTGGGGCCGGAGAAGTTCTGTGCCCCCATCAATTATGGGGGAGGCCATGCTGCTGCTTTCCCCACCCCACCCCCTTTTGCACGCCTCTGACTGGGGCACCCAAATCTTCAGTGTCAGTCTACATTCTAATGTCCTTACCCCCCCCCCCCAACAAAAGCATACACCTCCTGAGAACCCTCTTGTCCTTGCCCCTTCTTGAACTGCAGTAATCTGTGCTGGGTTCCATGCTGCCCATTTCTACGGTGCTACCCTGTGACAGACTCGATATGAAAGCATTATTGGAAAACATTTAATTAGATTTCTGTTCCAGTTTATTGGTTCTGAACTTTAGGATCTTGGGTTGTTGGTGATAGTTAGAGATTGATTCCATGCTTAACATCTCATTAGAATAAGCACACGAAAGCCGAAATCTGCAGGGAATTTGGCAAAATCTGTGAAGATATTTCTGCTCCAAATCTTTGTGCAGACGGCTCTATTTGTGTTTTCCATATTACATGGCTCCAATCTCCTATTTTAATACCCGATATCACCATTAGACACAAAATTAGACATTCACAATTTTTATTTTATGGGAACACTTGATATCATTTACATCTCAGGCTACCAGTTTGGGGCACAGTTAGATAGTTACACAAACACACACAAACTTGAACTGCACCTGTAGTTTTTTGTGAGCATGAAACTCTGGTTACTTAGCTCATCTAGTCTGCCCCCTCTGTATCTTGCAGATCTTATTCACTGCATCTTCCTCCAGCAATGTCTTCTTTAACCTCATCTTGAATAGCTAAATGGATGATGCCTTTTATGGTCTCTTTTCCTCCAGTTTAGGAATATTTCTTTCATATGCAGCCTAAGCTTTTCCTCCTTTGTCCTACAGTCTTCTGAGGTTTGTGATTAATTCCCTTCTTTCATTTATACTCTCCCTTTATAGAGTTTTCTAGATTCTGATTATATCCCCTTTGAGTGTTATATTTTGGAGACTATGAAAATATGGTTCCTTCAGACTCTTTTCATATATATTGTCCTCCAATGCTTGTAACTAATCTGAATATATTCTTATGTTTTTCTGTATCTTTCCCAAACTGTGGAGACAAGAACTACATAAAATATTCCAGGAACAGTTGCACCAAAAAGTAAATGGAATGCCAGGATATAAGGATTCCTAAGGAGGATACATATGTCATCTGGATGAGTTTGCTATGCTGATCAATATTTAATAGTAGATAATAAGTTCAGATAATTAGGCCATCAAGTTAACCCTCCCATTAAAATGAACATGGAAGCCAATACTTTTCTAGGGCAGTATCGTTCCCATCTATTCGACTGCAGATCCAGACAGTATTGTAACAATTGTCATTGTCCAGTCTAGCTGAACACAAAAGGAAGGAAAGAAGTGTTTTGTTTTTAAAAAGAGGTGATTATGTGAATATTGTTAAATAAGCTGTAAATCAAAGTAGGATAAAATTAAAATTAAAATCAACAGTTTCAGTCTATATTAAAACTTTGTTTAGGCATGCTGCATCCTTCTTATAATATGTTTAAATTTCTATTTTATATCTGTTAAACACACACTAAATGCTCATTCTGGCAGTACTGTTATTTTTAGCCTTGAATTTCTTGATGTAAAAAATTAATATTTAATGCACATCAATCTATTTTCTCTTCCAGATTCCTGTCTCAGTGACACAGATAAGTTCAACCAATCACCCAGTGAAAGTGGGACTGTCGGATGCATTTGTGGTGGTCCATAGGATCCAGCAAATTCCCAGTATGTAATAAAAGTTCTGTATGATGTGAACCAGTGTGGAGGTGGGGAAGCAAATTTTGCATGGAGGTGGATTTAACTGAACACCAAATCACTTAGCTAATTTCAGTTTGTTAATTCAAATGCAATTTGATGTGATTTATAGATCCCACTGTAGTTTCCTGTTTTATTTCTCTTGAACTGATGACTTAAGTACAATAAAATAATTAAAGAGTCAGACAAAGTAAAATAAATCAACCAACACAATTCTGTATTCCATATAGGCTATTCCACCTTAGTTGCTGCAGTATGTTTCTTTATTAGTAAATGGGAACAAATAATCTGTGCATAGAATGCCTTTGTACCTAGGTGAAAGATAAAATCATCCTTTCAAAGTTGGATTTTTTTTTTCTGAGAACACATTCCACACTGTGAATGTCAGACCACATACATTCCTTTCAGTGAGGGCAAGGGAGAGAAGACACCAAAATTAACTAGTGTTTTGTGTTTGCATAATCTTTTCAGTTACACTGTTTTTTGTCTTTTTATTTTATCTGAGGTTAAAGGTGTTATAAAAGTTTTAAAATACTCATCTTACTTAAAATTAAGACTAGTCATCACTCCTTATTTTGTTATCACTTGGTGTTCGTATATCTTGATCATAGCTCGACTTCAGTTGCACCATTAAGGATTCCAGTGCACACTTCATTCTCTAGGTGCGCTGTCTTTACAGACGTACTTTGGGCCAGATTGTCCAGTACACCTTAGGGAAGGTGTGCTTGGAAAAAAGATGCAATGAAACAAGCTGCCCAAGATTGTCCCTAGTGCTTTAGGACTGTATAAGCAGTCCCCAAAGTGGACAATGCTGGCAGGGGTGTGGCATAGCCAAACCTGATGTGAGCTGACCTGATTCAGCCCATCCCCAAAGCAGCCTGCAGGCTGGGCTACCATGAAAATTAAAGCTGCATTCAACACTTACAAAGGCCTTTTCTATCCCTGCACCAGCAGGAGTAAGTCTGGCCCGACACATGTCATTTAATGGCAAATGATAACATTACCAAATGGAAAACATAACCTCTGCTTGTGTGGACTCGTTCATTCCAAGAGTTCAAAGTTTTGCAAAATGGGTAAGGATTTTTATCCTCACTTTATATTCTAAGGTGCCAAAGTGGATAAGGGCCGCCCAAATGGAGTAGATAAAAGTTGTAGGTGTTCATTGCCCCTTGGGAGTAAGCACTAAGGATTTGATCCAATGCTCTTTGAAGTCAGTGGAAATATTCTAATTTATTTTAATGGGCATTGGATTACAGCCTAAGGAATTGCCCAAGATCACACAGCAAGTCTGTAGAAGAGCTACAAATGGAAACCAAGTCTCTTGCATCTAATTCCCTGTACTAGACACAACAAAGGACTTTTCCTTATATTTACAAATTTAGAACACATGGCATGCATGTGTTATGCCTCAGACATCACTCTAGCTTGAAATTTTGTATACATATAAGCATATCTCACACGTACCCAATTTTACTTTTCCCTAACATTATTATGTTTGAATTTATAGTCATCTAATGAATTTCATGCTTGCAATATTTGTAATGCCTAATTTTGAGGATATATTAACTTTTCATCTACATGGGTGGTTTGGAGGGGATTGTTTTTTTTTTTCCCCCCTGATTTTATGAAGTGATACTAATTTACCAGCGCACATATTATAGAATGTCATTTTAAGCTTATTCTGTTCATTTTGTCATCTCTGGTAAATGGCAGATAAGCAAACTGCAAATTGGTGAGAGGCGAAGCAGTGGAATTGCAGCGGCTATTTTGATTGGTTCCTTTCTACACCACCTACTGTACTCTTTAGGTTGTGCTACTTTGACTTCTTCACTTATAGGAGAGTACTGTTTTGTGAAGGGTGGAAATTCTTGGTAACTGTGTTGCTTACTAGCTTGCAGTTCTTGAGGGAAGTATTATTATTCAAGGGAATGGCCAATTTGCAGTTGACTTTCTTGGAGTCAAATAGTACTTTCAACAGAACAAGTTTATATTAGTATGTGCCAGCAATATAACAGTACCCTGACAGAACTGTTAAATAGTGTTGGCCTGTAGAGAGCCAATGTCAGCTGCTCTTTAAGTATGCATGTTCTTGCATTCTTGTCTTTCAGAGGTGTTAAATCAACCATGGTTGCAGTCAATTACTGCAAAAGTGAAATAAAATATAGTTGTTTTAGTTTATTTGTTGGTTCTTTAGGACACAGAATATAAATTGCTGCTTACTTTGTCCCTGAAGAAGGCACAGAGTTCGTATAGCTGTGTTATTAGTTCTTGTCTAATATTTTAGCTAGGACTTTGCATCAACTGGCTAGACAGCATGGGAAACTGTAAACCGGAATATGAATTTCACATAGGGACTTCTTTATAACCCTTTTAGAAAAGAGCTTACAGTTCATAATTTGTGTTGATTTATATGTTAAATGTTCAGCAACCTTCATGTCGTGCTCAAGAACTGGTTGACTTCATACTGCGAAGTTGGGGAAATGCCCTCAGTCGTCTTGTACTAATGCCTTTTCTCTTGATGCTTGAAAAGCTGTTTCAACTGCTCGCTAGGTGCAACTTCCATTTATGGCAATGGGACAAGGGCATGTTTCCTGTGGAATAATAATGAAAATTAAGTTCAATGCTACTTGAAGTGAACTTCCAGCATAGATAGCTAGTATACACTCATGGCAGATCAGTCCCATTAGTGACTTGGAAACAGAACATCATCCAGAGATGGATTTGGAATCTATTTCAACACTTCAAACCGGCTTTAGTATACTATAGAAGGTAAATGAATTAGAATTTGGATAGATTGGGAGTGAGGTTCCTTGAACTGTCTACAATAAATGCTTATTCCAGAACAATGAAGCCTTTGGCTTTGCATTGAATGTATACTAGTGTAACTGGCCAGAATCTGTTCTCAGGCATACCAGTCTACATCCAGTATAATTATAATGAAGTAAACAACATTCTCTAGATTTACAGCCATGTACAGTAACCGAGTGCTTTCTCACTGTAAGCAGCAAGCATTTTCCTTTCACAGAGCAGCAGAGATGTAGCACATAATATGTGCAGTGTGTTTTTACATTGTTCAACCAGTTGAACTTCTCTTGATTGAGCAGAGCTCTCTTTCAATACGCAACTAGGTGTTTGACCTTTTGTGTACCTATAATCCTTGTTAGTCTTTGTCAAAAGGATTCACTTTCTCTATATATGGCATTTCTGGCATTTTCCTCTATAGTACAGGCTAGTGGGTGTGAGAAATCTGAGGTGAACCTCACTTTACCAGGACCTTTATTGGACATATAATCAAAACTTTTCCAGATGTTCTAACATCAGTGGATGCAAACTCAAAATGCCAAAAGTGAAATTTCTTTGGAAATAAGTCAAAATTCTTCATTTGGGTCAGTTCATCTTCTATTATACAAGAGTTTATTCTTTGGTGGCTTCTAAATAGTAGGCAGCACCTGATTTACATTTGATCTTTTCAACTTGTTTCACCATTGTTCAGTACAAAATGTAACCATGGTATGTTGGCTATTATTAGGCACAGACAGATAATAAGCTTTTGTATTTAAAACAAAAAACCAGCACAATTGGCAGTTCAGTTGGGAAAATTGCAGACAAAGTGGCACAGTGATAAATTTTGTGAATCACTGTTCTGATTTCTCTACACTGGATGTCTTTTAGAACCACATCTGGCTTATTTGGGGCTTTTTTCATTGTTTTTTTCTACCCGCTCAAAAAAAAATTAAAACCAAAAGTATTTTCAGAGTTTCAATGGGATAATATTTAAAAAATGATTATAGCCGTATGTTCATGACTGAAGTACAAAATTCAGTATTCCAGCAGGGACTGACGATAAAGCTGTTGTCCTCTATTTACCTCAACAATTTTGAGCTAGTTAAAAGGCTTAATAAGTCTGTTTTTCAGAGGTGCTGAACATCTTTATTTCCCACTGACTTTAACTGGAGTTATGGAAACTCAGCACCTCTGTAAATCAGGCTCTCCAACTTCAGGATACCACCCTGCTTTTTATGGAAGAAAATTTAGAGCTAACAGCTGGATCTTTCAAACATTGGCCAAAAGAGAAAATAAATTTTGTAAATATTCATGAAACAACACATTTATTCCAAAGTCAGGCAAAACTGCTTAATGTTGATGAATAAACATGCTTCCCTGAAAATCTGATTTGGAGGCATTTCATTTTTGTTATGGTTGGTTATTTCCTCTAAAAAGCATTTAACCAAGACTAAAAAAGGATTGTTTATAAGAATTGGGAACAAAACTGAAGGATTTTTGTTTTCTTCACAGAGAAGTCTTAGTGTATAGACAGTTTATCTCAATTGATGGCAATCATCGTTGGAAGGATATATCATTAGCTAGTTATAGTTTTCTTGTTAAATGTTGGATAAAGCTATGTACAGTCCAGTCAGTCTCACTGTCTAAATGAGGGAAATCTCAACAGAGGAAATGGCATCAGAGCTGTTTGGGTTTAATTCACTCATTGATTTCTTATCAAACAAAACATGAAAAGTGGTACATTTAGTGATGGGTCAAGCTTGGAATTCAGTTCTGATAAACACTCAAAGGTCTGGATATGCATGTGATTCTGGCAAGCGACCATTTTGTCTGATGTTAATAAAAGTCTCTCTCCTTTCACCCCCAAAGGCTTTGCAGTAGCAACCCTTTGTTCTCTGTCTACGGCATGCATTTACCTGGGATGTTTCCTAGGATTTGCCCCATTGCTATTGCAAAGCAGTTCGGGGGTTTTGGGGGGATGGGAGAGTGAGTGGGATGTGGAATTTTGGTAGACCTCTTTGCTTTGCTGGATTTTTATTTTATTTTATTGTTCCTATTGGTTGACTATGTTTTTAGCTAAATACTGTGCAGAGTTGCTAGTGCAGAACAACCGCTACATTTCAGATGTGCCTGAGTTTGTGTGAGGTGTGAGTACATATCCAGGACACTATAAGAGCAATGTGCCATTGGTAATAAGAGGGATGAGTCTGGCAATGAAAGTCAGATAGGAGTTGGCTAATGGGGGCATGGGGTGTCTCTGATCTGTCTATAGACAGGCTGAATGTTCTTTAAATTAACTTTTCTCTCTTGTAAGAAAGCACTCTATAAGTCTTAATACCTGTCTTCAGGTTAGCTATTGCTGTGATTGGCAATAGTTCTGATAGTATGGCTAATTCTACAGCTGCTCTCAGCAGGTCGTCTTTCCTTTTCTTTCTTCATCATCCCTGTTATATCAACTACCAACTCCTTGCACCTCTGTTGCCACCTTCTCTTCACTGTTCCTTATTCTTTTTTCTTCTCTGTCAGGCCAGCCCTTTCTTTCTACTCCCAGGCCATTCTCAGTCTTCTCTCGCTACTGCATTCCCTTTTCCTACTCTCAAGCTTTATTTCTATGCTTTGGTCTATCATCTCTGTCCTAAATCCCTTTTTTCTCTCTCTCTCTCTTTTCCAGGACACTCCTTTTTCAATACCTTTCTCCTATTTTTTTTAAATAATTGTTTTTAAATTGCTCATCTAGAAAATAATGAAGAAATATTGCCTCCAACCTGAC